>NC_053441.1:64077138-64410551 GCF_007990345.1 Gossypium hirsutum | reverse complement strand
AATAATATGAAAACAAATTTTATTTTTTAAAAATGATAATGAATGATGTGCATAAAAACAATTCCAAATAAATAATATACATATGTAGTTTAACATAAATAATATACATATATAAATTTAAAATGAATTATAGATTAACATAGTTTAAAATGCATAATATATATAAAACTTAAAATAAATAATAATAGAACAATTTAGAATAAATAATATAAAGTTTAAAATAAATAAATAAATTAATTAATTACAAAAATAAAAGTGAAATCTAACAAATTTGTGACTAAATCGGGACAAAAATGAAATAAAAGGGTAAAAATCATAATAAAATAATAAATAGGACTAAAAACAAAAGACGCACAAAGGTCAAGCACCAAATGCGTAATAAGACCCAAATTCAGACACGTGTCCATTTTTCAAAGCGTCAATGGACCAAGGACTAGATTGAAATGCGCCGTAAATTTTGGGGTCAAATTTATAAAATAAATAAATAAGCAAAAGGACTAAATTAAAAATAACAAGAATTCGAAAGGGCCAAGGGCATAAATATACCATTGAATGAAAACACACGGATCCCCCTGGAGCGGGTCAGGTCGCGTGGGTTAAAGCTCAAAACGACGCCGTTTTGGGGCTATTGAAGCCAGCCCTAAACGACGTCGTTTAAGGGGGTTTATAAAAGCCAAATTTTTTTTAAGATTTCATTCTCCTCACATTCTTTAAAAAAAAACTAAAACACTCTCTCAACCTCTCTTGCCCTCTCCAAACTCCGGCTGAATTTCGACCGCTCGTCGCCGCGCCGACCGCCGTAGACGGTGGCCGAAAATTTCAAAAGGTATTTTTTTTACATATTCGATGTACGTATATATATTCTTTTTTTAAAATAGAAAGAAAATAAAGAGAAGAAAAAAAATTCGTAGATCTAGAAATAAAATAAAAACAATCTTTCTATTCTGTTTTTTGATTTATTATCGTGCGTAAAAAAAAGTACAATGAAATCATTTTGGCTTTTATAGCCAATATTAAGACTGTTTGCTTCTATTTTTTTGTCCTTTTCTGCTTGGTGTTTTTGTTGTTGTGTGTTTATTGCTCTCTACAGGTGTCAGAGGCATGGCAGAGGCTGTGATAGGCCAACGGCGGTGGTGGCTGGTAGCAGGAGGAGCGGCAGAGGCGCGGGAGGCATGCGGCTAGGGTTTTTTTCTTTCTTTTGGTTGAAAAAATTTTTAAGTTTGTGGGCTAGGGTTATGTTTAGTTTGGGCTTGTAAAAGTTTTTGGTTTGTTGGGTTTTTATTCTATTTGCCTGGGCCCGGGCGAAAATTGGGTCTTACATACATTATAATTCATTTACCAATTAACCTTTAATAATAATAATTTCTAACTTATATGCTAAGGTCATTCTTGTCAAATACCTCCCACTAGAATTAATAATGGTCTATTTGCCACATAAAGCCTTTAAATTAAAAGAACAACTATTATTCGGCCCTATTGAATTTAACCCTTAAATTTTCATTTTATGTGATTAAATCCTTTCATTTAATCAGACACTTAAACGATAAAATTAAAATACGAAAATTTCACGCAAGCAAATTCACACATAATAGACATGGAAAATAATATTAAAATATTTTTCTAATTCGGATTTGTGGTCCCGAAACCACTGTCCGACTAGGGTTTAGACCGGGCTGTTACATATATATACCTTAATACATATATCAAATATACTCACACCACATACTTAAGTGTCAAAAATTCATAATTCAGACACTACCATGACCATATATATACCTTACCTTATAAGTACTATCCATAAAAGATTAAATGATGATCAAAATATAATCAAGCCATAACTCAACCAGAACCTAACATAGATACAAAATGCTTAAGCCATTTTCGCATGGCTTTAATACATACATTTTCTAAAATAAGTTATTTCCCAACCAACCTATACATGCCATAATTTCAAAAGAGATTTCAGCTTATAAAATACCGTAGTTGGTCGATAGTGTGATAGACTTTACTGACGATCCCCGAGCTCGTAACTACTTCAAGATCTATAAAACAGAGGTACACAAATACAAATACACAGTAAGCTTTATAAAGCTTAGTAAGTCGTAAGCATAATTAATATTTAACTAGTAAGAACTAAAGGCGCATAGTTAATATACAAAGATATAGTAACGACCTAAAATCCGTGGGCACCAAAAAAGTACATTATCGGGCCTCCGTCTTACTAAAGTGAGTCATAAATAATTATTAGAAGTAATTATGAGTTTAGTTGAGTGCTTAATTAGGTATTAATTAGGTGAATTTAGTCTAATTAAGAATAATTACAAAAAGGGATCGAATTGAATAAAGAGTGAAAATATAATTATAGAAAGTAAAAAGGGCTAAAATGGCAATTAAGCCATTTAGCAAAGTTGAGGCGGCATAAAGGGAATAAAATCTAAGATTTTATTTTTTTTAATTATATAATTAATGATATTGAATTATAATTTATATTATATTAATTTATGATAATTAAGTTATAATGATATTATATTATTAAATAAATCAAAATATGCCAATTGTATGGTATGATAAAATTTTAAGTAAAAGATATTTACTAATTAAATTATTATATTAAATTGTTGTTGTAATTATTATTATTGTTATATTATGGAATAAATTAAGAAAAGATAAATGTAAGGTGTAAAAATTATACATGTGTCATGCATATATTTATACACTTGTAAAATAAATATATAATTACTTAAAATTTAAGTATAAAGATATTTATAAATATTAATTAATTAAATATAAAATAAATAAGTAAAATGGTGCCAAAGGAAGATAAAGTTGTACAAATGTAGCAAAGTATTGAGTAGGGTTTATGTTGAATAAATGATGGAATTGAGGGTTTATTTGATAGAAATTTTGATTGGAATTGAATAAAGGATTGAATTGTAAACTAAACTATAATTTTGAGTTTTAGGGATTAAATTGAAATAAATTTGAAATTATGAAAATATGATAAAAATTAGCAAGAAATTGAGTAGCAAAAAGGTATGAATTGAGAAAGAAAAATACATAGGTTTAGTTAGGATTAAATTGGAGTTAAAGTAAAAGTTAGATAAAAATTTCAGCAATTAAATTGTGTTGTGCTAATGATTGTGAAATTATATATATGTTTATTGTTTGTTTGTTTGTTTGCTAATATTCATGAATATTGTTTGCGAATATGTTCCTTATATATTCATGAAAATGTTTGTTTAACTTAAATAAACGAATATAAATATACATAATTTTAAATAAACGAACACGAACAGGCATTTTGAAATTCTTAATGAATACAAACTGAACACAATCAAGCTTAAAAATAAAAAAAACGAACATAAATAGAGATTTATTCATTCAAGCTCGATTCATTTACAGCCCTAAGAACATATTCTAGATCCAAGCTCGATTCGTTTCCTTTCCCAAATTTTTTCCTCTTTCCCCAACTCGTGAACGATTAGTCATTTCTGCCACAGGTGGACAATGGTCAGTGGTGTCGCTCATCTCTCTCCCTCTACCCCACCTACCACGTTACGATTCCCCATAAATTTATTTTGTATTAAATGATCGTATATGATCTTTTTTTAATTAGTTTTTTCATAACTTGAATATTGGTGCCGCATCTCTCCTACCTTCCACCCTTAAAATATATATTTTTCATCTCATATCATTTTGTAATGATGTTTTGATGATTAAGTAAAAAAAACATGTTGCCACATTTTGATGATTAAGTAAAAAAAAACATGTTGCCACATTTTCCATGCTCTCCACCCCTAACACCGTTGCAAACATACCACTTTAGTAAAAAATTGTATTGGCATACCATTATGGTATTTAATTATTTATTTTATATTACCCAGGTAAAAAAGCCACGATATTATCTAACTATATGAACAATATAATAGTTTTGACTTTTAACTTTAAAAAAGATAAACATTTATCAAAATGACGTAATAACTCGAATTGTGTATTTCATATTTGAGTTAAACTGAAAATTTTGATTCTTTTATTGAGTTAATCCAAATAACTCGAATTATTTAAATTAAAATTTAATTTTTTTATCGAATTTTTTGATCGAATCAAATTTTACTCATCCTTATATTATAATAAAAAAATAAACTCTTATATTCGCAAAGGCTTCAAATGAAGTTGGGCAGTACTACCTGTGGCGTTGTACCAATAAAGGCCCATTTCTGAAATTATTTATGGAAATAGGTTGCTTCTAAAAATAATTATAGGTATGGATCAAAAACCCAAAAACGCATTGACAATGACATGTTTTTCCTCGTGTCAGATAAAAACACGCTGACGTTGATGCAATTTTTTGAAAATTTATGAGAATAAGTCTATATAAAGACCCAAAGTGGCAACACTATTTTTTGTGTGCCACCAATTAATGTGGAAATAAAACATACAAAACATATCTTTATGTAGACCCAATGTCTCATTTACCTTATTTTCTTAAGATATATGTTTATATAGATTCATGAATAAGTTTATAGCTTATTCCTAGATAATGTGGAATTCTTTCCTCTTTTAACTAACAACTTAATGCTACACTATATTTTATATCTTTTTACAAAACAATTTCTATTTTTTTATTTTTTTAAAATTTTCTCGTATTATAAAATTACCTTTTGAGGTTTTTAATCCTGTTGCATTTTAGAATTGTTAGCACATACAAAACGACCATGATAAAAAAAGAAAAAGAAATACAATTTGCACATACAAAACTTATACATGCAATAATCTTCTATTCATTTTTAAATGTTCGAAGTTAATATTAATGCAATTCTATTTTTAAAAAATAATTTTGCATTATTTCAATTTAGAAGTTATACATAAAATATAATAATTATTTTTCATATTTTTATATCTTGATTAATTTACATTAGTAGTCACTTAACTATGATTTTTTTACTATTTAATTATAAAAACTTACAAAATGATCTTTCAGCTATTAGTATTATTTTTTGGTCACTCAATTATCTTAAATTTTGAGGTATGTAGCAACAACAACAACAAAAACAAAAAAGAAGCCAAATTTGAATAATTGAATGACAATTTTGTAACTTTTTTTTTTAGAAACAGATGATTCAAAAAGACATAATTAAATGACTATTTTATAACATTTTATAATTAAGTGCTAAAAAATAATTTTAAATAATTTTTTATTATTTTACTATACTCATTAATTTTTTAATCTAAAAAAATTTAAGAAAAAAAGAAATATCAATTTTTTAAAATTACAAAAAAATATTATCTAAGTGCCAAACAATTCTAAAATGAAACAAGATTAAAGATCTCAAGAGATAATTTTATAATATGAGAAAATGTTAACAAAATATAAAACAATAGAAATTATTTTGTAAAAAAATATAAAATATAGTGTAGCATTTAATCTTATATTATTAGTTAAAACATGATGGAATCTCACATTATCTAGGAACAAGAAGCAAATATATTCATGAGTCTATATATACATATATCTCAAATTCCATATTACTTCAAAAAAACAACTGAAATAAAACATGGGGTCTATATAAAAATTTATTTTGTAAGTTTTATTTTTCACATTAATTAGTGGCACCAAAAAATTTAAAAGAACGGTGTTGCCACTTTAGATCTTATAAATTTTTAAAAAAATTAATTTATTTTTGTAATATTTTAAAAAATAACCTTTATTAAAAATTTAACTTGAAACACGTTTATCAACATATTTTTAAATTTTCAATCCATAACAATAATTATTTTTGGAGGGGTCATTTCGGAAAATAATTTTAGAAATTGACCATCACTGGTGCTATGCCCCTACTATCTAAGTGGAAGGTGACGCATGGAGGGGTCGACCAGCTCTGCCCTGTCTTCAAGTCCTTACAAATGCGTATTAAGTAGGCGACAGCGTGCAGACTACGCAATTTCATTTTTGTTGATTGGGGAAATAATTGAGGTAATGATTTTTTCTTTTTCTTTTTCTTTATATTTTCATTTTAGTATTTCTTTATATTAAAAAATATCATTCCATCCCACTGCCTCCTTATTAAAGAAAAAGAAGAGTGGCAGCCTATTTACAAAGCAATTAATCCTTGTAATATAGTATTTGCACTCATTAGCCTGTCCCTCATGGAATCCCATCTTGAGAAACAAAATGGAGATGTGCTTCAAAAATCTTTCAAAGAGATGATTTCTACTCTCCCTAGAAAGAGTTGTTGGGGTCTTCCTGAAGATCAATATCAATATCAAAGTTTTTGGTTCAGCCCGCCTTTTCTACAAGGAGCATTGTCGGCTCAACAACAATTCCAAGCTCAGCCAACTGATATCATCCTTTGTAGCTTTCCAAGAACAGGCACAGCCTGGTTAAAATCCCTCACTTTCGCCACTATTACAAGAACTTCATACAATGATTCCACCACCCCTTTACTTTCCAAGATGCCTCATGATGTTGTGCCTTACATGGAGTTTGATCATGCCCAGATTTCCATTAATCGACATCTTGGAATTCCTCTTTTAGCCACTCATCTTCCTTATTCTTTCTTACCCAGATCTATAATTGATTCTGGTTGTAAACTTATTTACATTTGCAGGGACCCCAAAGATACATTTGTTTCATTGTATCATTTCATTGCACGGCACTGCAACTCCCGCAATACTCAACCCATTCAACTTGATGAAGCGTTCGAATTGTTTTATGAAGGTATAAGTTCGTATGGGCCTTATTGGGACCATGTTTTGGGGTACTGGAAAGCAAGTTTGGAACGTCCAGACAAGTTAATGTTCTTGAAATACGAAGATTTGGTTGAAGATACTGTTTTGTATCTTAAGAAAACAGCAGAGTTTATGGGTTATCCTTTCTCGTCAGAGGAACAACAACAAGGGGTGCCTGAAAACATTGTGAAGATGTGCAGTTTCGACAATTTAAGTGGCTTGGAAGTAAATAAAACCGGGAGACATCGTGAAGGGAAAGGAAATATGGAGACGGAAAATAACATTTTCTTCCGGAAAGGGAAGGTTGGAGACTGGAAGAATTATTTGACCACTGAAATGGCTCAACGTTTAGACCAACGAACACTGCAACAGTTGAGCAGTTCAGGTTTAAGTCTCTAATTGAAGATCTATAATCTATTTAGCATCCAGTGTTGCTTAAACCTGATCAGAGTTCGTAATTATCTCTTTTAATAATATTACTTTTAAATAAGGTCATCTTGGCCGAGATTTGTAATTAATATTAATAGTCTTATATAAATCTATTATACTATTTCTTGAATCTTGGAGCTCGTTGATAGAACTTCAATAATTAGATAACTTAAATAAAAAGCTAAGCATATAATAAAAAGTTGTCTTCCCCATATGAATATTGTAACAAATATACAAATAGGACAGACAATTTATGAAATAAAATCAACAATCTACTAATAACAACTCCACCCATCCCTTCTATATAATAATAAATTAATAATTAATTAATATTAGATACAAAGAAGAAAATTTGCAAAAAAATTTACCAAATCTTTTCCCCTTTGTTAATTGAGTTTTTTTTACAAAAAAAATATAAAAATAATTAATTAAAAAATAAGTTAGAGAAAAATTATTTACAAAAATGTATTGTTTTGAATAGTCCCTGTCGGTGCCACTTGACACACCGACAACGCGACCCCATTTTCCCCATTCATCAAACAATTATAAGTTTTTTTCTTTTTTTAAATTGTTCCGCCATTATGTTAGGCATTATCCGTATGTATGTTTTGAAAAATACCTAAGAAAATACAAGTACATTGAGGAATAAATTTTTTTTTAAATGGGCGTCCCCTGAAAGCCAACGGCACCACTTTAATTGTTTTTAAAAAAAATTACATCTTGGGTTGAGTACTTTTAATGCTTCTATTTTGTTATTCAACAACTTTAATAGAATTAAAATTTCTTTATTTTTCTTTTCATGCTGAATGTTTCTATTTTTTATTTTATTTTATTGTTTTCTCTTCTTCTCCTTAATTGAAAACCCTAGCTGACATACACAATAGCCACCAATTTTGGTGTTTATCGTGGCCTTTTGTACCGATTTCGACACCAAAGAAGAGATTTTCTCCTTCTCATTGACTTCTGCTGTGCAGATCTCCCAGTAGCCGACTCAAATCTTCTAAAATAATTACCAAATCTTCGAACTACTCTTTCTTCAATCTCCATTTTGCACTGCCAAATCTTCACCAGTCGGAGATATGTTGTTCCCCATAGTTAAACACCCTATTTTTTTTTGTTTTCTTTTTTTCATTTCAAACCACCTTTTTTAAATATATCGATTTCGCTTGACACACTAACGACACCATTAAAATATTTTTTTCGTTCTCTAGTATACCTGCATTTTCTCATGTATTTTTTAAAAAATACATACCTATGCCACTTGACACAGTGGCGGTACCAGAAAAAATATTTTTTAAAAAGCTCATGATTGTTTGATGTGTTTTTTAAATAAACAACCTATTTTCATAAATAAGTTTCCCTTAATCCATTTACGTAACTACTTTTTTATATTATTTTTATAAATAAACCGTTAATTGGACACTAGACTTGTCCATGGGCCGGGTAGCTCAGCCCGACGGCCCGCCTGAAATATGAGAGGGTTCGGGTAAAAATATAGGCCCGAAATATGGGCTTGGGCAAAAAAATGAGGCCTGTTTAAAAAACGGGCCGGCCTCGGGCACCACTTTTTTTGCCCGGCCCTGCCCGAATATAATAAATATATATATATTTTTGTTTTTATTTTTAAATTTTAAAATACTTTTAAATTTTTTTTATTTTTTTATAACAATTTTTTAATGTTTATTAAAAAATGGGCCGGGCCGAGCTCGGGCTTATGATATTTTTCCCGGGCCAGGCCTGGGCAAAATTTCAGGCCCATATTTCGGGCCGGGCCGGGCCCGGGCCTAGGAGGCGGGCCGAAAATTTTTTCGGCCCGGCCTGGCCCATGGACAGGTCTATTGGACACTTAATTGTATTATTTTGGGATTTTTTACCCCAATAATAAAAAAATTTAATAACTTAAATGGTATGCCCACCAAATTATTTATCAAAATGGTATGGCTTGAACAGTAACCCCAGGTGGTGCCTGAAAAGGTGGCAACACCACCTAAAGACTCCATCATTCGGCCATTATAAGGTTATAAAAACAAATATTTTATTGGTGGTGTCACCCTATACCACAGCATCAGTATGAAGAACAACGAGGTAAAATATGGGGAATATACGTGTTTTAAAAAATTATTTTTAATGGGTGTAGGAGGAAAGTTAAGTGACACCATTGTTTGTACAAAAAATAGTAAATCGGGATTGGGAAGCGTGAACAATTGGGAGTCAAAAGGGGAGATTTCAAGCCTGAGAAAGAAGAAAAATGGGTGACCCCGTGATTCTGTGATTGTCCGGTCATGTTCGCCGTAGGCAATCAAACCTGTGCCGCTTGACTCAAATTTTTGTGTTATGTCCCTATTTTTGTATTCCCTTAACCCGCTATATATAACATGGTAAGCTATCGGGTTTATAAAACAGACATTTTAAAAACATTTGTTTATTTTTAATTGAAAAAAACTTAGTCTATTTCTGAAAAACTTAAGAGTTAAAAGAAAACCATTTAAGGTTGCAAACTTATGTAAATAAGTTTACCTTGTTGGAAAAACGGTTTGAAAATGCAGTGGAAAATAAATTTAGGAAAAAACCAAAGTTTTAAAAATTTTCCAAAACAAAATTTGGGTTGTGATATCTAAAGTAATAAATGCTTAATCAAAATTGTACATTTTCGATTCATCTAGGATGAGCGCTTCGATCGAGTAATCTTTTCTGCTATCCTTAAGCTCATGTCTACTGAGTATAGTCTTGCTTTGAATAAAAAAAATTCACAAAATATTACCAGTGGGGTAATTTTGTAATTTCTCTAAACTTTTGGGCCAGGTTATAAATCAGAAAAATATCTCTTGAAATTTTCTAAAATAATCTCCTCAGGGAATTTTCTCTCTACAATTTTCTCTTCAAATTTTTTCTTGAATTTAAGTGTGTCAAATTGTAACGCCCTAAAAAAATTGAGTGTCTGATTTTTGGATTCTATCGTAATTAATTTTTTTATCTCTATGACTATGTGCTCTGTTAATGTGTTTGTGCTCTGTTAATTGGTGTCGCCTACGAGTACCACCACCCAAACCCGTATTTAACGCATGTAATCGTATGGGAAAAATATTTTGGTGTTGCCTATCAACAAGGTTGCACCATTTAAATTTTGTTTTTTTACCTGTTGGCTGTTTGTGTTAAAATTTAAGGGTAGTGTCGCCTATGCATCACCCTCCACTACCCCAAACACCTCATTTTCGTAATTAATCGGGGTGGTGTACCATTTTAGATATTTTTATATTTCTTTATATTATATATGTAAAAGAAAAACCTTGCCTATCTCTCTCTCTCCACCTCACAATCACATGCCACATTACAAGTTACAACTGCCCATAAATTTATTTTGTATTAAATGACCGTATATGATCTTTTTTATCAGGTTTTTTTTTAACCTAATAACTGGTGTAGCCTGTCTCACATCTTTCACCATTATGATGTTTTGATGATAAGTCAAAAAAAAAAATGGTGCCACATTTTTCATGCTCTCCACCCCTCAACACTGTTGCAAACATTTCATTTTGGTAAATAATTGTATTGGCATACCATTATGATATTTAATTATTTATTTTATATTATCCAGGTAAAAAAGCCACAATATTATTTAATTACATGAACAATGATTTTGATTTTTAACTTTAGAAAATATAAACATTTATTAAAATGATGTAATAACTCGAATTGTGTATTTCATATTTAAGTTAAACTGAAATTTTTGATTTTTTATTCGAGCTGATCTGAATATTTCAAATAACTCGAATTATTTAATTCAAAATTTAAATTTTATCAAATTTTTTAATCGATTCGAATTTTACTCATCTCTATATTATAATATAAAAAAATAAACTCTTATATTTGCAAGGGCTTCAAATGAAGTTGGGCAATACTATCTGGGGCATAGTACCAATAAAGGCCGATTTTCGAAATTATTTATGGAAATGGGTTGCTTTTAAAATAACTACAAGTATGGATTGAAAACCCAAAAACGCGATGAGGACATGTTTTAAAAAAATTAGACTAATTATTATAATATTTTAAAAAATGACATTTATTAACAAATCAATTTGAAGTATGTCCATCAGCACTTTTTTTAGTTTTCGGTTCGTTAATAATTTTGGAAATGGATCTTACTATGGCCTACTATCTGAGTTTAGAGGTGCTCATTGGCCGGGCCGGGTCGGGTTTGGACCGGGCCCATAAAAAAATTTCGGCCCAGGTCCTAGGCCCGGACCCGGCTCGGCCCGAAATATGGGCCTAAATTTTTGCCCAAGCCCGGCCCGGGAAAAAATCATAAGCCCAGGCCCGGCCCGACCCATTTTATTTTAAAAATTATAAAATATTTAAAAAATATTTTAAAATTAAAAAAATTAAAAAAGTATTTTAAAATATTTTAAAATTTAAAAAAAGTATTTTAAAATTAAAAAAATTTAAAAAAGTATGTAAAAATATTTTAAAATTAAAAGAAATAAATATATTTATTATATCGGCCCGGCCCGGGCCGAAAAAGTGTTGCTCTAGGCCCGACCCGTTTTCTAAACGGGTCTCTTTTTTGCCCAAGCCCATATCTCGGGCCTATATTTTTACCCAAACCCTCCCATATTTCGGGCGGGCCGTCGGGCCGGGCCGGGCCGCCCGACCCATGAGCACCTCTATCTGAGTTGTAGGCATCGGGTGTGCACTTGAATGGAAGGTGAGGCATCTTGGAGAATCAATGGAGAAGAATGCAACAACGTGCAGACTGCACAATTTCATTTTTGTTAACTGGGGAAACTGAGATAGTGATGTTCTTCTTTTTTTTTCTTTATATTTTCATTTTAGTATTTCTTTATATATTAAAAAATATCATTCCATCCACTGCGTCCTTACAAAAGAAAAAGAAGAGTGGCAGCCTATTTACAAAGCCATCCTTGTAATATAGTATTTGCACTCATTAGCCTGTCCCTCATAGAGTCCCATCTTGAGAAACAAAATTGAGATGTGCTTCAAAAATCTTTCAAAGAGATGATAATTTGTATGAATGCAGAATGTCATTTTTCGAGAATGATCATTTTTTAATGCTTAGGTTGTCATTACTCGCTGTTCGTCAAGGTTCTATCACTGATGCTTGTTCAGCTGGTATCTTTGACAGTAAAACCAAAGAAATAGTCGCAATTTAGACTATTCTTTCTCCAATGCTTCTAACCCTTAAGTTGGTTAGTTCTAAACAATAGCCATGTTTCAAGTCCTCGTACTATTTAGAAGCTTTCAGAGTAATATGCAGAACTCCTTCTGCTTGAATATTATCAGTCCATTAATCGTTATTTCAATGAAAAATGCTTGAAAAAGATTATCAAAATAGACAAGATGAAATTTTGTCGAGAGCAAAGCTCGAAATGAATGAATCAATCAAGATAGCAAATTTTGCTAGAATAAAAAATATGAATAAATTAATCAAGATGGCGTTTTTTGTCAAAAATACAAAAAATGAATAAAATGGAAGTAGGTGCCCCAGATATCGTAGCATGAGCTTCTCTGCCCCAAGCTCCTTGAAGACCCTTCTGAACTTGATATTTGTCTAGAAGTTCTAGAAAACTTTGTTGATGCCCCGCGATATAGCATCCCTCCTTCTTGTTAATTTAGGAGAGGACAAGACTACCACATGCCCCACGTTTGATAGAAATTTGAACTGCCCATTTCTAGGTTTTCAATTCAAAACCCCTTTGGTCTCAAGGTGCCCTTTGCGGGTTTTCACATTGGCCTTTCCTTTTTCTTTTTCATTTTTCTTTCTTTTTTTTTCGTTTGTTTTTTTCAAGTGAAGTATTTATTGCTTGAATCAGAAATCTCAAGATTAGGCAAGTTCTTGCCATCCATTCTGGTCAATATCGACGCTTCTTCAGATAAGGCCTTCCACATAAGGTTCTTTCTAGTTTGGCATCCACTTTCTTCTGAAGTCCTTTTGTATGGGAAGGATCTTCTTCGATATCAAGTCCCCCTCATGGAATTCTCTGGAGCGAACCCTTTTTTGGTGAACTCCTATCATTTGCTTTTGGTACATTTGACCATGACGGATAGCTTTCAACCCTTACTCTTCGATCAAATTTAACTGATCATATTGAGCTTGGATCCATTCTGTTTTATCCAACTTCAACTCTGACAAGATTCGAAAGGAAGAAATATCACCTTCGATGGGTAAGACTGCCTATATTCCATATACCAATGAGAAATGAGGTGCCCCGGTAGAGGTTTTTTTATTTTTTTGTCTCTTTTGTTTTTTTTGTTTTGGTTTTTTTTGCCTCTACTGAATCGTTCATTTTGGGGCGACATGGTGTTAATCTTGAACAGACTACAAACTTCTGATGTCGTGCGGTTGTTCAAATTCAATGCCTTGTCTAATATGATCCTTTTTTGCTTTCCATATTGACATATGATTCTTCAAGAAATTTGCTGATTGTCAGCTTTGTGATATTGGCATATGAAACAACCTCTACCCACTTTATGAAGTAATCGAAGACCACAAAGATGAATTGATAACCACCAGAAGCTTTTGGCGAGGTCGGCCCAATGACATCCATGCCCCTCATAGAGAAAGTCTATGGAAAAGTCATAACATGAAGAGAAAAGGAGGCACATAAATTTTGTCTCCGTAAATTTGGCACTTGTGGCGTTTCTTGGTATAACTGATGCAATCCCTTTCCATGGTGGACCAGCAGTACCCAAATCTCATGATTTGCTTGGCCATTACAAAACCATTAGCATGTATTCCTTAGACACCCATATAGACCTCTTCCAAGATCTTCTTAGCCTTAAGAGGGTCCACCGTCTTAGTAGCTCAGGCATATCTTGATACGATCATGTGAAAACATCTTTGAATTCTTGGAGTAACTCAATGACGTCTCGTTTTGTCTCTGCGGTGATACAGGCTCTGATCTTGACCTCTTTCTCTTCTCCTAAGCTCACAATTTCCAACTAATTTTTTAAGGTAGGATCTATTTCTCGACTGTTCTACCATCCTTAACAAATCAGGAGATAAACTACAGTCTTGGTCGTCTTCAAAGTCTTGAGGTTCCTCTGGACACATATCTTGCTCAAAAGGAGATTAAGAGTCAATAGCAGTGTCGCTCATATCATTGATATCTAGAGACCTATTATAGGAATGAAAGAAGACTCGAAGAACCAATGAATCAAAGGGTAATTATCTGTGTGGTATGAGTATGAATGAAATTGAAGAAACAAAAGAATGTTTGCCAAAACAAGACACAAAGATGCATTTCGTTGAAATAAAAAATAGTGGACATGCGCATTTTTCACAAAAGAATTTTCTATTGCTCCTAGGCTTAGAGCAATAAGAGCGTTCCAAATGTTACTCTGAAATGGTCCTAAAAAATTACAAGAATCTCCTCCATAGTCTCATTGTTCAGAACGCCTCTAGGGATGTAGAAACAAATTCTTGATGGTTCTTTTGTTTTTGTTTGTTATTCAGTTTTTTCTTCAAAGGTACAAACATCTTTCCTTCCGAACCATTTGTATCTTCAAAGAATTCCAATTCTTTATCATCCATCAAGCTTTGTACTAGAGTTCTGAACTCACGTGCTTTTGGATTTTAGGAAATTTATTGTATGCAATGAAATGTAATGTTGATGCATGAATGCGAAAAGAGACATTGATTTTTGGTTCAATTATTAGAACAACTTTACTAGAAAAAAATATCTTTACATAAAGTGGATATATATACGGTTTTGCCCTCATAGGTGGATACATTCGTTCTTCTTCTTCATTCGAGTGTTTAAGATAAATCTCACGAACTCTTGAAAAGGGCGTCTCTTTTATCTCCTTTTTGCTTGATCCGGGCCTCGACTCGTTGCTCACTCATCCTCGTGATGCTCGTTGGCTTCTCTTTAAGAAAGTTCAGCGGCTCTCGAATAATCTTTGTCATCTTGAATCCTCAGACAACGGAGCAATAGTCGTGTAGTCCTCCATTAAACTATCATCATTCTCTTATCACGTTTTCTTGGACCATATTCAGACAACCGTATTGTCATCCACTTTATCAAGAAACTCATTTTCTTATGACAAGCTCTCTATTTAGCGACTGAGCATGAATCAACACCTCTTTTTTATGATGAAAATGCAACGCAATCATAACCAAAACACAATGAAACGGGTTAGTACAAAGCAAAAGCAAACAAGAAAAATAGAGTACCTATTCGGGTAACCACTAAAGGTTTGAAGTGTCTCTACCTAGGGTGGGCTCCTAAGGTCTTCTACATGCGGTTTGGTTCTAAAGTAAGGGTACCTGAACCAGCAGATTCCTCAATCCTTACCCATTATAGGCTCATACGGACCGAGTTCAGTTCAGGGGAATACATTTCCCTATGGTTGCACGGAGATGAAAATCTCACGAAGACATAGGTACGGATGTATCCCGAAAGCGATCCACTATCCTGCACGGAGGTGAAAACTTCACGAAGGACTAGTTTCTCACTCCCACTTAAAAGGATGTGACCAATGGTCATGCAATGCAATGTGGAGAAAGATACCAAAACTTATACTAACATAGCAATTATAAACCATAATGGTAAAAACGAATGAAATACAATGAAATGATCGTATATTTAAACCAAACTTTCGATTTTTGACAAAAAGACAAAAAATAATCAACACGTGGCTTGACTCTCTTTTTACCTCCCCAGCGGAGTCGCCAAGCTGTTGACACCATTTTTTGGAGAAAACGGGGTCGACTTGGATTTTGAAAATGAAAACGAATATGGGAGTCACCACCAATCCTTTTTGATGAGGTGTGATCGGTTCACCTCGAAAAGTAGTTGTTTTTAATAAACGATTTGATTTTATTAAAACAACGATTTTGGTCCACGAAATTCAGAAAAACGGGTTCGGGAGTCGGTTACGCACGAGGAAGGATTAGCACCCTCGGTACGCCCAAAATTGGTACCTAGTTGATTAATTAGTGTCTTAATGTCGAAGATTGAAAACTTTAGAGAGTTTTAAAAATACGATCCTAAAAAATTTGGAATAATATGGGTTTAAATTCAAGAGGATATTTGGCTATTTGGTCGAACGAGAAATTGAAACCCAGCACGTTAGGGCACACTTTCTCGAATTTCCAAAAGCAAAATATTGCCATTATTATTTTTTAGAGAAATCTTCATATCGAGAAAACAACATGTCATATCCAATACATTAGGACACAACGTATCGAATTCCCGATACGAGGATACATGCCGAAAAATTTACTTGTTGAAAAGATATTTAGCTATCTCGGGGTTTTAAAAAGGATCATGCCCAGTAAGTTAGTAACAATCTTTTCTTAATTTCCTGAGATCATTTAAAAACTTAAGTTTGAAAAGATTCGTGTATTTAGATTTATTGGGAAAATCGAAACCCCGTAAGTTAGGGTACGACCTTCTCGAATCTAAACACGAAATTTTACTTATTCAAAAGTCATAATTTAAAAGGATACTTTGCTATTTAGGTTAAACGAGAAATCGAAACCCAGCACGTTAGGGCACGTTTTCTCGAATTTCCAAACGCAAAATATTGCCTTGTTTTCAAAATTTTCTTTTTACAGATTTGGGTAAAAATGTAATATTAAAATTGATATATGAATAAAATATTACGCTAATGAATGACAATAATATGAAAACACGAATAAACGAATTACAGTACATGACAGCAATAATCACATGAAGCATGTCACTTTAATATCAATATTAACAATCAAGGAAAACGAAACAAAATAATATATAGAACAATTTGGAGTGATAGCATAAAACAATTTAAAGCAAATAATATGTAAAACAAATTAAAAGGAATAATATTCAAAGCAATTTAAAATTAAATAACATATAAAACAATTTAAAATAATATGTAAAAAGTTTAAAATAAATAATATGTCAAAAGGAATCTTAAATGAATAATATGAAAACAAATTTTATTTTTTAAAAATGATAATGAATGATGTGCATAAAAACAATTCCAAATAAATAATATACATATGTAGTTTAACATAAATAATATACATATATAAATTTAAAATGAATTATAGATTAACATAGTTTAAAATGCATAATATATATAAAACTTAAAATAAATAATAATAGAACAATTTAGAATAAATAATATAAAGTTTAAAATAATTAAATTAATTAATTAATTACAAAAATAAAAGTGAAATCTAACAAATTTGTGACTAAATCGGGACAAAAATGAAATAAAAGGGTAAAAATCATAATAAAATAATAAATAGGACTAAAAACAAGACGCACAAAGGTCAAGCACCGAATGCGTAATAAGACCCAAATTCAGACACGTGTCTATTTTTCAAAGCGTCAGTGGACCAAGGACTAGATTGAAATGCGCCGTAAATTTTGGGGTCAAATTTATAAAATAAATAAATAAGCAAAAGGACTAAATTAAAAATAACAAGAATTCGAAAGGGCCAAGGGCATAAATATACCATTGAATGAAAACACGCGGATCCCCCTGGAGCGGGTCAGGTCGCGTGGGTTAAAGCTCAAAACGACGCCGTTTTGGGGCTATTGAAGCCAACCCTAAATGACGTCGTTTAAGGGGGTTTATAAAAGCCAAATTTTTTTTAAGATTTCATTCTCCTCACATTCTTTAAAAAAAACTAAAACACTCTCTCAACCTCTCTTGCCCTCTCCAAACTCCGGCTGAATTTCGACCGCTCGCCGCCGCGCCGATCGCCGTAGACGGTGGCCGAAAATTTCAAAAGGTATTTTTTTTACATATTCGATGTACGTATATATATTCTTTTTTTAAAATAGAAAGAAAATAAAGAGAAGAAAAAAAAATCGTAGATCTGGAAATAAAATAAAAACAATCTTTCTATTCTGTTTTTTGATTTATTATCGTGCGTAAAAAAAAGTACAATGAAATCATTTTGGCTTTTATAGCCAATATTAAGACTGTTTGCTTCTATTTTTTTGTCCTTTTCTGCTTGGTGTTTTTGTTGTTGTGTGTTTATTGCTCTCTGCAGGTGTCAGAGGCATGGCAGAGGCTGTGATAGGCCAACGGCGGTGGTGGCTGGTAGCAGGAGGAGCGGCAGAGGCGCGGGAGGCATGCGGCTAGGGTTTTTTTCTTTCTTTTGGTTGAAAAATTTTTAAGTTTGTGGGCTAGGGTTATGTTTAGTTTGGGCTTGTAAAAGTTTTTGGTTTGTTGGGTTTTTATTCTAATTGCCTGGGCCCGGGCGAAAATTGGGTCTTACATACATTATAATTCATTTACCAATTAACCTTTAATAATAATAATTTCTAACTTATATGCTAAGGTCATTCTTGTCAAATACCTCCCACTAGAATTAATAATGGTCTATTTGCCACATAAAGCCTTTAAATTAAAAGAACAACTATTATTCGGCCCTATTGAATTTAACCCTTAAATTTTCATTTTATGTGATTAAATCCTTTCATTTAATCAGACACTTAAACGATAAAATTAAAATACGAAAATTTCACGCAAGCAAATTCACACATAATAGACATGGAAAATAATATTAAAATATTTTTCTAATTCGGATTTGTGGTCCCGAAACCACTGTCCGACTAGGGTTTAGACCGGGCTGTTACATATATATACCTTAATACATATATCAAATATACTCACACCACATACTTAAGTGTCAAAAATTCATAATTCAGACACTACCATGACCATATATATACCTTACCTTATAAGTACTATCCATAAAAGATTAAATGATGATCAAAATATAATCAAGCCATAACTCAACCAGAACCTAACATAGATACAAAATGCTTAAGCCATTTTCGCATGGCTTTAATACATACATTTTCTAAAATAAGTTATTTCCCAACCAACCTATACATGCCATAATTTCAAAAGAGATTTCAGCTTATAAAATACCGTAGTTGGTCGATAGTGTGATAGACTTTACTGACGATCCCCGAGCTCGTAACTACTTCAAGATCTATAAAACAAAGGTACACAAATACAAATACACAGTAAGCTTTATAAAGCTTAGTAAGTCGTAAGCATAATTAATATTTAACTAGTAAGAACTAAAGGCGCATAGTTAATATACAAAGATATAGTAACGACCTAAAATCCGTGGGCACCAAAAAAGTACATTATCGGGCCTCCGTCTTACTAAAGTGAGTCATAAATAATTATTAGAAGTAATTATGAGTTTAGTTGAGTGCTTAATTAGGTATTAATTAGGTGAATTTAGTCTAATTAAGAATAATTACAAAAAGGGATCGAATTGAATAAAGAGTGAAAATATAATTATAGAAAGTAAAAAGGGCTAAAATGGCAATTAAGCCATTTAGCAAAGTTGAGGCGGCATAAAGGGAATAAAATCTAAGATTTTATTTTTTTTAATTATATAATTAATGATATTGAATTATAATTTATATTATATTAATTTATGATAATTAAATTATAATGATATTATATTATTAAATAAATCAAAATATGCCAATTGTATGGATATGATAAAATTTTAAGTAAAAGATATTTACTAATTAAATTATTATATTAAATTGTTGTTGTAATTATTATTATTGTTATATTATGGAATAAATTAAGAAAAGATAAATGTAAGGTGTAAAAATTATACATGTGTCATGCATATATTTATACACTTGTAAAATAAATATATAATTACTTAAAATTTAAGTATAAAGATATTTATAAATATTAATTAATTAAATATAAAATAAATAAGTAAAATGGTGCCAAATGTAGGATGATAAAGTTGTACAAATGTAGCAAAGTATGTATATACACTTGTGTTATAATTAAATGATTATTAATAAATTAAATATAAAGTAAAGAAATAAAAAAACAAAGCAAAAGAAAAGACAGAAACAGAATAGGCAAGGGACGAAACAGAGAAGAAATATGGGAGAAAGAAAGAAAGGAAAAACTAGGGTTTAAGGTTTTAAAGCTTTAAAGGTAAGTCAATCAAGTCCTTTTCTTTTAATTTAGATGTTTTAGAAATCTTAGAACAAAGTTTTGTTGAATTTAAGTTGAAATTTTGAAAGTTAATAGATTTTTTAGTAGGGTTTATGTTGAATAAATGATGGAATTGAGGGTTTATTTGATAGAAATTTTGATTGGAATTGAATAAAGGATTGAATTGTAAACTAAACTATAATTTTGAGTTTTAGGGATTAAATTGAAATAAATTTGAAATTATGAAAATATGATAAAAATTAGCAAGAAATTGAGTAGCAAAAAGGTATGAATTGAGAAAGAAAAATACATAGGTTTAGTTAGGATTAAATTGGAGTTAAAGTAAAAGGTAGATAAAAATTTCAGCAATTAAATTGTGCTGTGCTAATGATTGTGAAATTATATTTATGTTTATTTATTGTTTGTTTGTTTGCTAATATTCATGAATATTGTTTGCGAATATGTTCATTATATATTCATGAATATGTTCGTTTAACTTAAACAAACGAATATAAATACACATAATTTTAAATAAACGAACACGAACAAGCATTTTGAAATTCTTAACGAATACAAACTGAACACAAACAAGCTTAAAAATAAAGAAACGAACATAAATAGAGATTCATTCGTTCAAGCTCGATTCATTTACAGCCCTAAGAACATATCCTAAATCCAAGCTCGATTCGTTTCCTTTCCCAAATTTTTTTCTCTTTCCCCAACTCGTGAACGATTAGTCATTTCTGCCACAAGTGGACAATGGTCAGTAAGCGTCGCTCATCTCTCTCCCTCTACCCCACCTACCACGTTACGGCTCCTCATAAATTTATTTTGTATTAAATGATGGTATATGATCTTTTTTTACTAAGTTTTTTCATAACTTGAATATTAGTGCCGCATCTCTCACACCTTCCACCGTTAAAATATATATTTTTTATCTCATATCATGTTGTAATGATGTTTTGATGATTAAGTCAAAAAAAACATGTTGCCATATTTTCCATGCTCTCCACCCCTAACACTGTAGAAAACATACCACTTTAGTAAATAATTGTATTGGCATACCATTATGGTATTTAATTATTTATTTTATATTACCCAGGTAAAAAAGCCACAATATTATTTAACTATATGAACAATATAATAGTTTTGACTTTTAACTTTAAAAAAGATAAACATTTATCAAAATGACGTAATAACTCGAATTGTGTATTTCATATTTGAGTTAAACTGAAAATTTTGATTTTTTTTATTCGAGTTAATCCAAATAACTCAAATTATTTAAATCAAAATTTAATTTTTTATCGATTTTTTTGATCGAATCAAATTTTACTCATCTTTATATTGTAATATAAAAAAATAAACTCTTATATTCGCAAGGGCTTCAAATGAAGTTGGGCAGTGCTATCTGAGGCGTAGTACCAATAAAGGCCCATTTCTGAAATTATTTATGGAAATGGGTTGCTTCTAAAAATAATTATAGGTATGGATTGAAAATCCAAAAGCGCATTGACAAGGACATGTTTTTCCTCGTGTCAGGCAAAAATCCGCTGACGTTGATGCAATATTTTGAAAATTTATGAGAATATGTCTATATAAAGACCCAAAGTGGCAACACTATTTTTTTGTATGCCACCAATTAATGTGGAAATAAAACTTACAAAACATATCTTTATGTAGACCCAAAGTCTCATTTACCTTATTTTCTTAAACAATGTGGGATGTAAGATATATGTTTATATAGATTCATGAATAAGTTTATAGCTTATTCCTAGATAGTGTGGAACTTTTTCCTCTTTTAACTAACAACTTAATGCTACACTATATTTTATATCTTTTTACAAAACAATTTCTATTTTTTTATTTTTTTAAATTTTTCTCGTATTATAAAATTACCTTTTGAGGTTTTTAATCCTGTTGCATTTTAGAATTGTTAGCATATACAAAACGACCATGATAAAAAAAGAAAAAGAAATACAATTTGCACATATAAAACTTATACATGCAATAATCTTCTATTCATTTTTAAATGTTCGAAGTTAATATTAATGCAATTCTATTTTTAAAAAAATAATTTTCCATTATTTCAATTTAGAAGTTATACATAAAATATAATAATTATTTTTCATATTTTTATATCTAGATTATATTACATTAGTAGTCACTTAACTATGATTTTTTACTACTGAATTATAAAAACTTACAAAATGATCACTCAGCTATTAGTATTATTTTTTGGCCGCTCAATTATCTTGAATTTTGAGATATGTAGCAACAACAACAAAAAAGAAGAAGACAAATTTGAATAATTGAATGACAATTTTGTAACTTTTCATAAACAGATGATTCAAAAAAACATAATTAAATGACTATTTTATAACATTTTATAATTAAGTGATAAAAAAATTTTAAATATATATATTTTATTTAACTATACTCATTAATTTTTTAATCTAAAAAAATTTAAAAAATAGAGATATCAATTTTTTAAAATTACAAAAAATACTATCTGAGTACCAAACAATTCTAAAATGCAACAAGATTAAAGATCTCAAAAGATAATTTTATAATATGAGAAAATGTTAAAAAAATATAAAAAAATAGAAATTATTTTGTAAAAAAATATAAAATATCGTGTAGCCTTTAGTCTTATATTGTTAGTTAAAAGAGGATGGAATCCCACGTTGTCTAGGAATAAGCTGCAAGCCTATTCATGACTCTATATAAAAATTTGTTCTGTAAGTTTTATTTTTCACATTAATTGGTGACACCAAATAACTAAAAAAAGCAATGCTATTACTTTGGGTCTTTATATAGACTTATTCTCGTAAATTTTTTTAAAAAATTAGTCTATTATTGTAATATTTTAAAAATGACATTTATTAAAAAATCAATTTGAAGTATGTCCATCAGCACTTTTTTTTTAGTTTTCGTAAATAATTTTGGAAATGGGTATTGTCGAAACCATTTTTTATTTTCTAAAAAAATGGGAATCGATTTTAAAAATGGAGTGGGAGTCGCCACCAATCTTTCATTGTGGTGTGATTGGATCACCTTGAAAATAATTTTAGGTCTGCGAATTTTGAGAAAATAGGTTCGGGAGTCGGTTACGCACGAGGAAGGGTAAGCACCCTCGTGACGCCCAAAATTGGTACCGAATTGATTGTTTAATGTCTTAATGTCGAAATTTTGAAAAGATTTTAAAATATGATTCTTTTATCTTGAATAAAATGAATGAGATGATAAGGCTCACTTATTTCAAAGAAATAAAATGTCGCATTCAGTAAGTTAGAGTGCAACATTTCGAATCCTCAAAATTAAGTTTATCTTTTGACTTTTAAAACCTATGCATTTTGAGAAGGATATCTGATTATTTGGGTCAATCGAGAAATCAGAATCCAGTAAGTTAGGGTTCAATTTCTTGACATTCCTAAACATCGAATATTGTCTTTATTTTAAAATCCTTAACTCGAGATAACAAAATGTCATATCCAGAAAGTTAGGATCCAACATTTTGAAATCCCGAAAAGCTTTATTTAGAAATCATAAGGTTTTATTACGAAAGAGATATTTGGCTATCTAAATTCATCAGAAAAAATTGAAGCCCAGTAAGTTAGGGCACAATTCTCTCGAGAATCATAAATAGCAGGTATTTTGACAAATTGCGAAATAAGATGATTCTAATGCTTCTATTGAAACACGGTAAAAAAAACGCAGTGATTAAACGAACAATGAATCATGCAAAATTTGAATAGTAAATATATACTAATGAGTGATGAACAATAAATCAATAAATACAATAACAATAGTTTTAATCATGCATTATGCCAATATCAACATCAACATTCAAAAATTATTAGTTTAAAAGGAAGATAAAATGTAACTTATAAAATAAAAATGAGAATAAATAAATTTAGGATTTAAAAATATACACAAGATTATACAAAAAAAAGTAATTAATATGAAGATTTTAAACGATTTGATAATAGAACTAAAAAACAAATAAAATGTTTGAATGAATTTTAACGAAAGAATTGTAAGAAAAAATGAATAAATCTTAAAAATTAGTATATATATACTTTGATTTACATAAGTAAAAAAATCTTAATGTAAATAATAGCATATATAGTCATAATATATGTAAAAATTAAAATAAGTAAAATAGAATAGCAAATTTAAAAGGTATAGAATATTTGTGCATAAAAATAAGTAAAATTTACAATTTGAAATTAATAGCATATCATTTATATACATCTGTATACTAAAAATAATTCAATATTATATATAAATATATATATGGATAAACATGAGATATTATTATGAAAAATTTTGAAGCTAAATGTGTATATATACATATATGAATTTTAAAAATATATATATATAAGTTATACTAAGATAATATAAAATGTATATGATAAAATATTTGTGAAAATAAGTAATAAAAACATAAAATAATATCGTATAATAAAATAAAAGGTTCTATGTAATAAGATTAAGTAAAAAAACTAATAATAATAATAATAATAATAATAATAATAATAATGAAAATATTAAACTAATTAAAAAGAAACATACAACACAAAAAGGATTAAATTGCAACTAAAACGAAATTAATCAGAAAAAAACATAAATAAACAAAGTAGGGGCCAATGTGCAATGCTCGAATAACATGGGGGACTGAAACAAGAAATATCATGTCCCCAAAACGCTGCGTTGCATAAGGACCGGAATGAAATTCGCAGGAACTTACGCAATCCAATTTAAAGAAGGAACATAAACTAGTTTGAAATCAAACGCAAACAAGGAGGACTTGGAGCGCAAAAAGACCTGAAAGGCCGGATGCGCGGATCCTTCCCCGGGTCAGGTCTTCGAGCGGGTTGCAGGCCTTTAACGACCCCATTTTGAAACCATAGCATTGGCGTCAAACGACGTCGTCTTATGTTGCTTAAAACCCAAAAAAACCTAAAGTATCAGCAGCCCTCTTTTATTTTGAAAGAAAGCCTAAGGCAGAGAGGCCCTCCCCCATGCGCCGCTTCAACATCAATCGACAGTGGCCTTCCGAACCCCATGCACGACTCCAATTGCGACGGAGAGAGCACAAGGCCGGTCACCAGGTATGTTCCTCACTCTTCTCTCTTCTTTTTCTATATTTCTCTTCTTCGTATAAAAAATAAAACAAAACAGTAAAGAAATGCAGAAAAAAATGGCGAATCACCTTTTCGAATATGCTTTTTTTTGAATATTTTTTTATTCAATATCTGTGTATGCGTAAAATTTTACAGTATTCCAATGGCTCTTTTATAGCCAGATTTACAGAAAAAATAAAACAAAATAAATAAAATGAAATTCCCTCAAATCCCATCTGTTATTCGTTGCTGCTTGCTTTCGTCTGTATTTGCAGGTATTCGGCCAGCCTGGAACAACAGACAGAGGCAAATCCATGTGAAGAAGATGCACGCGCATGATGGTGATGCACGCGCAAGGTCTGGGCCTGAGAGATTCGGGTTTAGAAAATTGGGTTTGGGGTCTATTAGTTGATTCAGGTTTAGGGTCTGTTTAGGTTTGGCTGATTCGGGCTTGTAATGGGTTTATTGTTGGTATTTGGGATTTGTAATACTGGACATTAAAAAAAGAAAGACTGCTATTGGTTTTTTTTGGTTTTTGGTTTATTTGTGTTCGTGCTTTTGGGCCCGGGCAAATTGGGCCTATTACAGGTATTACTATGGCCTACTATCTGAGTGGAAGGTGACGCATCGGGTGTGCACGTGAATGGATGGGTCGACTTGCGGGATTTTTACCCAAATATATTTAAAAAATTAAATACCGAAATAGGTTGTCAGATAGATTAATTACCGAAATGGTATGTTTTTTTTAATCGCTCTTATTTGACAGGCTCAAATAACTTTTTTATATTAAAAAAATTTAATCGCGCCTATCTGATAGGCTCTAATCAATTTTTTATATTAAAAAAATTTTAATCGCACCTATCTGACAGGCGTGAATCAATTTTTTTGTTTAAATAAAATATTATTTTTTTATTTTTATTAAAAATATTTAAATATATATACAGGTAAAAATATTGTCAACGGGTCAAAATACGGGTAAAAAAGGGTGTCAACGGGTCAAAATACGGGTAAAAAGGGTCGCGCCTGTCAGATAGGATTAAAATGTTGATTAAATTTGTTGTTATATAATTTTATAGGTTGTTTGAAATAAACTACTCGGGTATGTATCTATTTCTATTTTTTTAATTCGTATGTTTTTATGTTTAGATAGTTTATTTCAAACAACCTATAAAATTATATAACAACAAATTTAATCAACATTTTAATAAATCCATAAAAATTGTTAAATAAATAAAAAATCAAATAAAATTGATTCGCGCCTGTCAGATAGGCGCGATTAAAAAAATGCCATTTCGATAATTAATCTATCTGACAACCTATTTCGGTGTTTAATTTTTTTTAATTAATATATTTGGGTGACAAACCCAAATCCGTTACAAATGCGTGTTAAGTAGGGAGAATCAACGGAGAAGAATGCGACAGCGTGCACACCTTTCAATTTCTTTTTTGTTGATTGGGGAAATAATTGAGATAATGATGTTTTTCTTTTTCTTTATATTTTCATTTTAGTATTTCTTTATATATTAAAAAATATCATTGCAGAATCCATCCACTGCCTCCTTATAAAAGAAAAAGAAGAGTGGCAGCCTATTTACAAAGCCATCCTTGTAATATCGTATTTGCACCCATTAGCCTGTCCCTCATGGAATCCCATCTTGAGAAACAAAATAGAGATGTACTTCAAAAATCTTTAAAAGAGATGATATCTACTCTCCCTAAAGAGATTTGTTGGGGTCTTCGTGAAGATCAATATCTATATCAATATCAATATCAATATCAACGAGAATAAATTGTAAAGTAAACAAAATAGGTTATGTGAATTTGAAAGTTTAAAAGAGAATACAAATGAAGTGTGACGATATAAAAAGTGAATGTGTGGGAAAATTTCAAATTACATTAAATATTTTATAATAAGGACTAAATTGTAAAGTGTACAAAAGTTTATGTGTGCAATAAAGTATTGTGTTAGGAAGTTTAAATGGAATGTTAAGTGTTAGTGAATTAGTTGCAAAATCAAGTTAAAGATTGAAATCAATAGGATAAGGTAAGAACATCAAGATTTCAATATATTTTTTAGTTTGATATTATTGAATAAGTATGAAATTGATGTTAAAGTAGAGTTTTATTATATAAGATTCTATGTTCTTGATATGTTAGTGAAGGGAAATAAGAGGAAGTGATGGGAAATATTGTAGAGAAAGGAAAGGAGGGTGTTATAAAAATTTTATGGTAGGAAGATATGTGATTCTAGTTTCAGATAAAATTACCGGATCTCAATTCGGAGTTCTGTATCTCAAGATATAATTAATTTAGTGACTATGACATCAAGTGAACAGCCTGTTATGAGTATACAAGTAAATAGTGGCATTATGTATATATCAAAGATGTAGAATGGAGTGGAGGAGGAGGAAAAATATATGTGAATATTCAGCTAATATGAATTTATTTTAAAAATAGCTAATTTACATGTTTTCTTTTACTTTTTTTATTATTAATTTTTTTACTATTCTTTTAAAATTAAAAACAAAACGAAAAAGAAAATAGAAAGGGAAACTTACCTGTCCCGTAAGCCCGTCACCGGAGACCATCTTCGGTGTTGGAATCGGACGGAAAGGGGTGCGAAAGACCCCTCCTTTTTCATCTTTTTCGGGCTAGGAGGGCCTGGTTTTCGTGTGTGCTATGAATCGAGGCTGAAAGGCTTCTTTTGCGCAGCGCCGGCCACCATCCACGGTGGCGCTACGACGGTGGCGCTGAAGCCGATAGCCATGGCTCGATAGAGACCTGAGAGAGAGACCTTTGCTCTCTGTTTTTTTTTTTAAAAGAAAGGCGAAACTTAAATTTTTTGGGATTTTTTTTATATTTATAATAAGCTTGAAACGGCGCCGTTTAAGCCCCCATGACCCGCGCGAGATCCGACCCGCTCCAGGGGGATCCGCGTGTTTTTCATAAAATGGGCTATTTTGCAATAGGTCCCTCCGCTTTTGCGGTTTGCTTCAATGTGGTCTTTTGTTTTTTTTTCTGATTTCAGCCTGTGGATTTTGCTTCTATTCCGATTTGGTCCTTAGACCAAGTGCTGCTCCTGGTTGAAACACAGCGTTTCAGGATTGGGAAATATTTCCCCACAGGTCCCTCATGCTTTAAGCGTGTTCCACTTTGGTCCTGCATTATTCCTTTTGTTTATTTCATATTTAAATTCCGAAGTTCGTTTAAAGTTTTAATTTAGTCCTTTTGTATTTTGTTTGTTTTCTTATTAAATAATAAATTTGATGTTATACTGTTATCATTAATTATTATTGCTATTATTTGCTCGTTTATATCTTTAAAACTTCAAATTTTATCATATATATGTATATACTTATTTTTATTTTGTATCTATATATCTATATACATATTTTTATAAATATATACACATACCTATATATTTTTTTTACATTTTCATAAAGTTTTTATATACATACATATTCTTATGTACCCATACGCATATTCTTTATATTTTATAATTCTAGGATACGTACATATATATATATACATATACATATTCTATAGTTTTATTTATTACTGTAGTTTCATTTGGTGTTCATTCATTTACATGCTCATTATTATTATTACTTATTTAAGTGCTTTAATTTTTATTTGTTCATTTACTTTTATTTGTGTATACATTATTGATTTCTTTTTATTATGTATATGCTATCTTATTATCTATCTTTTCCTATTTGTTTGTTTTATCTTACTTGCATTATCATCATTATTTTACATTCGATTTTATTAATCGGGTTCGTCAAAAAGCAGAAAATTTCAAAATAAAAATAATACTCGATATTTAGGATCTTCGAGAATCCAGCCCTAACGTATTGGGTTCCGATTTCCTTCTTTGAATCTAAACAATCGCAACTCTTTTTTTTATATAAAACATGACTAAAAGCTCGTCATTGGGAATTCAATACGTCATGTCCTAATGCATTGGATATGATACGCTGTTTTCTCGAGACAAGTATTTTTCATAAATGCAATATTCAAGGTTCAATTTTTTGAGAAAATTGTACCCAACGCGTTGGGTAGCAATTCTTTCACATGACTTAAACAATTGAACACCCTTTTAAATTTTACTTTGCAAGTTTTCAGACTAGTTCATTTCTGAAGAGGTAAAATATCGTGCCCTAACGCATTGGGTGTGACATTTTCTCTTTCTGAAATGAGAAGGTCTTAACTTGTAACTTGATTTATATAAGTTTTTAAAACAAAGGATCGTATTTTAAAATTCTTCAAAGTTTTCAATTTTTGACATTAAGACATTAAGTAATCAACTAGGTACCAATTTTGGGCGTATCGAGGGTGCTAATTCTTCCTCGTGCGTAACTGACTCCCGAACCCATTTTTCTGAATTTCGTGGACCAAAATCGTTGTTTTAATAAAATTAAATCGTTTATTAAAAACAACCACTTTTCGAGGTGATCCGATCACACCTCATCAAGAAGGATCGGTGGCGACTCCCGTTTTCGTTTTCATTTTTCAAAACCCAAGTCGACCCAGTTTTATCCAAAAAATGGTGTCAACAAACAATATTTTGAGGCTTGTTTATTAAACGAACTAAACACGAACAAAGCTTGTCTTCACTTATGTTAATGAACAAGCTCATTTATGTTCATTTGAAACTTGTTTAATAGATCATTTAAAGCTCGTTTAATAAATCATTCAAAGCTTGTTTATTGTTCCATTGGTATAAATTAATAAAATTATTGTGGTTTGTGTGCTTATTTTTTTAGTTACAATATAATTATTAATATTTATATTTGATTATTTTATATTTAAAAAATTATATATGTTTATTGTTTGTTTGTTTGTTTGCTAATATTCATGAATATTGTTTGCGAATATGTTCTTTATATATTCATGAACATGTTCGTTTAACTTAAAAAAAAGAATATGAATACACATAATTTTAAATAAACGAACACGAACAAATATTTTGAAATTCTTAACGAACACAAACTGAACACAAACAAGCTTAAAAATAAACAAACGAACATAAATAGAGATTAGTTCGTTCAAGCTCAATTTATTTACAGCCCTAAGAACATACCTTAGATCCAAGCTCGATTCATTTCCTTTCCCAAATTTTTTTCTCTTTCCCCAACCCGTGAATGATCAGTCATTTTTGCCACGGGCGAACAAGTGGTGTCGCTCATCTCTCTCCCTCTACCCCACCTACCACGTTACAACTCCCTATAAATTTATTTTGTATTAAATGATCGTATATGATCTTTTTTTACTGAGTTTTTTCATAACTCGAATATTGGTGCCGCTTCTCTCACACCCTCCACCCTTAAAATGTATATTTTTTTACCCCATATCATTTTCTAATGATGTTTCGATGATTAAGTCAAAAAAAAAAATGGTGCCACATTTTCCATGCTCTCCACCCTTAATGTTATTGCAAACGTACCATTTTGGTAAATAATTATATTGGCATACCAATATGATATTTAATTATTTATTTTATATTACCCAGGTAAAAAAGTCACAATATTATTTAACTATATGAACAATATAATAGTTTTGACTTTTAACTTCAAAAAAGATAAACATTTATCAAAACGACGTAATAACTTGAATTGTGTATTTCATATTTGAGTTAAACGACGTAATAACTTGAATTGAACATGAACAATATTTTGAGGCTCGCGAACTAAACACGAACAAAGCTTGTCTTCATTTATGTTCATGAATAAGCTCGTTTATGTTCATTTGAAACTTGTTTAATAGATCATTTATTAAATACAAATTACCTTTTGAGGTTTTTTACCATAATAAAAAAAGAAAAAGAAATACAAATTGCACATATGAAACTTGTACATGCAATAATCTTCTATTAAAATGTTCGAAGTTAATATTCATGCAATTCTATTTTTTAAAATAATTTTCCATTATTTCAATTTAGAAGTTATACATAAAATATAATAATTATTTTTCATATTTTTATCTCTAGATTAAATTACATTAGTAATCACTTAACTATAATTTTTTTACTATTGAATTATAAAAACTTACAAAATGATCACTCAGATATTAGTATTATTTTTTGGTCACTCAATTATCTTGAACTTTGAGGTATGTAGCAACAAAAAAGAAGAAGAAGACAAATTTGAATAATTGAATGACAAATTTGTAACTTTTCATAAACAGATGATTCAAAAAGACACAATTAACTGACTATTTTATAACATTTTATAATTAAGTGATAAAAATCAACTTTAAATATTTTTTTTTATTATTTTACTATCTGAGTACCAAACAATTCTAAAATGCAACAAGATTAAAGATCTCAAAAGATAATTTTATAATACGAGAAAATGTTAACAAAATATTAAAAAAATAGAAATTATTTTGTAAAAAAATATAAAATATAATATAGTCTTTAATCGTAGATTGTTAGTTAAAAGAGGATGGGATCCCATATTGTCTAGGAATATGCTGCAAGCCTATTCATGACTTTATATAAAAATTTGTTTTGTAAGTTTTATTTTTCACATTAATTGGTGACACGAAATAATTAAAAAAAAGCAGTGCTATCACTTTGGGTCTTTATAGAAACTTATTTTCGTAAATTTTTAAAAAAATTAGTCTATTATTGTAATATTTTAAAAAATGACATTTATTAAAAAATGAATTTGAAGTATGTCCATCAGCACGTTAATAATTTTGGAAATGGATCTTACTATGGCCTCCTATCTGAGTTGAAGGTGAGGCATCTTGGAGAATCAATGGAAAATCAATTTAATCAACAACGTGCAGACTGCGCAATTCCATTTTTGTTGTCTGGGGAAACTGAGATAGTGATGTTCTTCTTTTTAAATTGGAGCACAACATATTTTAAAATTTTCGATCCATAACGATAATTATTTTAAGTTGAAGGTGAAGCATGGATGGGTCGACCAGCTCTGCCCTGTCTTCGAGTACTTACAAATGCGTATTAAGTAGGCGACAGCGTGCAGACTGCGCAATTTCATTTTTGTTGATTGTTTATCTTTCCTTCTTTGTTATATATTAAAGAATACGATTCCATCCAGAGTACGGCACTGACCGCCTCCCTATAAAAGAAAAAGAAGAGTGGCAACCTATTTACAAAGCAACCCTTGAAATATAGTATTTGCACTCATTAGCCTGTCCCTCATGGAATCCCATCTTGAGAAACAAAATGGAGATGTGCTTCAACAATCTTTCAAAGAGATGATATCTACTCTCCCTAAAGAGAATCGTTGGGGTTTTCTTGAAGATTATTATCAATATCAAGGTTTTTGGATCTCCCCGTCTTTTCTACAAGGAGCGTTGTCAGCTCAACAACAATTCCAAGCTCAACCCACTGATGTCATCCTTTGTAGCTCTCTAAGAACAGGCACAGGCTGGTTAAAATCCCTCACTTTCGCCACTATTACAAGAACTTCATACAATGATTCCACCACCCCTTTACTTCACACGCTGCCTCATGATGTTGTGCCTTTCTTGGAGTTCGATCATTCCCAGTTTTCTGCTAATCTACATCTTGGAATTCCTCTTTTAGCCACTCATCTTCCTTATTCCTTCTTACCCAGATCTATAATTGATTCTGGTTGTAAAATTATTTACATTTGCAGGGACCCCAAAGATACATTTGTTTCATTGTATCATTTCATTGCAGGGCACTGCAAATCCAAAAATGCTCAACCCATTCAACTTGATGAAGCGTTCGAATTGTTTTATGAAGGTGTAAGTCCGTTCGGCCCTTATTGGGACCATGTTTTGGGGTACTGGAAAGCAAGTTTGGAACATCCAGACAAGTTAATGTTCTTGAAATATGAAGAACTGGTTGAAGATACTGTTTTGTATCTTAAGAAAATTGCAGAGTTTATGGGTTATCCTTTCTCGTCAGAGGAACAACAACAAGGGGTGCCTGAAAACATTGTACAGCTGTGCAGTTTCGACAATTTAAGTGGCTTGGAAGTAAATAAAACCGGGAAACACTGTGAAGGGCAAGGAAATTTGGAGATGGAAAATAACATTTTCTTTCGGAAAGGGAAGGTTGGAGACTGGAAGAATTATTTGACCACTGAAATGGCTCAACGTTTTGACCAACGAACAATGCAAAAGTTGAGCGGTTCAGGTTTAAGTCTCTAATTGAAGATCTATAATCTATTTATTGCTTAAACCTGATCAGAGTTCGTAATTATCTCTTTTAATAATATTACTTTCAAATAAGATCATCTTGGCCGAGATTTATAATTAGTACCAGTAGTCTCATATAAATCTATTGTACTATTTTTTGAATTTTGGAGCTCGTTGATGGAACTTCAATAATTAAATAACTTAAATAAAAGCTAAGCATAGTATAAAAAGTTTAAATAACTTAAATAAAAGCTAAGCATAGTATAAAAAGTTGTCTTCCCTATATGAATATTGTAACAAATATACAAACAGGACAGACAAATTATAAGGTAAAATCAACAATCTACTAATAACAACTCCACCTATCCCTTCTATATAATAATTAATTAATATTAGATACAAAGAAGAAAATTTGCAAAAAAAATTTCAAATCTTTTCCCCTTTGTTTTTCCACTTCAATGCCCTGTTGGAAACTCACAATTCCCATATGCTGCAATTAAAAAATAAATAAAGAAATTAGAGGTGTTTAAAAGTCGAATCGAGCGAGAAAAAATTATGAGAAAAGAATAACATACTAGGACGTTGGGTGACCACATAAGCAGCACCACCGAACTCGCATGTGCCAGTCGCACGTGTGTTCTTCTGATAATAACTATTGAAAGCGTATGAAGCATGTGCTTCGAGTGTGTTTGGGTTATAGCACGTCGCGCCAGGTTGAATAGGGCTACAATCAGCCTCACCCTCTCCGCAAGCATAATCCAACGCCGCTTGTAACTTCTTCTCATCGGCTTTCTCGTTCGCAACGCACCACGTCTGACCTACTTTTGCCTTCGATACTTCTCCGGCTACAGGAGCCAGACTCGTGTTGGTGTTGACCTGCGTTGACTCACCGGTTTTCGCCTCCTCTTTGGTTAATGGTATGGTATATACCTTTTGTTCATTAGGGTAAAATAAACCGTAATTCCTTTCGGAAGTTGGACCGGGTTTTTGATTCTCATTAAATAAAGCAAATAAATAAACGTTAAGTGGGTCTTGAGGTCTTAAAGGGGTCCCATTACCAGTCAAAACTTTCCGTACTAAATTACCATTATACGACGCCGCATTGGATTCACTAGCACCTTTTTCGTCTTGATCTCCCATTGAAGGCCAACCCGTTTCGGTCACAACCATCTTTACGTCGTCGTATTGAATAGCCGACATAGCTGCAAAAACGGCGTCGATTTGAGCTTCGAAAAGGCTAGAATATTTCAACCCGTTACCCGAATCCACTACACCCGGGTTTTCCTTAAACAAAGCATAATCAAGTGAGATTTGATCCGAATTAGCCGTATAAGCAAAAAACGGGTACGCATTAACCATTAAGTAAGACCCGGTTTGTTTCAAAAAATCCAACATGGGTTTAATCACCGGTTCAATCAATTCCGGCTTAAACGAACCGGCCGATGAAGGGTACGAGGTTTTCAAAGCACTGAAAGCTATTGGAGAAGAGATTTTAATGGCGGAATCAAGCTTGGATTTAACTAACGAAGCGTGGATGTTCTTCATCGCCGGTACGAGGTATTTGGTCGTGTTGGCCGGATCGACAAACACTTCGTTACCGACAGCTATGGCTTCGATTTTTGTCTTTGGATAAAACTTTGTTATGTTTGCTTCAACCCAGTTGTCGGCAAACGACTGATCAGCGGCGATGGATGAAAGTAGTTCATTAGGAAGTGCGACGACCACGGTTATACCGGAATCCGCTAACGCCGTCAAAACCGTCGCGTCGGTATCGTAAAGCTTCACTTTGTTTATTCCCTGTGATTTCAATAGTTCCACGACTTTTTCCGGTGACGGTAAGTTGTTTGCTACACGACCGTAGTTAATCCCGACCGAACCCGAACCTGTAATAAAAAAAGGTCAAATTCTGCTATTAGTCCTTATACTTTGCAAAAGTTACATATTTAATCCCTATACTTTTTCGAATAGAAATCTACGTACAATTGTTATTGAGTTCTCACATTTCGTTACAACTGAAATTTTAAAATTTCGGAAAACACGAACTGGACTCATCAGGCTTGTATTCAAACATTAAGAAAAGAAAAGAAAGGAGCTTCCTTTTTTGAAGCTTTAAAAGTTCATACCTGAGACAACAATGGCGGATAAGAGAACAATGATTGAAACAATAAGATAAAAAGCCTGGGAAGCCATAACCCAGAGCTTGGAACAAAACAGAGATGAAAATTTATCGAAGAAATGAATATTTTGAGGATTTGAACGCTGTTTTATAGGGGGGAAGAGTGGGGTAAGTGGGGGATTGAAAATAATGAAAAGTGGGTTAGAAATTTAATCCAACGACACCCACCAACTCGACCGTTTTTTCGTGTTTTTTTCTTTCTTTAATCTTGGATTCAGATTTAGATACGGATATAGCATCAGGACCGTACACGTGTTTTGTTATGATGATTTAGCAATCGGACGGTGATTAAAGGACGTTCATTTTTGTCTTTATATGGATGGGGGTATTTTAGCAATTATAATGTTTCTGAAAAAATGTGAAATTATTTGCTTAAGCTTTATTTTTGTTTTGTTTTGCTCTAAATTTGAACGTTAGATTAACAGCTCTTTGTCGGGGATTTTTTTTTTTTGGATTAATGTGTGTAAATTCTTCAAAAACATTCTTAATGATGGGTAATTAAAAATTAAAAAATTTAGTCCATTGACTTTTAGCTCGATTGGTATAGATATTGTTGTCAATGAAAGGAGATGTGAGTGCGTTGAAGTGTATTATCTTGCTATTGATGGGTTGGGGTGAGGTTATCGGTAGTTTTAGGCTTTGTGTCAGAAAGAATAGATATGATCAAAATCTGTAATGAGATTATTTAAAAAATATTAAAATAAAATTTATGTTTTGTTTAGTAGGAGTAGGAAAAAAATTTTACGAGGAAACAGTTTTTGAGAGATCAAAACATTAATTTATTATGTATTAATTTACGATTTCATCAATTTAAAAAAAATTGGAGGAAGGGGTATTAGTGGATTAATCTAAGTAAATTCTTCCAAAGCATTCTTAATGATGGGTAATTAAAAAATAAAGAACTTACCGATTGAGTCTTGGTTCGATTGGTATGGGTATTGATGCTAATGTAAGAGGATGTGAGTTTGAGTACGTTGAAGCGCATTATTTTCTTATTTATGGGTTGAGAAGAGGCTATGAGTAATTTTAATTATTATGTCAAAAAGAGCAGATATGATTAAAAAATTTAAAAATTAAATTTTCTTATAATTTTAATTTTAAATTTTAATCCAATCTTAACAATTTATTTTAAAATTTATTTATTATCAAACATGCTTATTTAGTTAATATCATGCTAACAGATTTAAAAAGAATAACAATTTTAGAAATTGAATCTGAACTTCGAAATCTATACAGGAACTTATCGCAGATTTTAACCACTGCGGATTTTTTAAACCCGAAAAAGATTGATTAAATGATACTTAAATATGTGAGAATTTATGGCGTAATCATAGCAAGTAGGCGAAAATTGCAAGTCAAGGAATGGCAATAAAATTTTCATTTTGTCCCCACAATACAATAAAGTAAAAGCAATTTTTTCTTAATTATACACTTAATTCACACTATAACACCTTATCTACAAACTATCTTAATCGATTGAACCATTTGTTCTATCCATTATTGCATGATTTTGATAAATATTTAAATAAATATTAGAATATGACGTGTCGGTCTGTCGGTTAAGTCTTAATTCGATTGGTATGGATATCATTGTTAATACAAGAAGACTTGAGTTCAGGTGTGCTGAAGCGCATTATTTTCATATTTATGGGTTGGGAATGAGCTATGAGTAGTTTTATATATTTTGTAAAAAAATAAATATGATCGATATGACGTATTGACGATATGGGATGATAAAATTAAAATTTTACGATTTTAGTGTCTTAAGTTCAAATGAAGGTAGTTACAAGCGTACCGGTATCATGTGTTTCAGTATATTGTTTTCAGTTTATCGATGTTTTTAAATATTTTTCATATATATATTCATAGTTTAATTTTTAGTTTCTTAATAAATTATATATATAAATATATCTCAGATACATCTATATAAATATTTATATGCAAATATAAGTTTTAAAATTATTAATTAGGTTGTATAACTTAATTTAATAATTATATTTTAAATTTAAATGTCATTATAAAAAAAATAAAAGTTAGGTTTAAAGTATTCAAACTGATGTTCGATTAACTCGTGATATCAACTCAATCAAAAATTTAAATATAATATAAGATATAATAGCATATTCATTGTAGGGTGAAATTTTAAATATATATTGAAAAATATATATTAATAACACATGAAAAATCAATTGAGTCTTATCTCGATCTTTAAGCATGTAATAAATTTTTTTAATTTTAAACATTAAAATTATAAGTAATTTAGGCAAGGATTGGGCTGGCAAGGCTCTCGGCCTCCCCTAAAATCTGTTTTTTCATTTAGGCCCTTTATAATAGTGAAAGACAAAAATGTCCTTACGTGAAACGATCATGAGTAATTTGGATGTGGCTTTGGAATTATCAATCACTGCTCCAACTCGTATCATATCTAAAAAATAACAAATTAAAATTCAAGGAAAGAAAAATATTTTCTAAAAAATTACATATTTTATCATTTTTATATGAAATTTTCAAATTTTAAGAAGATATTTAATAATCGGGTTATATCGGTGTAAAGTTGTATATTTTTGTACGATTAATAATTTAATAATCAAATCGTTGAATTTATTAATATAATTATACTTGTTATGCATGCAAATTTCCGAATCGATCCGATATTTTTATCATACCGATCTAAAATACTGCATATACATATATTAATATTTATCGAACATCTAAATTTTTAACTTGCTAAACTTGACTTATATAATCTATATGAATGAAATATTAAACATTACGGTTGAATCGTTAAACTATTAATTATACAAAAATATACATACACCGATGTAAAAAAAAGGGTAAATTTCATCGTATGTCACTAAACTATTAGTAAATTTGTATTTTGCCCATTTAACTTTACAAAAGTTATAAAATAGTTATTAAATTATTCGAAAGTTTTCATTTAAATTACAAGACTATTATTTTATTTTTTAAAAGTTTAGCTGGCGAGCTCTATGTGATAATTTGACGATTGGTATAATGGATCAGAGTACCTATCGACGAGTAGAAGAACATACCTTGGATTAAAGACGAAAGAGAACTTTCGATTGGGACAAGTGATGCGAATAGAAAAGACCATACGACAGAGATTTTTTTTTAATCGTACAAATATTAAATTAATAAAACCTTATTAATCATATTTTATACTAACAATTGGCAATTAATTAATTAATAATCAAACAATTAGGTTATAATCAAATATATTTTCCTTCTTCAAGTTGAAAGCAATCATCGGTCCGTACAAATTGAGCCGAATAAACAAAAAAAATCTTACGTTTGAACTCAATTTGGCCACAAGAAAATTAGAATGGTTCGTGGATAGAATTAGATATAAGATTATTTAATTAATAAATACAGCTATTAATATTTTAATATATTTGAACCGATAATTTTTTTGATTAATTAAATTTAATATTTTGTCGATTGAATCTTACTTCAATTAGTGCGCTAAAGTATGTTATCCTCCTATTTATGGGTTAAGGAGGGGTTATAGGTAGTTCTAAGTATTGTGTCAAAAAAATCAAATATGAAACCTATAATTTAATCCGGATTTTGATTCATGATTTTTTTATTTTTTAAATTAAATTAATATAAATTTACTTATAATATCCATTCAATGTGAAAGTGTTTAATTAATATATAAAACTTTAATAATAACCCTACTTTTTTTTTTAATTTTAGGTTACTTTTGTCAATGCATAACAGCTACTAGGTTTTCTTTTAATGGCTGAAATTATAAGTTTTCTAAAGACAACATTTTGGACTGACCATATATTATAGAGTTGCAATCTTTCACTCAATGTTGAGTTATATATGTGTCATATCCCATGCTTTTTTTTTTTCCTTTTGTGTTTATATTGGACAATAAAATTTATAAAATTTCATATATGAGATTAAACAAGTGAATTGTCGACTGAGTCTTAGTTATATTGGTATGTGTATTATTGTTAATGCGAGAGGACGAGAATTTAAATGCACTAAAGCGCATTATCCTCCTATTTATGGGTTAGGGGCTATGGGTTGTTCTAGGCATTGTGTCAAAAAAAGCAGATACAATCAGAACTTATAATTAGATTTATGTTTAAATTTATTAAATTTAACAAAAATAAATATATTTTTTTAATGGAGACCTTAGAATTTGGTGAATTTCAGATAAGAAAATTAAAAAATATTGTTTTTTTAAGAAAGAAAAATTGATTTGCTTCTCAACTCCATATTTGACTTGTTTTGAATGTTTCACACTTAAGACCCATTGTCACATTAGCCTTTGAAATTGATGTCCTTTATTTGGCAGTCTTAATAATAAAGTAATTTCATATAATAATTAATTGGTAGATAATGTTGTAGGGAATTAGGGCAGGTGAGCACTGGGGGTCCTTCAATTGATAATTTCAATGTCTAAACACAAGTAGGCACATTTTTGTTCAACAAGTTTATCTTTAAAGGGTTGGCTTCTATGTTGACTTTATTCTATATTTAATTTCTAGGTTGGCTAATTGTTCCTAATTGTAAATAATAGTATTTATAAACTTAGAGTTCGAGATGATGATGAGAAGGAAGATAGGTCATTCGCGATTTGATTTTTTGTGCATCATTGATACAGTGGGTCTCTTAGGGCTCTTGGCAATCGTTGGTCTGATGATGGTAGGGGTAGAATGTAATTTTCAGCAATTTGATCAAGTTAATGCACCACTGTAATGTTTCTGAATTCTTTTAGTGTTGCGATTACTGTAATTTTATTATTTTGCAGACATGACACTTATGCATCAATTTGTAAGGACTTATTTATCAATTGTACTATGCGCCATATTTTTATATTATTATTAATAGTTTCTATTAATGATAGTATTTTCTTTTAAGAATTTTTTTTAGTTGGTTTAATGATAAGGTTGAACCTCATGTGTTAGCCTCATGGTCAGGGTATTCACTGCCTCAGGTGTGGCCTAGGTTCAAGTCGCATTATTATTAGAGCCTCTGCCCTCTTCTTGTAATTCACCGAAAAAAATTTGTTAGAATTTTAAGTTATTAGATTCGAGTTCCCGTCTTATGTAAATCATTTGTGGATTCTATTTATACGTTTATAATAATAATTATTCGAGTGTGTATTATTTTCGTTTATAATTCATATTTTTAAAGCAATTTCAACATATTCATTTGAACATATGTGAAACTTTGAGTTTAGATGACATATGTTTAGGTGGCTAATCTTTTTAATTATTAAATTAATTGATACAATAAATATTGGTTGATGATTATTTAATTAATATTTTAAAATTTTTTTAATATATTATTTTCTGAATTAAAAAATATTTGATTATGTGTTACTTAATTATGATTGATCCATGGCCTCAAATGAGATATTACAAAATTGCTCACATCATAAGCATTTGCAATTTTGTATGAAAAAATTTTCATATGAGTTTTTGTGATAGATATATTTTTTTAGTATTTTGTGATCTAGAAATTAATTTATTATATTTTTAAATAGTTTTTTAAGAAATTAATTTCAATTATTTTTCAAAAATGAAAAAAAATTAAATTCCAATAAGGCAAGTGTGGTACCTTAACAAAAAAAAAAAAGAGTAGTACCGAAGAGTTTATGGGCAAAACGACTCGGGTATCAAACCCTTTTGGAAAAAGGGTATGGTACTACCTAAGAGTGTGGTACCCAATATTTTCTTGTTAAATGCTTTTGGTTTCATGCTATTTAAGTTTTCTTATATAAAAATCTCAACTTTCATATTTTTCTTAGACTATACTTTCATGGTTACCTTGTTTTCCTTTGTTATATTTATTGTCTTCACTTTAAGTAACTAAAGCTTTAAGGAGGTTGGTTGATGGATATGTGGATAAACTAAAATCTTTGGACAAATGACTAAATCGTAACAAATTGGATGAATTTGAATAGAACTAAGACTGTAGGTAGTGACGCCCTTAAGGGAATAACAAGATAAACTGAGACCGAGAGAAATGTTGTCCCTCACTCGTTCGTTAGTCCCGGATTAACTGGCGAGATCAAGAGAAAAACTGGATTTAATTCATCTAAATCGATGAATCGATAGATAAAATGGAGTCACTTGATAATATAAGCGATTTATGTCCTTATTTTGAGATTTGGTGAACCACATCGAAGTTAACCAACCCTCATTAGTTATTTGCTGGATAGTCCCGTTAATTTACATTTTTTGCAATTTAGTCCTTAGAGTGGAATATTTAATTTTCTTGCAAAATCTTATTTTATAAATCAACGTACTATAAAATTATATTAATAGCCACTTAGACTTATTGTACATGCATGCTAATCATTGCTCAATTGCCTCTTCCTTTAGGTTGGATCATTGGAATACTTTGGTGTTTTATTGTAACACTAAATATTATAACTGACATTGTACGCTTGTAGTAAAACTAGAATTCAAAAATATTTTCATAAATTCAGTGTTTTAATGCGCATGCGCGTAGCAAGTCAGAAACCCAGTGACCTTTGAATTGAACCGAATTGACCTGTTTGACCAAAAATCAATTAGGTATAGGTCTGAAAAATAGTATTGGATTAGTTAAATCGCAAATAGGTATGGACCAACCAAATAACTGAAAAATCGATTAAATCAGATTTTTTAATTTTTTTTACTTTTCATATTTTTAATCATTTTTTAACCTAACCAATTGGATCTATTGAACTGATAATCTGACTTATTCAACCATCAATTCAATTCTAAAAACACCGGGAAATCAAACTTTTGTGGGGCTTATTCATATAATGGACAATAAATTTGAGGGTAAAATATACTAACAGTCACTCAACTTTTAACTCAGTCGCTCAACTTTAAAAAAATAATAAATCAGTCACTCACATTATCAAAAAGTGACAAATTGTCACCCACTAACATTTTTCATTATAGGCTTAACAAGGCAGGTAACATAATTAATTAACTAGCTGACATGACCAGTTAACTTGCCACGTTGGACATGAGGAGCAGAGTGTCTTATTCTTCTTTAACTAACCATTAAAAGTAAAAAATTGCCAAACAAAACCTATGGCATTTTTAAGGTCGCTAACCCCTACCAGTGCCATAACCACTATCGCTGCTCTACCTACCGTCTTTGTTTTCTCTTCTTCTTCTTCCTTCTAATTTTTTTTTCATTTACGCTCAATAATCATTTCTATTTTATCCCCATTGTTTTTCCCTTCCCAGACCGCATTTGGTAGAGTTTGATTTTGAAGTTGAAGGTTTGGGTTTTGTTAAGAAAAATCTAGAGAAATTTTTGAGTTTGCAAAACTGAAGCAAACTCCACTTCTACTTACTTTCTCCTCCATTTCTTTAAAAATTGTAAATTCTAGGGGAAAACCAAGCAAGAATATTCAACAATGAGACAGTCTTTCCAATTATTGTCTTCCCTGTAAGCCTATGGTTTCCGATAAAAATGTCAGCTACTTCTCTCTTTTTGTATAACTCTAGTCTGAATATGTATTTTTTTTAATGTTTACTGTCTAACAGCAAAAGTTCTCAATTATGCAGTTGTTGGAAATAGCTACAATAATGAAATGAAGAAGAGATCCATGTATTTTCTATTTTTTTTTAGAAAATTAAAATTGAATGTTTGTTGTAGCAAGGGGTGATCATGGGCTGGGCCAGGTCGGGTCCAGATAAAATTTTAGACCCGTTTTCTAGGCTCGGGTCTGGCTCGGGTCATATTTGATTAAAAATAAAAAATATATATTTAATATATAATTCGGATTAAAGTTCAAAAAAATATATATTTAATAAAAAGTATATTTGATTAAAAATAAAAAATATATATATTCAATATATAATTCAGGCCAGGCCGGGCCCGGGCCAAAAAAGTCTTACCCGAGGCCCGGCCCATTTTCTAAAGTGGCATTGTTTTTTTTGCCCAAACATATATTTTGAGCTTATATTTTTACCCAAACCCTCCCATTTTCGGGCAGGCCGTCGGGTCGGGCCGGGTAGCCCAACCCATGATCACCTCTAGTTGTAGCCATTGCTAAGTAGGGGTGTTCATTCAGTTAACCGACCGGTTAACCGACCCAAAATAACATTAACCAAATTAACTGATCTTTCAAAAATTTTAACCGTTAACCGAACCGAAATTTTTCCGTTAATTCGGTCGATTAACCGAATTAACCGAAAATTATATATTTTTTATTTTTAGTTAAAAATTAACTGAATTAACCAAATTACCCGAATTAACCGGATTACCCGAATTAACCGAATTACCCGAATTAACCGAATTGAATCACTACATAATTAAATTATTTTTAGACTTTTAGACTTTAGTTTTAGTTTTAGTTTTAGAATTTTATTTTTATTTATTAAATTATTTGTAATTTTTATGGTTGGGTTGGGTTAGGTTGAATACTTGGGTTTGGATTGGGTTTAGGTGAATAGTGGGCCTATTTATATACTATAATTTTATTTATTAATTTTTACGGTTAAACCGAAAAAATTCGGTTAAACGACTGGTTTCGAACTGAATTAACCGTTAACCGAAAAATAAAAAAATAATTAACCAACCTCCGACCGAAAAAATTAGGTTAACCGACCGAATTCGGTAATTCGGTCAGTTAACCGAATTTTTTCGATTTTACCCGAATTTTGCACATCCCTATTGTAACACCCCTTACCCGTATCCAACACCGGAATAGGGTACGAGGCATTACCAAAACACATACACTTGTAAACGTATTTAACCGAGTTATAAAATTTCATCAAAATTAAAACTTTCAAAAATAATTAACATGTTTCTATAACTTTTCACAATATATCCTCAAAATATTATAATCATAATAATTAGGGCCTGCGAGACCCGATACATACTCATGCAATTTAATGCTTCATTTCCATTTCATTCAATTCGCAATTTCTCATGCTCATAATTTAAATCATATCACTAGAAATTTCCATTTAATTCACGTACAATTCAATGACATCAAATTCAAAACTAATACGTATTTACCATTTAACTCAATGTTTATTGATTATACCATTCAATAACACATTTATGAAATTCTCAATTTAGCAATGAAAATATCACTTTAGTTTGAATAACAACATCGTCCTGATATAAATACACTACCACTTATCCATTTACTTTAATTCTTTTGGGCCCATTTGTCACTTACCATCCTTAATCAAATTAGAGAACGGTCACGGAAAATTGAGTACTTCACTTTCACTTTGCCATAGTATAACTATGGTCTTACGTATGATCACTTATCACTTGTCCCTGATCAGATAAGTGTAGCCACCTATCACTTTGTTTCTTGATCAGATAAGTGTAGCCACTTATCACTTTGTTTCTTGATCAGATAAGTGCAGCCACTTATCACTTTGTCTCTTGATCAGATAAGTGTAGCTAAAGCTATCACTTATCACTTTGTCTCTTGATCAGATAAGTATAGCCGAAGCTATCACTTATCACTTTTCACTTGTCACTTGATCAGATAAGTATAGCCGAAGCTATCACTTATCACTTTATCACTTGATCAGATAAGTATAGCCGAAGCTATTACTTATCACTTTCCACTTGTCACTTGATCAGATAAGTATAGCCGAAGCTATCACTTATCACTTTATCACTTGATCAGAAGTACTCAAATCCGGCGTTCCGCTCAATTTGATCATTTATTCATATATCAGGCTTACCAACATGTGTTAATTCATAAACCATTCATGGTATTATTTCATGCCAAATCATATACTGAATATACCATACACACATACTATGAAACTTTATTTTCACACATGAGCTTAAACCATGACCAATAATGCACAAAAATAAGCATCATTCATATTTCATCGTTTATGAGTTATAATCAAACATATGACCATTTATACACGAATCATTCATATATTTCCCAATTTTTCTCCTCCTCCTCTCCATTCCACATCCTTAATGTGTATAACACACTTAAACAACATTAACCATAATTTCAATATTCACTAACATGTATATTCAAAGCTGTTTATCCGAGTTAGAGTCACTAAATTATTTTTATCCGGAGCTACGGAGCTCCAAATTAAGATCCGTTAATTTTTCCTGAAACTAGACTCACATATCTTCATACCATAAAATTTTCATAATTTTTGGTTCAGCCAAATAGTACATTTTATTCTTTAAAGTTTCCCCTGTTTTGCTGTCTGACAGTTCCGACCACTCTTCACTAAAAATTAATTATCTCATTGTACAGAATTCGGATGATGTTTTACCTTGTTTCTTCTAAAAATAGACTCATTAAGGATTCTAACCATATAAACTATAACTCATAATAATTTCTGTACAATTTTTAATGATTTTCCAAAGTCAGAACAGGTGAACCCGAATTCATTCTGACCTTGTCTCACAAAATCTATTATATCTCATGATTTACAATTCCATTGCTCACATCATTTCTTTTATAAGAAACTAGACTCAATAAGCTTTAATTTCATATTTTATTCATCCTCTAATTCAATCTCTACAATTTTTGGTGATTTTTCAAAGTTACACTACTGCTGCTGTCCAAAACTGCTTTAGTGCAAAATGTTGATTTCCATTTTGCCCCAAATTTCACAGTTTATACAATTCGGTCCTTTCTCAATTAACCCCTCAATTAATCTAATTTTCTCAATTAGTACTTTACTAGACATTATAAGTTGTTACACAACTATTGAAATTCAGAATTTCCACATATAACTCTATCTTCAAACTCTTTTACTATTAGGTCCCAAACATTTACTTTCTATTCAATTCTTTCAATAAAATCAGCATATGAACAATTTAAAGTTCTAATTTCATGCTAAATCATCATATACTTCCAGCACATATTCATATCAACTTTCAACTTCTTTCATAAAATCAAAAACTAATGAATTTAACAAGTGGGCCTAGTTGTAAAAGTCATAAAAATACAAAAATTTCAAGAAATAGTCAAGAATTGAACTTACTTGTAATAAAAATATGAAGAACCAGCTTGAAGAAGCCCTTCCATGGTGTTTTAGCTGATGAGAATTCAGAAAAATGAAGAGAAAATCTAGATAATTCCACTTGGGTCCTAACTTTATTAAGCAAATTTTGCAATTTTCCAATTTTGCCCTTAATTCTCCTTACTTTCTTGCTGATTTCATGCCTCTGCCGTCCAGCCCAAATAGACCTTGGGTCTATTTGCTTTTTAAGCCCTCTTCCTTTTATCATTTAAGCTATTTAATCATTTCCCAAAATTTTGCATTTGTTACAATTTAGTCCTTTTTGTTCAATTAATTATCGGAACTTTAAAATTTCTTAACGAAACTTTAATACTAACTTTTTAACACTCCATAAATATTTATAAAAATATTTATGGCTCAGTTTAAAATCCCCGAGGTCTTGATACCTCATTTCGATTCTAATTATTTTAATATTTATTTCTAGTGCACTATTCACTATTTCAAAAATTTTCCTAACTTCATATTTAACTTATACTTACTAAATTAATAATATTTTCTACCCATTTGTTGAATTTAGTGATCTCGAATCACCGTTCCGACACCTCTGAAAATTCAAGCCATTACATTTTTTTTCGTCGGATTTGTGGTCCCGAAACCACTGTTCCGACTAAGCCTAAAATCGGGCTATTACAACTCTCCCCCCTTTAGGGATTTTCGTCCCCGAAAATCTTACCAGATGGTAGGTTAATGATTTACTTCCACAGTATATTTCAAATTCGCACATGATTTTGGATTTTCATATCTTTTACAGATAATCACATAGATTCATAAGAAAATCAGGATAGCGATATTTCAGCATCTGAAGCTACACAAAGTATCGAAAAATTACAATCCATATAGAATGATATCCATTTTGATAATCTGAGTAGTTTTCAGAACTATCAAATATTTCTCTCTTTTTATGTTGTCCTCATTTTCTAATTCATTCACTTTTCCGACCACATTATTATTCTTCCGTACACGAACTTCTGTAACACTACACTCGTAAGCTTATTCAACCAAAATCTCACAAATTTCATTGTAACATTTTACTAATATGGGGGTGAGTGTAGTAAAGCCTCAAATTTATCTTACACATAAATGCGCATAACACATACCATCACAAATAGCCAATTCATTACTAAGTTCACATTCTCAAAGCATTTAATAAACATTTGCTTTTAATCACTTTTGTTCTCAACACAAAATTCTAACTCAAATCACTAATTCACAATCAAAATTTCTATATAGCATCATAATCCAAATATCATAACTCATATGCTTGTATAATTATAACATTCATCAAATAAAAAAAAATGTTTTATTCTTTGATCCATACTTTTATGAGTTTCAACTCATAATCAATACATTTTCACTCAAACATTTTAGTATTTATTTCTATACTATTAGAATTAACTCAGTTGAAAAACATATCTGTCTCATCAAGATAATTTTCGTCATAGAACAATACTGATAAGGGGGTGATGGTGAAGTCATAAATCTTTCAACTTGCTCTCATAGATACATATATATATGATTTTGTATTCATCATCAATGTAATACCATCAAAACCACGTAATTCATTCCAAGCAAATTAACACATCTATTTATTACAAATGTTTTCTGTCACTCACAATTTCACACAACGAATTTACTTACTCAAGCTCAATGTTAATATCTAATTAAATTCCAATACTTGGCTTCTATTTTACTTACCGACATTTGCCAAATTAGAGAACGTCTTACGGAATTGAGTACTTCGTTTTCTCGATGCCATAGTCCAACTATGGTCTTACACGTAATCACAAATCACATACTGATGCCATAGCCCAGCTATGGTCTTACACGAAATCACATATCACTTACCGATGCCACAGCCCAGCTATGGTCTTACACGGAATCACATAATCACATGTTCACATGTTGCCATGGTCAAACCATGGTCTTTTCCGTCAATTCATCACATATCACTGAACGAAAGTACTCATTCCTGCGTTCTACTCAATTTGACTTCCAATTCAATTTTTCATACTATTATAATATTCATGGTTTAGACATAAAACAAAATATCTTATTATCTTTAATTTAACAATTAAACATAAGATTCTATCATATGAACATACTAATTTCACTTATTCAAGCAGATGTACATACACACGTTCCATCTATTTAAGTAAATTTGCTTATCATATTCACTTAATCAAATATGTTGAGCACATAGCATTATATAATCACCAACATACTTGGATGAGCTTATCACAACATAAACTTTTTTTTTAACTTATAGTCATCTCTTTTCATACATGAACACATCCATATCACAAATTTTTATACTTACCTTTCCAAATTCCAACATAACGTGAGCATATTTCATTTATCTCAATATCATTTTTAGCATTATCGAAAATAGCTCGATTGAAAATCATCTCTATCTTAACAAAGCAATTTCGTTAGAGCCTGGAGATATCACATCATCAAGAGTAATAACGTGGCATGTATAGCTAGGCTCACATATGCTACGTTTGGTCCGAGAACCGACTAAACCGTAGCTCTGATACCACTAAATGTAACACCCCTTACCCGTATCCAACACCGGAATAGGGTACGAGGCATTACCAAAACACATACACTTGTAAACGTATTTAACCGAGTTATAAAATTTCATCAAAATTAAAACTTTCAAAAATAATTAACATGTTTCTATAACTTTTCACAATATATCCTCAAAATATTATAATCATAATAATTAGGGCCTGCGAGACCCGATACATACTCATGCAATTTAATGCTTCATTTCCATTTCATTCAATTCGCAATTTCTCATGCTCATAATTTAAATCATATCACTAGAAATTTCTATTTAATTCACGTACAATTCAATGACATCAAATTCAAAACTAATACGTATTTACCATTTAACTCAATGTTTATTGATTATACCATTCAATAACACATTTATAAAATTCTCAATTTAGCAATGAAAATATCACTTTAGTTTGAATAACAACATCGTCCTGATATAAATACACTACCACTTATCCATTTACTTTAATTCTTTTGGGCCCATTTGTCACTTACCATCCTTAATCAAATTAGAGAACGGTCACGGAAAATTGAGTACTTCACTTTCACTTTGCCATAGTATAACTATGGTCTTACGTATGATCACTTATCACTTGTCCCTGATCAGATAAGTGTAGCCACCTATCACTTTGTTTCTTGATCAGATAAGTGTAGCCACTTATCACTTTGTTTCTTGATCAGATAAGTGCAGCCACTTATCACTTTGTCTCTTGGTCAGATAAGTGTAGCTAAAGCTATCACTTATCACTTTGTCTCTTGATCAGATAAGTATAGCCGAAGCTATCACTTATCACTTTTCACTTGTCACTTGATCAGATAAGTATAGCCGAAGCTATCACTTATCACTTTATCACTTGATCAGATAAGTATAGCCGAAGCTATTACTTATCACTTTCCACTTGTCACTTGATCAGATAAGTATAGCCGAAGCTATCACTTATCACTTTATCACTTGATCAGAAGTACTCAAATCCGGCGTTCCACTCAATTTGATCATTTATTCATATATCAGGCTTACCAACATGTGTTAATTCATAAACCATTCATGGTATTATTTCATGCCAAATCATATACTGAATATACCATACACACATACTATGAAACTTTATTTTCACACATGAGCTTAAACCATGACCAATAATGCACAAAAATAAGCATCATTCATATTTCATCGTTTATGAGTTATAATCAAACATATGACCATTTATACACGAATCATTCATATATTTCCCAATTTTCCTCCTCCTCCTCTCCATTCCACATCCTTAATGTGTATAACACACTTAAACAACATTAACCATAATTTCAATATTCACTAACATGTATATTCAAAGCTGTTTATCCAAGTCAGAGTCACTAAATTATTTTTATCCGGAGCTACGGAGCTCCAAATTAAGATCCGTTAATTTTCCCTGAAACTAGACTCACATATCTTCATACCATAAAATTTTCATAATTTTTGGTTCAGCCAAATAGTACAGTTTATTCTTTAAAGTTTCCCCTGTTTTGCTGTCTGACAGTTCCGACCACTCTTCACTAAAAATTAATTATCTCATTGTACAGAATTCGGATGATGTTTTACCTTGTTTCTTCTAAAAATAGACTCATTAAGGATTCTAACCATATAAACTATAACTCATAATAATTTCTGTACAATTTTTAATGATTTTCCAAAGTCAGAACAGGGGAACCCGAATTCATTCTGACCTTGTCTCACAAAATCTATTATATCTCATGATTTACAATTCCATTGCTCACATCATTTCTTTTATAAGAAACTAGACTCAATAAGCTTTAATTTCATATTTTATTCATCCTCTAATTCAATCTCTACAATTTTTGGTGATTTTTCAAAGTTACACTACTGCTGCTGTCCAAAACTGCTTTAGTGCAAAATGTTGATTTCCATTTTGCCCCAAATTTCACAGTTTATACAATTCGGTCCTTTCTCAATTAACCCCTCAATTAATCTAATTTTCTCAATTAGTACTTTACTAGACATTATAAGTTGTTACACAACTATTGAAATTCAGAATTTCCACATATAACTCTATCTTCAAACTCTTTTACTATTAGGTCCCAAACATTTACTTTCTATTCAATTCTTTCAATAAAATCAGCATATGAACAATTTAAAGTTCTAATTTCATGCTAAATCATCATATACTTCCAGCACATATTCATATCAACTTTCAACTTCTTTCATAAAATCAAAAACTAATGAATTTAACAAGTGGGCCTAGTTGTAAAAGTCATAAAAATACAAAAATTTCAAGAAATAGTCAAGAATTGAACTTACTTGTAATAAAAATATGAAGAACCAGCTTGAAGAAGCCCTTCCATGGTGTTTTAGCTGATGAGAATTCAGAAAAATGAAGAGAAAATCTAGATAATTCCACTTGGGTCCTAACTTTATTAAGCAAATTTTGCAATTTTCCAATTTTGCCCTTAATTCTCCTTACTTTCTTGCTGATTTCATGCCTCTGCCGTCCAGCCCAAATAGACCTTGGGTCTATTTGCTTTTTAAGCCCTCTTCCTTTTATCATTTAAGCTATTTAATCATTTCCCAAAATTTTGCATTTGTTACAATTTAGTCCTTTTTGTTCAATTAATTATCGGAACTTTAAAATTTCTTAACGAAACTTTAATACTAACTTTTTAACACTCCATAAATATTTATAAAAATATTTATGGCTCAGTTTAAAATCCCCGAGGTCTTGATACCTCATTTTGATTCTAGTTATTTTAATATTTATTTCTAGTGCACTATTCACTATTTCAAAAATTTTCCTAACTTCATATTTAACTTATACTTACTAAATTAATAATATTTTCTACCCATTTGTCGAATTTAGTGATCTCGAATCACCGTTCCGACACCTCTGAAAATTCAAGCCATTACATTTTTTTTCGTCAGATTTGTGGTCCCGAAACCACTGTTCCGACTAAGCCTAAAATCGGGCTATTACACCTATTGCTAAGGTATTGTTTTCAGTTTCGTTTCCGATGATTGGTTTTTAAGAGTGAGGGATTGGACAACATCTTCATTTTTTCTTCTTCTTCTTTTACTGCCCAGCTAGGTTTCTTAAATTGGGGGTGTTTAAATGACAGCATAGCCTTTAACGTCTGTAATGAAAAATAGTTACTAAAATTGATTTATTATTTTTTGAAAATTGAGTGATTGTTAAGTGATGTATTTTTCCCTAAATTTAACTAAACGTGGGTTATATTTCCATTTCACAATACAAAATTCAAAAACTAAAACTGTACAAAAACGACATCGTATGCTAAATGAAAAATATTTTAGTCCGTCGGATCTATCTCAGCTAAAACAAATCCTAACCGTTAATTTCCTAATCCGACAACCACTATAAAACAAAATCCCCCTATCGCGTGATTATCCAGCCAAGCGAAAAAAGGAAAAAGGAAAAAGAAAAAAGAAAAACAATAGCTGATTCGGACCCCCGAAAACCGGATTTCGAAACCCTAATCGGATCTCCCAAATAGCTCCGTAGAAGAAAGAAGATGACGGGAGTAACCAATCAAGAGGAGGACAAGAAACCCGCTGATCAAACGGCTCACATCAATCTCAAAGTCAAAGGCCAGGTTCAAAAAAAAATCAAATCCCCCTTTTTTAGGGTTTAAATAGATTTTTGCTTTGTGAGTTTTAGGTTTTAGGGATTTCTTCCTTTAATTGTGACCAAAATCTAAATTTTGGGATTTTTTTGAGCATATTTCCTTTTTGTGGGTTCCTATTTTACCTTAAATTGGACAAATTATGATTTCAATATTTTTTTTAATCTATCAATTATTATATTTTTTGAAAATTTTAATTATTATATTTTTTTTATTTTACTTGAATTGGTATGTAATTACAAAAGGAAATTAATTGATTCTTATATATGGAAGAGGGGAAAAAAGGGCTAAATTTAGATATTAGAATATATTTGAAAATTTGGAATTTTTAATTTTATAAACATATTAGAGTATATTCTGGATAAATTATTATTATTTGGTTAAACTATGCCAGTCCCTGTACTTTTCATATATTTGAAATTTAATCCTTGAATTTTTTATTTTCATATATTTGAAATTTAATCCTTGAATTTTTTATTTTCAAGAATTTAGTTAAAGCTATTAATTTTTTATTCAATTTATTGATGTGACATTTTAAAATCTAAAAAGCAAAAATTTAAAATCCTGAAAATAAAATTATAACTGAAAATAAAATTATAATGACTAAATTTTAAATTTACAAAGAGTATAGAGACTTATAATATATTTTAGCCTTATTATTTTTTTGTTCAATGATGTCAAATATGTGAAGTTACAAAATGCTAATCCATGTATGTTGTGTAGGACGGGAATGAAGTTTTCTTTAGGATTAAAAGAAGTACTCAACTAAAGAAACTTATGAATGCTTATTGTGATCGGCAATCGGTGGATTTCAACTCTATTGCCTTCCTTTTCGATGGTCGCCGTCTGCGGGGCGAGCAGACTCCGGATGAGGTATGTTTCTCATCCCTCTCTATATGTAGACCTGTTGATCTTGAACCAAAATGATCTAGATGGATCCAACCCAACCTGTCTGATTGATAGATTTATGTCTTGTTCCTTGGTTTATATATATGTATATTTTATATATAATATAGCCTCCTCTCTTCATTGTCTTATGTGTTGTTCCTTTGTTTCTAATATGTGTTTGTGTTGATACAGTTGGAAATGGAGGATGGGGATGAGATCGATGCAATGCTGCATCGAACTGGTGGTACCATGGCCTAACTAGCTAGCTTCTTTATAGGTTTACTACCTAGTAGGATTCAAATGGTAGTATTTGTAAGATTAGGATCTATATATATATTAAACCTCTTGAAACCGTGTGGTCCGCTAGTGCAATGTGCCTCACCACTACTCTTCGATATGAGTATTTACGAACTCCGAGTTAGGTAGACGTAGTTCATGTATTTATCTTTATGAAATAATACTCAAGAGGTTTGAGATAAAAGACTATCTATATGCACTAAGTCACATTTGTAATATATGCACTAAGTCACATTTGTAATATCTGTGATATCAACTCAGTAAAACACTTAAATATAATTATATAAATTAAAATATCATAAATTCGTAAAAATTACACCTAAAATCCTAAAATCTAAAGAGTAAAGATATAAATTCTAAATTTATAAAAAGTACAAAGATTTATAACATATTTCAACTTATATATTCTTATTGCTTTTCATGGTTTAGTTTGTCTCCAGTCTTGTGGTAGTCAGCCCCTGGTTCATGGTCCTTGTACCTATCCTTGACTGCATCAACCTTGGGATGACTATTGAGTGCCTCGGCCGCACCGTCTTGTACTTTCTCCACGGTCTGGCTAGCCAACCCTTGGTCTTGGTCGGCCATGGCTTCCTCGTTGGCTTTTCTTTTTTGGTTCAATTTCGAATCGATTGAACTAGTTTTCTCTGTTAGTGAATCATTGTTTCGGGCTAAATGAAGGAAATCCTCTTTGTTTTCTTCACCATTGCTTTGGTGGCTAAATCCCTGAAACTTTTTATCAAGACATTATAAATCTCAATAGTCACCTTAATTCGAATCGATTTAAAGATCATTACCTTAAAGAAATTGCAGTGATGGGCTGTGGAAAAAGGCATGTAAAGTGAAGGTCGAAAGGATTTTTGGAGGAGAAAGAGATTGCTGCTACCCATCTTTAAATAATCATCAAACTCCAAAACAACAAATATATATACACACACATATGAAGTTTTCATCATTGTTGTCGTGTAAGAAGATGAATACAAAGGTGAAACAACGTGTCTGCTTAGGCATGGATTTGGGTTTGGGTAGGCACGTGGTGGTGTAATGAAATTGATACGTGTATAAATAACAAAAATTATATATTTTGATATTCAAGATTGACGGTGTTAATTTTTTAGTGTTTAATTTGGATTTTAAAGTTGATTCAATGAATCTTATTGCTAAAATTATAAAGTTTGAAATTTTCATGATTCTGTTAATAGAATAAATTTAGTTTTAATTGTACAATTTGATAGATGTGGTTTAATTCAAGTTTTAGGGTTAGATTTGATGAAAGTTAATTGTTATTATTATTTTTATACAATACCTAAAAGTACTTATAACATGGGCCGAAGCTCTACTAGCGAAGAAATGCATCCAAGAGTGTTCTGTCTCATTGGTCCTCTCATGCCATAATTTTCTTCTCATAAATCCACTCCCGGAAATTTGAATACATGACTTATTTAATTAAATAATTAAAACTTTCGATCTGAGACCTATCGATTCTATTTTCCAACCTTTGAAGATAAGGTAATTGCTAATATTATTAGCTATATATTTTTATCAAATTAACTTTAAACCCCGAATTGAACACAAAAAAGTTAATGTTGCTGCTTTTGGGTACCAAAAGATGAAACGTTTATCAAATATAGATACTAAATTGAACAAAAAATAACATAAATACCATATTAAAAAAAGTTAAACTTAAATATCAAATGATATATTAAACGTTAAAATTTTAATGCTATTTTATTAGTCGCAATGGATTAATTTTGGATGTTGTATTTGAAGAACCACCACAATCAGTTAAAAATTTAATTGAGATGGATTATGTTCTTGCTTTGAGTCATTAGTGTAATTTTTTGAATTTTCGTTTTAAGCTGTTTTTTTTTCTAAAAAAAAAATCTAGGATGTTGTATATATATATATAAAGAGGGTGGTATATGAAAACAAATTTATGATGAAACAAATATCCATAAACTATATCAATATCTAATCGGCTTATATGTAGCAACAGTTTCAAATTATTAAAATCATTTGATAAAATCATTGTGGGTAAATTTTTTATTTTTAATTTAATTGATGAAATTTTTTAATTTGTTTGTTTTGAATAGTTTAATAATATAAATTAACAACACAGCTCATATAATAATAAATTTAACGCATAAAATTCGATTAAAAAATTTATTTATTACATATATTATAATAGTTATACATAATATAAAGAATAACCATACAGATTTAAAATTAGAAATATGAGTAATAGTTATTGTAAAAAAATAAGGCTACGAAAGTGGCTAAATATACCTGGTTGAAATAGTTCATTACTAATCCATATATTAAAATATATGTAAAAAATAATATTCCTATCAAGCGTAACATTAAAGTTGTAGTTATCACCAAATTTATATATATATATATTACAATATTAGATTTTAGTTACCATCGAACCAATATTAAACTATTTGTTTTGAGATTGAATTTCAATATTCTTCTTCGTGTTGTTTCTGCCACCAAAAGAAAAGAATGATTTTTGCTCAAAGCTTTTCCGTTTGGAAACACTATTTATAGCAGATGCATTTTTTGTATGTAGATCATATTTAACTAATCTTTCAGTTCTATCAACTGATCTAGATAAAAAAATTTACATTCCTACACATAAATATTAAAAACTTGATTAAAAAATTATATAAATATTCAAAAAAAAATTTGAATGGTTCAAAGGTTGATTTACCTTTGAACCCTCCCAAATTTATGGCGGGCCATCGAGCCAGGCCGGGTCACCCGGCCCATGGATAGGTCTAGCGAGCAATGGGGGTCCTTCAATTGATAATTTCAATGTCTAAACACAAGTAGGCACATTTTTGTTCAACAAGTTTATCTTTAAAGGGTTGGCTTCTATGTTGACTTTATTTTATATTTAATTTCTAGGTTGGCTAATTGTTCCTAATTGTAAATAATAGTATTTATAAACTTAAAGTTCGAGATGATGATGAGAAGGAAGATAGGTCATTCGCGATTTAATTTTTTGTGCATCATTGATATTGTGGGTCTCTTAGGGCTTTTGGCAATCGTTGGTCTGATGATGGTAGGGTTAGAATGTAAGCAATTTGATCAAGTTAATGCACCACTCTAATGTTTCTGAATTCTTTTAGTGTTGCGATTACTGTATTTTTATTATTTTGCAGACATGACACTTATGCATCAATTTGTAATGACTTATTTATCAGTTGTACTATGCGCCGTCTTTTTATATTATTATTAATAGTTTCTATTAATGATAGTATTTTCTTTTAAGAATTTTTTTTTGGTTGGTTTAATGATAACGTTGAACCTCATGTGTTAGCCTCATGGTCAGGGTGTTCACTGCCTCAGTGTGGCCTAGGTTCAAGTTGCATTATTATTAGAGCCTCTGCCCTCTTCTTGTAATTCACCAAAAAAAAATTGTTAGAATTTTAAATTTTACATTTTTGGGATTTTTTTTAGCATATTTCCTTTTTGTGGGTTCCTATTTTACCTTAAATTGGACAAATTATGATTTGAATGTTTTTTTAATCTATCAATTATTATATTTTTTGACAAATTTAATTATTATATTTTGTTATTTTACTTGAATTGGTATGTAATTACAAAAGGAAATTAATTGATTCTTATATATGGAAGAGGGGAAAAAAGGGCTAAATTTAGATATTAGAATATATTTGAAAATTTAGAATTTTTAATTTTATAAACATATTAGAGTATATTCTTTATAAATTATTATTATTTGGTTAAACTAAGCCAGTCCCTGTACTTTTCATATATTTGAAATTTAATCCTTGAATTTTTTATTTTCAAGACTTTAGTTAAAGCTATTAATTTTTTATTCAATTTATTGATGTGACATTTTGAAATCTAAAAAGTAAAAACGTTAAAATCCTGAAAATAAAATTATAATGACTAAATTTTAAATTTACAAAGAGTATAGGGACTTATAATATATTTTAGCCTTATTATTTTTTTTTCAATGATGTAAAATATGTGAAGTTACAAAATGCTAATCCTTGTATGTTGTGTAGGATGGGAATGAAGTGTTCTTTAGGATTAAAAGAAGTACTCAACTAAAGAAACTTATGAATGCTTATTGTGATCGGCAATCGGTGGATTTCAACTCTATTGCCTTCCTTTTCGATGGTCGCCGTCTGCGGGGCGAGCAGACTCCGGATGAGGTATGTTTCTCATCCCTCTCTATATGTAGACCTGTTGATCTTGAACCAAAATGATCTAGATGGATCCAACCCAACCTGTCTGATTGATAGATTTATGTCTTGTTCCTTGGTTTATATATATATATTATATAATATAGCCTCCTCTCTTCATTGTCTTATGTGTTGTTCCTTGGTTTCTAATATGTGTTTGTGTTGATACAGTTGGAAATGGAGGATGGGGATGAGATCGATGCAATGCTGCATCAAACTGGTGGTACCATGGCCTAACTAGCTAGCATCTTTATAGGTTTACTACCTAGTAGGATTCAAATGGAAGTATTTGTAAGATTAGGATCTATATATATTAAACCTCTTGAAAGCGTGAGGTCCGCTAGTGCAATGTGCCTCACCACTACTTTTCGGTATGAGTATTTACAAAGTCCGAGTTAGGTAGACGTAGTTCATGTATTTATCTTTATGAAATAATACTCAAGAGATTTGAGATAAAAGATTATATATACCCACTAATAACTCAGTGAAACACTTAAATCTCAGTTTGAAGTATGTCATTTTTGGTTTTCGGTTTATACACATAATTTTCTTTTTCCTGGGATTCATTTTCGTAAATAATTTTGAAAATGGGTCTTACTATGGCCTACTATCTGAGCGGAAGGTGACGCATCGGGTCCCTTAGAAATGTGTGTTAAGTAGGGAGAATCAAACGGAGAAGAATGCAACAGCGTGCAGTCTGCGCAATTTATATTTTATTATTTTTCTGTCTTTTTCTTTATATTTTATTATTTTTTTATATATTAAAAAATATCATTCCATCCACTGCCTCCTTATAAAAGAAAAAGAAGAGTGGCAGCCTATTTACAAAGCCATCCTTGTAATTTAGTATTTGCACTCATTAGCCTGTCCCTCATGGAATCCCATGTTGAGAAACAAAATAGAGATGTGCTTCAAAAATCTTTTGAAGAGATGATATTTACTCTCCCTAAAGTGAACTTTTGGGGTCTTCCTCTAGATCTATATCAATATCAAGGTTTTTGGTTGACCCTGCCTTTTCTACAAGGAGCATTGTCGGCTCAACAACAATTTCAGGCTCAACCAACTGATATCATTCTTTGTAGCTCTCTAAGAACAGGTACAACCTGGTTAAAATCCCTCACTTTCACCACTATTGCAAGAACTTCATACAATGATTCCACCACCCCTTTACTTTCCAAGGTGCCTCATGATGTTGTGCCTTACATGGAGTTCGATCATGCCCAGTTTTCCACTAATCGACATCTTGGAAGTCCTCTTTTAGCCACTCATCTTCCTTATTCCTTCTTACCCAGATCTATAATTGATTCTGGTTGTAAACTTATTTACATTTGTAGGGACCCCAAAGATACATTTGTTTCATTTTATCATTTCATTGCAAAGTACTCTAAATCCCTAGATACTCAGATCATTCAACTTGATGAAGCGTTCGAATTGTTTTATGAAGGTGTAAGTATGTATGGGTCTTATTGGGACCATGTTTTGGGGTACTGGAAAGCAAGTTTGGAACACCCAGACAAGTTAATGTTCTTGAAATATGAAGATTTAGTTGAAAATACTGTTTTGTATCTTAAGAAAATTGCAGAGTTTATAGGTTATCCTTTCTCGTCTAAAGAACAACAAGAAGGGGTGCCTGAAAACATTGTACAGATGTGCAGTTTCGAGAATTTAAGTGGCTTGGAAGTAAATAAAATCGGGAAACATCGTGCAGGGCAAGGAAATTTGGAGGTAGAAAATAACATTTTCTTTCGAAAAGGGAAGGTTGGAGACTGGAAGAATTATTTAACCACTGAAATGTCTCAACGTTTAGACCAACGAACACTGCAAAAATTGAGCGGTTCAGGTTTAAGCCTGTAATTGAAGGTTGCATGGTTTTGGGTTTGGGTAGGCACGTGGTGGTGTAATGGATTTTCCATTTCAGCTTCTTAGCTCAATAGTCAATAATCATGCATTTATCAAAATTTGCTTAATATATCCTTTGGTATTTTAAGTTGATACGTGATACTTATGTTATTTTTTAGTTTAATATGGTACTTCTAACTGACAAAAAATATATATTTTGATATTCAAGATTGACAGAATTAACCTTTTAGTGCTTAATTTGAGTTTTAAGGTTGATTCAATGAAACTTATTGCTAAAATTATTAGGTTTGAAATTTTCATGATTCTGTTAATAGAATAAATTTAGTTTTAATTGTACAATCCAATAGATGTGGTTTAATTCGAGTTTTAGGGTTTGATTTGATAAAAGTTAATTGTTAATATTTTTTATACAATACTTAGAACTGCTCGTAACATTTTTTTAACCCTTGAAGATAAGGTAATTGCTAATATTATTAGCTATATATTTTTATCAAATTAACTTTAAAACCCGAATTAAATACTAAAAAGTTAATATTGTTGCTCTAGGTACCAAAAGATGAAACGTTTATCAAATATAGATACTAAATTGGACAAAAAATAACATAAATACCATATTAAAAAAAGTTAAAACTTAAATATCAAATATCAAATGATATATTAAACCTTAAAATTTTAATGCTATTTTACCGCTCGCAATGGATTAATCTAGGATGTTGTATTTGAAAAACCACCGCAATCAGTTAGAAGTTTAATTGAGTCGGATTATGTTCTTCCTTTCAGTTATTGGTGTAATTTTTTTAAATTTTCGTTTTAAGCCGTTTTTTTTCTACCAAAAAAAATCTAGGATGTTATATATATATATATATAAAGAGGGTGGTATGTGAAAACAAATTTATGATGAAACAAATATCTATAAACTATATCAATATCTAATCAGCTTATATGTAGCAACAGTTTTCAAATTATTAAAATCATTTGATAAAATCATTGTGGGTTAAATTTTTTATTTTTAATTTAATTGATGAAATTTTTTATTTGTTTGTTTTGAATAGTTTAATAATATAAATTAACAACACAACTTATATAATAATAAATTTAACGCGTAAAATTTAATAAAAAATTTACTTTATTACATATATTACAATAGTTATACATAAAATTAGAAATATGTGTAATAGTTATTGTAAAATAATAAGGCCACGAAAGTGGCTAAATATACCAGGTTGAAATAGTTCATTACTAATCCATATATTAAAATATGTGTAAAAAATAATATTCTTATCAAACGTAATATATATATATATTACAATATAAGATTTTAGTTACCATCGAACCAATACTGAAATTGAAATTTTAAAAAAAATTAAGAATTCTCATAAAAACTATTTTTTTAAGAAAACATAAACTTTTAAAATAACAATATAAGGTTTTCTAACCTCACTACTGAAATTAAAATAGCAACCTAAAGTTTTGTAATCAAATCAATATTCGATTAACCTCACTAACATTACTAATAGAATAAAAAATTAAAATTTTAAAATGGCAACATAACGACTAATATATAAAGTTTAGTTAACTTCGTTAATCTCACTAATAGAACTAAATATATCTTCACCGTTTTCGTCCAATTGTTTTAAAAATTGTCATTCTTGATCGTACTTAATTCCTATCGGATTCGGAACATCATCATTGATTTCTCCAAGCCTTCCTGTATTCAAACAAAGTTACCCAAAATTCTCACTTTTCATTCATCTAATATTATCAGGAATTCTAGGCAGTTCAATATACACTTCAAGCTCAAAACTATTTGTTTTGAGATTGAATTTCAATATTCTTCTTCGTGTTGTTTCTGCCCCCAAAAGAAAAGAATGATTTTTGCTCAAAGCTATTCTGTTTGGAAACACTATATATAGCAGATGCATTTTTTGTATGTAGATTATATTTAAATAATCTTTTAGTTCTATAAGCTGATCTGGATAAAAAAATCTACATATCTACACTTAAATATTAAAAACTTGATTGAAAATTTATATAAATATTCAAAAAAATTTGAATGGTTCAAAGATTGATTTACTATTTTAGATCTTTATCGTAATTTATAAATTTAAAAGAAAAACATACCTTCGTTGAAGAGTAATACTATTATCTATAAAATAGATAACTCTTTTATTACTATCAATATCTAACCTATTAGGTTTAACCATGAGAAGACCAAAATAAACATCACCAGTATAAAAATCGCAGGTTGCAGGGTCAAATTTCAAACCCAGTGGCCTTCCACATATTGGTTCAAGGTTAGGATTTGTAGATCCTCACACAACTCCCTAATACCATCTAGAATTTAGAGAGAAATATAGCAGAAGAAAAGAAGAAAGAAATAGGGAAGAAAAACGTTTTTGTAATTCAATTCCAGATTTCACATAACCACTACCTTAACACCTAAAAACTTAAAGAGAAAAAGAAAACGGTTTTGGGAAATTAGTTAGATTTGTCAGCTAAGATCATTATTACGGGACACAGTTTCATTAAATCCTAGCCTAGGCTTGAAACGCCCCGTTTAACTAAAATTGAAACACATTATTTTAAACAACAAGAACTTCCTCTAAACTCATTGCTTCATCCCTATTATTTTATTTTCGAATTTTACCCCATAACACTCCCTTTTCCTAATAAAAAAGAAAGAAAGTCAATCCGTTAGTGAACTATTTTTACAAAAAAGATTATAAGTTGGCAAATGTCTAAAGATTATAAGTTAACAAATACTTAATTTACGGGAACACTTTTATTAATACACAATATAATTATAGAATGATACACGCTTATCTCACTCACACTCTATTGCTTATGGCTCTCTCTTATACATTATAGCAAGAATGAAAATTCTCACCCTTATTTATAGAGTTTAATGGTAGTTCGATTATTGACACATATCAATATCCTTGCCATTAATTTTACAAATATCTAATAGTTAGAATATTCATTTAGAATATATAATCTTCTAGATAATATCCTATTTCTTTATTTTATATTTTAGAATCTTCTCAAAGAAATATCTCTTAAATGATAAGTTTAGATTTTATCTAGAAGTTGTATCGGCACTTAACATGGTTAAAATAGAATTTCAATCCAAATTAAAGTACTAAATATAGTTCAAGTTGGTTTAGATATAATATATATTTTTTATTATTTAATATAACAAAATGTTATTATAAAAATTAAAAACTTTGCAATATTTGTATAACTAAATTTTAAGTTAAAGAAAATAAATAATATATATTTGAAAACAAAATAAATGATATAAAATTTTGGAAAATTATTTTTATAAACATTTTGAATTATTTTTTAAAGGGTTTAAATTGCACATTTTCAAAACTATTAGGGGCTCCAAGAGTATTTACATTAACTTATTATCTGGGTTATACAAGTAAACTCGATTCCAACTAAAAAAATTTTAATTATTTATTTGAGATGATTAAAGAAAATGTACAACCAATTCTCTAAATTTATTGGATGTGATTTTAAGACAACCTTGTAAATAATTTGGTGATTGTCCCTCATAATTTGATTATTTGGGATTTTGATCCTCCAATGGAGAGCTTGCATCCATGGGCTGTGATATTTTCTATTTGTTTCTCAAATTCATTATTCTTGTTACTCTTTTGGTTGCCGCATAATTATAAATTTAGTTCTTCATTATTTACATATTTTATTAATTTAGTCCTCATTTTTTTAAAAATAAAAATAAAAATAAAAGTTCATTTTTAATAAAAATACATAAAATTTTATAAAAAAATACATATAAAATCATAGATAAATGAATTTTCTCTTTTTTTTAACATAAAATTTATTTATTAAAATAATACATTTATAAATAAAATATTTTTTTATAAAAAAAACCTACAAACAATACTTAAACCGAACTCAAATATTCATTTTTTTAGGTTATTTTAAAAATAATAAATTTTATTATATGTCTGGCATTACTCTTTAGTCCTCATCAAATTTGCTGAGCATTGCTCATCGCCTTTGCCCACAACCATTGGCATCAATAACCATTACTCTGAATTACTCAATTTTCACATCCTCCATCATTGTGCCATCAAACTAAGAATTGGTTGTGGAGCTGCCCATATGGCCTTACAACTACTAGATCTCCAAGACCTCTTATACATCCCTTATCATGCTCGCCCTCAAGCACAACCTCAAATGGAACAAACTCGTTCTAGGAAACAACTTAAAACATCGATTCTCACCCTTTTACTTTAAGTTGTAGTTTTTGACCCAATCTAAACATGGTGGTTATTAATATTGAAAAAAAAACAAGAGAAAGTTGAATTTGCATTAGTCTTCTTCATGGTTTTTTCCCCTTAAATTGTTTTATTTATAGGATTATTTATTTTTATATAAATGTAACCTTCCTAACCCGGCCTAGACATTACATCCAGATTTTAAAGGCTATATTAGCCACCGAGATGGCCTAGTAAAGTTATCAGAGTTTTTAAAATATTCTTTCTTTTTTTTTTAACATTTGCTAACATTAGAAGTAGAGCTTAGCATGTTATCTCCTTTTCACTAAAAGATACAATTTTTCCACAGTAAAAACTGATTACTTTTAATGTTTATTTCGCGAAAGCTGTTTTCCAATTTGATTTTCTACTCAAAAATTCATTTATAATATTGCAGCGGAAAAAGTGATAATCAACAAAGTTTTGACTAAAAACCAAATTTTATGCTTCCTAAATTCAATTTTCAAATTTCAAAAGTCTAAACTTTATAATTCCATGCATGCCAAATTAACCCAAAGTTTAAGTTTCATGCAAAATTCATGTCGAACAACACAATTCTCAAATAACAAAAAATATAAATATCATGACTAGAATTCTTTTTTGAAAACTATCCGAGACAAGCCCCCTAAATGTTAAGTATGTGTCCTAACCTTTCGGGTTATCTGTAAAGAAGGAAACTAAGGGGTGAGCTTAAGAAGACCGGTATGAGTCTAAACACAAGAAAATCAATGGACAATAGTAGACATGACATACAAAATAACAGTTCACAGAACAATCACAATCATATAGCAAAAACAATGTTTGACGGTTTATTTGGGCATGCTTATGAATGTCAATGCAATTCATTTTAACAGAAAAAGTTCCTACCCATTATCTGCTGCACACCGCAATAAAAGTTCCTCAAAACTCATACATATACACCACAATATGGATAAACCACTAGTAATTACAGATAAATTTCCAGTAAAATAGTTGATGAACCATAATAAACTTTTAGATAAAAAGATTACAGTAAACTACCAGTAAGTTGTGGATAAATCACCAGCGTTTGCATATTTAGAATTATCAATACTTATTTATTTCATATCGTCCTAATCTCCATGCTATGCAATATGGCATGCTAGTAATAGTACAATATAGAATCAGTAGTCATGCTTATCATGCAATCAGTTTAACAGTAGTAACAATAGGCATGTTGATCATCCAATCGATAATATAGAAGTAGTGGCAACAGTAACAGATCATCGAATATACGATGACGATAGACATGCATCATTCACTTATCACATTATAACATAAACTATTTAGTCATTCAAATCACAAATTTCAGAATATTCATAATATCAGGGTCTCAATTGAGTGTACAAAAACTCTAAAAACAAATTGAGGGCTATACGAGGACTGAACTGAACATATTGTAAAGTTTTAAGAAAAAAATGTAAAATAGGAGTTACACAAATGTGCGGTCAGGCCGTTTAACAGTCTGATGTCGTGTATGCAACGTGCGAGTTCTCAACGATAAGGACATAGTCATGTGACAGGCTGTGTAACAGGCTATGATCGTGTGTTTCACGAACGTACCCTAACGTAACAGTATCACATGGTCGTCTGCCCATCCATATGGCTCACACACCCATGTGGGAAACTGTGTGACCCAAAACTACACACAATTTGCTATCGATTCACTTGGCAAAGAACAAACACCTTCCACGACAAATTCGATTGACACCCCTCACGATCAATTCTGATTTGATTCACCTAGATCAGACCCTTCAAATGACAACATATGAGTATTTACATATTAGATTTGGCAGAATCCAAATGAGGTTGATTAAATGAACCAGAAAGATTAACATCAACTATGCAAAATCTAACCATTGAAAGCAAATAGTATTTAGCGTCCTTCGATAAAGATAGCGAACGCTACTGATGACAATCGAAATACTAAGAAATAAAACAATCGGGGAATGATTCAATAAGAGAAAAGATTTGGCAACACAAAAGATGAAAATAGGGTGCAAGAAAGAGGAAAAGAAAAGAAAAAGAAGATGGAAAGAAGATTAGGGGGATAAAAAAAAATGAAGGGAAGCGTTTGAACTTAGGTCTTTAAGATGGATATACTAACACTTAACCACAAAACTTATAACTCATTTCATGCTTAATTAGTCAACTAACTTGAAATATATCTGGGTGTGACAATAAAATTAGTTTTAATAATTAAATTTTAGGTTAGAAAACGAGAAAATAGATATTTATTTATATTTTTTGTATTTTATTGAAAAATGAACTTTTAAATATATTATTTTTATTTTTTAAATTGTTTTTAATTTCTAATTTTTAAGAATCAAGACTAAATCGGCAGAATCTGTAAAGTTGAGAGCTAAATTTGTTAATTTTTTTAGATTTAGAACTAAATTGATAGAATTTGTAAATATTTTAGGCTTAAATTTGTTATTTAGCAAATTGGCCCTTTTTTTAAAAATCGAAGCAATTTAATTCTTATCAATTTTAAAAGTGAGTAATTAAGGACAAAGAATCACAATGTTAATATATTCCGTCAATTTACATATATTTGATTGGTATAATAACAAATTTAGCTCTCAAAATTTTCGCATATTGTCAACTTGGTCTTAAATTAACATATTTAGCTACAACATTTGTGTAAATGCATAAATGTTGAGGCTAGGTTTGTTGTTTTTTTATAATCAAGACCAAATTAACAAAATATGTAAATATTAAAGTCTAATTTTGTTATTATACCAATTAAAATTATGTACAATTGATAGGAAACATTAACGTTATTAAAGATAAAAATACCCTTATAATAATAACCCATTAAAGTAAGTGTATTTTAATAATTTCATAGCTAAATTGGTGTTGAGTTTACTCATGACTAGAAGTGCTCATATGTCGGGCCTAGGCATGATATTAACACAATTTATGTTTGCTCAAGCCTAGCACAATCCAAAATATGAGCTTAAAAATTTGTCGAAGCTCGTCCATATTTGTAAATAGTTAACACAAGCCCATTTTAGCCCTTTCCATATTTTTAAAAAACTAAAAATATATATTTATATTATTATTTTAATATTTAATAATTTTATATATTTTTTATTTATTAAAATTTTATATATAATTATCTTAATATTTTTTAATGTTTACATTATAATACATTAATTTACATGTGTTATTAATTACATAATTTATAAAAATAGCACAATATAAAACATTACAAATTTAAAAACGAGTCGAATCGAGCTTGGGATTTGAATATTCAAGCTTGAGCTCAACCTATATTTTTAAATAGGCCTTTTTTTTTTGCCCAAGCTTATTCCCGAGCCTAATATTTTAACCCAAACCCTCTCAAATTTTGAGTTAGTGTAACAACTCGTTTTCAGTTGTGTTAGAAACAGTGATTTCGGGACCATAATTCTGACAAGAGAGTCGATAAATATTATTAATTTAATATTTTTGAGTATTTATTAATGTTATACTAAATTTTTTCGTTAAGAAATTTTAAGGTTTGAATAGCTAATTAAGTAAAAAGGACTAAATTATAAAGATACAAAAGTTGATTTCTATTAGTTCAAAGGGTCAAATGGTTATGAAATCTTTTACTAGTGGATTTGATGGGTAAAAACACCATATTATAGGTTAGTGGATAGTTATGGCATGTTTTTTTGTGTAATTTTAATGATTTTTAAAGGTTAATATTGTAATTAGGTAAATTAAAAAAATTAACAAAAGATGATAAAAAAATTATCATCATCTTCTTCCCTTTTCTTTTGTTTAAAACCGAAACACCATAGCCAAGGGAGGAGCTAGCTTCGGTCAAGACATATTCAATTGCATGGTATGGTATTTTGCCTTATTTTTAGTAAATTTTATGTTTTTGAGTTTGTATTAGCTTAATCTAGCTGGTCTAGGGTCAATTTGTTAAATTGTTAAAGGTTAGGGACTTTCCATGAATGAGTTTGAAGTGTTTGTAGATTATTTAAGTTGGTTGTTAAATGATTTTAAGTAATTTTAATGTTTAGGGACTTATTTGTGAAAATAGTAAAATCTCATATAGATAGATTAAAATGAAGATAAATATGGGCTATTTGGGAACCTATTAAAAATCGGTTAGTATGGTTTTTGTTAAAAAATGGTTAATTTGCAAGTTTTGGGTTTAGGGACTAAATTGAGCAAATGTTAATATATTAGGGGTAATTTTATAAATTTACAATAAAATGAGTTAAAAGCTTAAATTAATTATTTTAAGCTATTTGAATGATTTAATTGAATGAAATTATTATTTAGATAAAGAAATGAACAAACCAGACTTAAATCGAGGAAAAACTAAAGTGCCGAATTAGTCGCCGGCTTTATTTTTACAACTATTTTTGTCGAGGTAAGTTCTTATAAGTATTAAAGTTATTAATTGATGTTTTGATTATATGTTAATTAATGTTATGCTATGTATAATTTAATTTGATAATTGCGATGTTGATTAAATTGGATGTTTAATGGTCCCGTTAGAACCCTGTGAATACTTAGGATATAAATGACATGTTATTAGGGATTATACAGTTTCAGATGCTAGTCTTGAATGTCTTACCCTGCATTTGTTGCGAATTCTAACTCTTTAATATAATAAAATTTTAATTTAGTTGATTTAGAAATTATAAAATTATAAGCTTATAATAAAAATTATTATTTAATTTTGATTTTTTAAAAATTCTAATTTCGTCCCTGAAACTAAGACCTGTAATCTAAAAAACGAATAGGTCACCCTTGCAACCAATGACTCATTCGCGTTGACACTATCATTATAGAAGTAGAGAGGTGAAATTAAATTTGAAGTATAGATATAAATATTGAATTTGATCATAGTATAGGGACCAAAACTAGAATTTGACCTAATTTCAATAGTATAAGATTCAAAATTCAAATGGACAGAACTGCCCTTGACCGGTCAATTGTAGTATGGAACTAAACTGAAAACATACGTTCAGCTGCTTGCTGTTTTAGGGTTTCTCTTTTTACTTTTAATTTCTCTCTTTAGTCACCGGAGCTGTTAAAGGATGGAGTCCAACGGCGGTGGCGCGTCACCTATCCGTCGAGAAATCGAAACTTTGAAGGAGGAAAGAGCCCGGATTGAGCAAAGGATTTCGTTCCTTGAAGCTCAGCTCCAAGAAGAAGCTTCATTAGCACCTCAGCAGCAGCAAAACGACGGCGTCTGCAATGGTTTTTGTCCTTCGGAAACATCCACCGTCGATGCCAATCTGGCTCACGGGTTATCTGCGGATAGTATTTACCGTTACAGCCGTCATCTTTTGCTTCCTTCTTTTGGAGTCAAAGGTAAAACTTTGGATTTTAGTGTTGAATTTTGTCTAATTTCTCGAAATTATGGCTGATTATGGCTAATCACGTTAAAAATTTAATGATAAATTTCTTGAATTGACTGCCTTATGCCCAGCTGTGTTTAAAAAGGGGAGGTTATTTGAAAGAAATTGGCTTCTTTTGTGTTTTGCTATAGAAGAACATATCTGGGTTTATTTTAATTCTCTTTGAGTTCAATCAAGGAGAATTTTTTTTTACTTTTGAGTAATTTATCTTCTTGGTGTGGTTTACAGCACAATCAAATCTCTTGAAGTCTTCAATATTGGTTGTTGGAGCTGGAGGTTTGGGTTCGCCGGCTTTATTATATCTTGCAGCTTGTGGTGTTGGTAAGAATAAGTCCGATTAGCTCTGTGACGGCATGACTGAAAAGCGATTTATCGTGTTTTTACTTTTTTCTTGTTTTGTTTTGTTCAATTTGTAGGTCGCTTGGGTATCGTTGATCATGATGTTGTTGAGCTTAATAATATGCATAGGCAGGTATAAGTTTTAGATTTATGTTATTATTTAAGGTATATGATGGCACTGTTTTTCCGATTCAAATAATATCTGGTTACGTTCTAATTGTGTTGTACTCATAACTCATGAATCATTCGAGATCTATGTACATGCCGTAGACATTTTATCCTTTGGCTTCCCACACATTCTTAAAATCAAACAAGTTGCACATGAGGGTCCATTTTAGGTAAAAGTACTATGGAGACCCTTAAAATCAAACAAATTAGTCCATGTACGTTAGATCGCCGAGCAAACTGATCTTTCTATTAAAAGTTTCATCCATTTCCGCTGTTAAAAACTGGCCCCTGTACATCAGTATAAGGTATATGTGGCATGTCACGTGTATTGTCTTGTTATTCTGTCAGGTACTCTAGTTTTAACCGTAGAAATGGATGAAATCATTAACAAAAAGGACCGGTTTGCTTTTTAATCTAACGTTCAGAGGCCTCTATGATATTTTTACCTCCATTGTACGATATTGAAGCATTAACTTAGTGCTTCTATTTATTTTTGTTCAGACAACATTTTTGTATCAGTCCGCATAATATTTCTTCCCTATGTTTCTTGAACTGTGACTAATGGTTGTTTATATCACTGTCGGTCTACTGTGCTGCAGGTTATTCACACTGAAGCATATATTGGTCAGCCAAAAGTGAAGTCTGCTGCTGCTGCTTGCCGCTCGTATGTTACAATAGCCTCGATTTTATGTTTTAGTGTTGAATAAAGCTTCGCTGCTTGTAGTCTCTCATAATTCCTTTTGTGATTTGGCTTTTATCTAATATAGAGTTAAATTCCAGGATCAACTCCACCATACAGATTGTTGAACACAAACAAGCTTTGCGCACGTCTAATGCTTTGGAAATTTTGAGCCAGTATCCTTTTCGACCATAGTGTTTCTTCATTCTTTCTTCATTTCTTGTTAGGTAATTCATGTGAGGTGTGATTTCCATGACTGTGGACATTTCTTAGATATGACATAGTTGTCGATGCAACAGACAATGCTCCTAGTCGATACATGATAAGTGATTGCTGTGTTGTGTTGGGAAAGGTACCAATGCCATTACCTTCTCCTTAGGTTATTAAATATTTTCAGTGCTAAAGAAAGGTGAATTTACATGAGTGGTCCCTCTATTATAGGGACTTGATCAAATTAGTCCTATTATTAAATGGTTCAATTTAGTCACTGTACTATTAAAAAGAATCAAATAAGGCAAAATTGGATAGGTTTAACATTTACTATTTAAAAAATGCCATTTACTGTTTAACAGAGTTAAAATTTTTAAAGTTTTTATGGTTCTGTAAAAGAAATCTTTTGTTTTGAATTGAACTGCAATTGAAAAAAGTAATTTTCAAGACATTTTTTATACAATAAATGTTAACTCTGTTACAATTTGGATGTATTTGATTCTTTTGAATAGTATAAGGACTAAATTGATCCATTTAATAATAGAAGAACTAATTTGATCCAGTCACTATAATACAGGGACCTTGCAGGTATTTTAACTGCTAAAGAAATGTATCCTCAATTTGCAAGCTAGTTCAGCTGATATCAGTACCTATCTTACTTAGACTCGGGTTTGGATGTCAGTAGGTTGAAAATTTTTTTTCAAGTTTTTCCTTGTATTTCGATGGTTCTTGGAGGGTTATATCCCCATACTCATGTACAAATATGCATTGGTCATAGGTACTTAAAAGAAAAATAGAAAGTCGGAGTAACAAAGATTAGTACCATGTTTCATATTTTAGGTTATGTATGCGCATGTGCACTGACTGGCTCAAGTACTAATTGTTTTGTGTTTACATGCAGCCTCTAGTATCGGGTGCTGCGCTAGGATTGGAAGGGCAGGTATGCTATTCTTGAGTACATGAATTAACTTTGATTTATATGTGTTTGAAACATCTTGCTCAGACCTCAAAGCCAATTACGCTGTTGGTTTATTGTATAGCTGACAGTATACAATTACAAAGGAGGTCCGTGTTATCGATGCTTATTTCCGACTCCACCTCCTACAACTGCTTGTCAAAGATGCTCAGATAGTGGGGTTCTTGGAGTTGGTATGTGAAGATAATGTTTCTGTTTTGCAATTCAAGTCCAAAGAAACGACATTCATATTCATCTTTTTCCGTTCTAATGCTTATTATTCTACATTTTGACAGTTCCTGGAATTATCGGCTGTCTTCAAGCTCTGGAAGCCATTAAAATAGCCAGCGATATTGGTGAACCACTTTCAGGACGGATGCTTCTTTTTGATGCATTATCAGCTAGGATTCGAATTGTACGTCCCTGGTCCACCAATCCTTTTCTTTAAAATACCAATATCGGGCCATATGTTCTTCTTTCTAATCGTAAATTTCTTATCGCATATAGGTCAAAATAAGAGGCAGGTCTTTACAATGCGAAGTTTGTGGAGAAAATACGACATTTAACCAACAGCAATTCAAAGAACTTGATTATGAGAAGTTCACTCAATCGCCATTGTCAACCGTAAGTTTCCTTCTCTGCTCTCTTTGTTCTTAAGTCGCACAACCATAGAGGCCCCTATAATAGAAGTCAGATTGCAATTTATCATTTTGCTCAAAAAATGGGCAAATTAGTTTCTGTACGTTAGATTAAAGAGCAAATTGGTTTTTTTGTTAAAAATTTCACCCATTTCGACAATTAAAAATTGGTCATTGTACATCAGCATAAGATAAACGTGGAGCCTTATCATACTTTTACCCATTTTACTTGTCATTTTAATTTCGGGCTTAACCTTTACTTCGTACGGAATCACAATTTGATCCACACTCCCAAAGTGAACATTCAAATGAGATGATTACACCATGCCCCAAACAATAAGTTTTTCCAGTTTAAACAACGATACTGAATATGTTTGCCCTTGATTAAGAGCTTGTATTTATTGCTTGTACATGCAGTCTCCGCCAAAGTTGAAACTACTCGCCCCGGATTCTAGAATAACCAGTAAGGAGTACAAAGAGAGGATCATAAGTGGGGAGCCACATGTTTTGGTGGATGTTCGACCAGAACTTCACTACAAGATAGTTTCTATGCCCAACTCATTGAACATTCCGCTCGCGAGCTTGGAGACTCGACTGCCCGAAATATCTTCCGCACTTAAAGAACAAGAGAAGGAAGGCACCAGATCGGGAGCTAATCTATATGTAATATGCAGAAGAGGTAATGATTCTCAAAGGGCCGTCGATTACCTCCGAAACAAGGGATTCGATTTAGCTAAGGATATTGTCGGGGGCTTGGAGTCATGGGCCAATGATGTTGATCCCAATTTTCCTATGTATTAAGTACAAAAGCTGTTCCAGTTTTGCCTGTTAGAACTGAAATGTCTTGTTATAATCTCGGATTTATATTTATCTTCAACGAACATCTTTTACCTTCAAAATACAATCTGTTCCATCCCATCTCCTTAATGCCAGCAATTCTTGAGCAGCAAGCCATAAAAAGCTCGATTTAGACTCTAAATCTGAAGTTCAAAGTTGTGGCAATTAAATTCATTTTGGTATTTGTATACTTTTTGGGTTCTCCTTGGTACTTTAATTTAACAATTAAGTGCATTGTAATTTTTGAGCTTGAATCAGGCTCAAGCAATTTTTGGGTTAATTGGTTTGGTTTCTTTGTTCAAATCGTTACCGACTGATGAAGAATCAACGAATGAGTTGTGGTTAAGCATGAAATGCCACTTGAACTCAAAAGCTAATTGATTCTCCCCGAAATGTGTTGAGGCGCAGCAATTTGCTAGACATCTACCAAATCGAAGCAAACTCTGAATACTAAATATGACCTCAAAATAATGTCAAAATCGGCCAGTGAGACGATGGGAGATAAACTTCATCTCTGAGAGAGAAACAGCCCGGATCACCAACTAAAGCCCCTAAATGATCACTCAAAGGAGGGGGTGCAAAGACAATTAGGAGGTTTGTCGTATTAATCAGTTCTCGATATATCCAAAACAATCTCGTTTCACTCGTATATGTCACTATCATATATTGACAAAGATCAAAGATCAAAATAAATCTAATTGTCAAGTTCAAAGACCAAAGTTAATAAAAACTACAAAACTCAAGATAAACTTAGTTGTCAAATTTTAGAGAAACAATTATATTTTTTTAAAATTAAAGCTAAAGTTTGTTTTCCAATAAATAACAAATTATTTCAACTTGAGCTCAAATTGATAATAATCAAATCGAATTTCAATTCCAGACTCGAAATTTATTAAATATAAAAAATGATTACATGATCTAATTCCGAAATTCTAATCAGAAAGGCTCAATCCAACTTAACATAAAGGAAATATTAAGAAATTGATCCTTTTTTTAGTTATTTGCTTCAGTTTCTCAAAAGCACAATGATTACCCTAATCAAGCTGAATTAAAAGATGCCAAATTTCCCAAAATAAATCCAAAAATAGCCCCTTCTTCTCCTCACCATCCAACAAGCAACAATTTTAAAAGAGCCATCCTTATATAAAGACCATTCTTTGCTTGTCTAAAATAAGCAGCTCTCGGATCGGCATCAACATCGACGGTAATCTCATCAAGCCTCGGGAGAGGATGCATTACCACAGCATGACTCTGCATTACCTTCAACACATTCTCATCCACTATATACTTACCACGAGCTTCTTCATAAAGATCGATCCTTTCTCCAAACCGTTCTCGTTGAATACGAGTTTGGTATACCACATCGCACTTAGACGCCACTTCCATTAAATCACCACTTTCTTCCCACTCGACACCCCTCCGTGTTAGATACTTTTTAATGTCGTCCTACAAAAAAGTAGGAAACAATAAGTGAAAATGAACAAAAATATGGTTAAGTACGAGTCATGTACAATACAAACCTTCATTTTAACGACGTCGGGGGAAACAAAGTATATCTTCACATCTTGGTACTCTGCAAGTAAGTAGGCAAGAGAACGGACGGTTCTCCCATTGGCAAGATCTCCGACAAGCCCAACTCTGATGCCATCTAGTTTTCCGATCTCTCTTTCTATGGTGTAGACATCTAAAAGGGCCTAAAACAACATCGAAAAAGAAACAATCTTTTTGCAATCAACGGTTCAAATATACGGAAAAAAAAAAACTCAGAAAATGTTAAACATACTCGTAGTAGATATATATCCGTATATGACACTCAACCTTAGATTCATGTAACATAGGATGCCAAATTGCCAATTAATATACTAAGAAACAACAAACTCGGATGTATCAAATAGAGAACAGACTTACACAAATTACATGTAAAAGTATCATGTAGGCTTTTGTACTAGGGTCAATTACATTTTGCCCCCTCTACTTAAAAAACGAGCAAATTAGTCCTTTATGTTAAAAATTTCATCTATTAGTACCGTTAAAAACTAATGTGCCTGACAAAATAACCAGATAGCGACACGTTACATACATGTGTACATCATGGTGATGTACAAAGACTAATTTTTAACCGTAAAAATAGATGTAATTTTTAACAAAATGAAGATCAAATGTACAGGGACTAATTTGCCAATTTATTTGAGTAGAAAGGGCAAAATACAATCTAACTCCTACCATAGGGGCCTCCATGGTACTTTTACCACAAATAACACAATAAGGAAATCAATGAGATACTTAGATTATAAGGTACCTGGGTAGGATGTTGACCCGGACCATCACCAGCATTAATGATGGGAATGCCTGCGGTAGCTGCCGCTCGTTTAGCAGCACCGCTTTCAAAGTGTCGCATCACAATTATATCAGAATACCCTTCAACAGTTCTAATAGTATCTGCAAAACACATTACTTTGTTACCGGAAAAACACCATAATCAAACAACTTCAAAGAACATTAACCGAAAAAGGTAAAGAAAATAATTTGCCTTCAAGGGTCTCCCCTTTGGCTGCCGAAGAAAATTCTCGAGCATTTTCAGTTGTTAAAACTTCACCACCCAATCGTTTCATGGCCGACTCGAATGAAAGCCTAGTTCTAGTTGAAGGTTCATAAAAAAGGGTGGCCATCAGGTAACCTTTGAGAATTTGACTTCCGGGTGAGTTCTTTTTGATATTCTCCATCTCTTTCGCAACTTCAAATATAGCATTTAAAGTTTCCCTATCGAATTGTTGAGCTTCAATCACATCATCGAGTTCAAACTTCTTCCCCATTGGATACCCAGGCATGTTCTTGACTTCCACTGCACAGCATTGCATTCGATTCCTTAAAAGACTCTCGTTTTGTCCCCATTTCAACGAGTTCTCACCGGTTAACAACAATGTAGGACTCGTAACAGGTAGCTTATCGAAGGAATTCGAAACATTAAACTTGAACTCTTTGTTCGAAGTTATCGTTTTCATAACAAACGAATCCCTTTTCATCGTGCTCATAGAAAATAATGGTGAAGAAGACATTCTAATTGAATATAAACAGCTTCAAAGTCACTGAAACAAAATATAAACCAATGGTTAAACCCATATCATTTCAACAGTTAAATTCTGCTCTTAATTTTGAAATTTTAGTCTGACCCAAACAGTAACAAGTGAAGTATAAGGACTCAATCAACAACCTTCGTAAAGTACAGGGACTAATAACAGAATTTAACCTATTTCTACACATAAATTTCTATGAAGAAGTGTACTAAAAATACCCACAATTCTCATTATTTGGATAATCAAAACCAAGAATATATATATGAAGTATTAATATACACTATTTTTATATGCTTAGTAACATAAACCATGATTTCCAAATTGTAAGCATATTAAAAATCATAACTTTTTTTCAAGTAATCATCTATCACCATATCAAAAAGAAAATCCCAGTTTAAATTTCCATTATTTTTACTTTTTTTTTCTCATCAACCAAACAAACAAAAAGTAACCCAATAACATAAAACAAGTAAACATCACAAAACCGATAAAGAAGAAAGAGAAAGAAACAAGGCACCTGGGAAAGTTTTTTTTCCGGGAAAGAAAAAGAGTTGTGTTTGGATGCTAAGAAAAACAAAATAAAGTAAAAGAGGAGATAAGGATTGGGTTTTTTTACGTCTTTGGAGTAAAAGATACTATAAATAGTAAGTGAAGAAAATGAAAGCGAAAAAAAAGTGGAGAATCTTTAGAAAGAGTGAAAATTCATTAAGTTTTTTTTTGGCTGAAAATATGTAATATATTAACTTGGTTTTTCCAGTACTAAAGAAGAAGAAGAAGAGAAAAAGAAAAAGAAAGGAAAGAGCCGTACCTGGCAGTGGGGCGGTGGAATCAGCGGCGGAGCAAAGATGGGGTGGCGGCAGTGACAGAGGAAAAGAACGAAGAAGCCTATTTTTTTCGAGGGAAACTAAATTTTGGCTGAAAAAGATAAAAAAAAATGAAAGAATATATATGGGCTGGCTCAAATTAAAAAAAAGGTGGGTCCAATATTATATTTATTTTATTTTATTTTATTTTATTATACCCCATGGCCAATTTATTATTTATATCTTAAAATTTTATTTATTTTTTCACTCTTTAATCTTAATTTTTTTAAATAATCAAATTATTTTTGTATGGAAAAGTTATTGAATCATTAAATTTTATTAGCACCGATATAGTAGCCTGCATGGTCATCTACGCGTACTTCATTATTGATGTTGATAATTTTTAAATAAATTTTTAATAATTATTATTTATTTTTTATAGAATACACTTTGATCTCAAATTACCTTGCTAATATCGTTAAGCAAATTATGATATATAAATTTTCTCCATATAAAAATAAAATCAATATGACCCAATTATAAAATATAAAAAAAATTAAGGGCATATCCTTAGAAATTATAGTATATATCAAAATATCTAAGGATATGCGCTTAAAAATTTTGATATATCATAATTTTTAACGTTTACCTTATAAATTTTGGTATATACCAAAAATACCTAATTATATAATATTAAGGATTTTGGTATTTTGTATTTGAATCATACTAAGAATTTTTTTCATATTAAGATTTTTTTTATATCATTTGATTAAATAGTCATTTTTTTAACTTTTATTAATCAAAACAACATAACTTTCTCTGATTTATTATTAATACTAAAATCTTTTAAAGCATTGAAAAATTGAGTTCTCATTAGAATATCAAGATTTTTAATAGCATATCCATGAAAATATTGGTACTTCATTAGAAATTTTAGTATAAGCTTGTAAATCTGGATTTTGGTATACTGAAATTTCTAATGAGATTTTATAGAAATATCTAAACTCTATTAGAAATTTCGGCATTTTATTAGAAATTTGATATAGTCTTGTAAATCTGGAATTTGGTAAGGAGGTTCTATAAAAATATTTGTGTTCCTTTCAAATTTTGGTATATACCGAAATATCTAATGATATGCACTTAAAAGATTTTGTATATATCAAAATATCTAATGATATGGTCCGGGAGATATTGGTATTTTGTTAAAATTTTTGGGTATACAAAAACTTCTAATGACTTTCCTTAAAAATTTTGTAAAATATATAAGGATATACTCTTAGAAATTTTAGTATTCCTCTTGAAAATTTTAAAGTTTTTCTTAGCTTTTTTTTTAAAGTAATTAGGAAGTCCTCATAGTATAAGGATTGTATCAAATTAGTCTCTTTATTATTAAATGAATTAATTTAGTCCCTATATTATTAAAAAGAATCAAATAAGTCCAAATTGTAACAAAATTAATATTTACTACCCCTCCCAACATTTAAATAGGAGAATAAATGTGCTTCGACACACTCAAACCTACATCCTCCTATACTAATAGTAACACTAATGCCAACTAAGCTAATATTCACAGAAATTTGGGTCCTCATTAGAAATTATGTTATAAGTTGAGAAACCCATACAAAATTTGTAAAATATATAAGGATATACTCTTAGAAACTTTGTATTCCTCTTAAATAAGTTAAAAGTTTTTCTAAGCTTTTTTTTGGGTAAAGTAATTAAGAAGTCCCCATATTATAAGGATTGTATCAAATTAGTCTCTTTATTATTAAATGAATTAATTTAGCCCTTATACTATTAAAAAGAACTAAATAAGTCCAAATTGTAACTGTATAAAAAATGTCTTAAAAATTATTTTTTTCAAATGCTTAAAAATTAAACATAGCCCCTCCCAACATTTAAATAGAAAAATAATACATTTCGACACACTCAAACCCACATCCTCCTACACTAATAGTAATGCTAATGCCAACTAAATTGGCATAAATACTTAAAATATATTAACTCTATTAAACAGTAAATGGCATTTTTTATAAAAAAAAATGTCAACTTTTTAATCTAAAAATAAACAATTTAATTAAAATTTTAAAATCAAAAGCTAAAGTAATAAAAAAATTAGGACTAAAGTGAAAAATAAAAACTAAACGTTCTCGAGCCAAACAATGGCATTAAAAAAAATCGTAAATTATTTTCATTATAAATAAAAATATATTTTAAAAAAACAAGAACATATGCCAAAACAGTATAAAAAAGAAACCCCAGATTTTTTTTTATTAACGTACCATAATTATAAATAAAAAAGAATCCTATTTTTAGTTCCATATCCTCGATTTTTCATCAGTTTGGACCGGTTTTCTAATTTTTTAAAAATTCAATTTATATAGTTAAACCCGCACACCAACTAATTCCCGATTCAACAAGTTAAACCGGCCGCTTTAATCTAGTCCGATTTTTAAATCCATGCCCCCCAAGGGTATCAATTTCCACATTTACAATCGATATAACTTATGTTACTCGAACTCGAATGTAAGCATTAGATTCAAAACCCTAAACCTAAAACACAATAGTTAATGCCGAAGATAATGTCAAAAAGCACGGTGGCGACCTTGTTCCAGCATGGAGATCCAAAACCCTAAACTCTAAAACACAGTGGTTAACACTTAACACATGAGATAATATAAAAAAACTGGTCGTGAAGGACCTTGTTTTGGCCTGAAAATCCAAAACCCTAAACCCTAAAATACAGTAGTTAATGCCAGAGATATGTCGAAAAGCACGGTGGTGACCTTGTTCCGGCATGGAGATCCAGAACCTTAAACTCTAAAACACAGTGGTTAACAAGAGCGGTAATGTAAAAAACCTGGTCGTGACGGACCTTGTTTTGGCTTGGAGATCCAAAATCCCAAACCCTAAATCTAGCCCTACATGAGCTCATTACTTTCATACAGAACAAACAATTGGCTAAACAACTCATTTTAAGATGCAGAAAATCAAATAAGAATGTGGTCATATATAGGTAAAAGGGCAAATCTCTTTCATTAAAGTTTGAGGGTCTTACAAGCACTCATCGAAAGGAGGCCGAAAACCTCACCTTGATTTGGTTTTTGATAATGCATTTGCCAAAACAGAAGGGAAAAGATGCCCCATCGTTTTGATGACCTTCAAAAAGTCTACAAGAGACGCAAACTAGAAATCGATCGGTCCGACAGTTTCAACTTTCAACAATAAACCAGTTAACATGTTTCACAAAGATCAACTTGAGACATTGACGAACTTATAAGCCAACTGAAAGAAATATCGATGCATAGAAGAAAGCATATGAAAACAGATAACCGCAGAATGCAGGTTATGGAACATTTACCAACCAGACAAAGCCCCAAAGTACACTATACAACACACAAAATCCAAGACTTTGAGGTCCAAATCTATGGATTGCATCATCAAGAACATGAACAAGATGAAGAACAAGATGAAGAACAAGTCAATTGATCACGGACCTGGATGCCAAGTCTGGATTAAACATGATCATCGAAAAATCAATTCATGGAAACATAATAGTATTCAACTACATTAACATTCAATTTCCATCCAATGAAAATCTGAGAAATGAAGAAACTTTTATAATATTATATATTAAAGCAGCAAAGCATCAAAAGAATGATCATCAAGCCACCTTCAAAACACTATTCTATGAAACAAGATGATGAACAAGTTGATCAATCACAGGTCTTGATTGAACCGTATTACTAGTTATCCCCAAAATGCCATTGAGTCTGGAACAGACATGATCATCAAAAACTCAAATGAATCATCAAAACAAACATTCGAATAATATTCGACTATGTTAACCTTCAATTTCCAAACAATGTATCAAATGCTAAGCATGCATCATAGTAAAGAAAGAACAAAGATCTGAAAAATGAGCATCTTATAAGCTACATTAAAGTGGCAAAGCCTCGATTTATGACCTCAAACCACATTTGAAGCACTATTTTATCAAAAAGGGGAAGTTCTAAGAACGAATGAGCTTCAATTAACTAACAAGAGTCAAGTTATTCCACAACATAGATACTTAAATTGAGCTATAAATGCCCAACATTGCATACCATGCATTTTTCATTTTTCATTTTTCTCGGGGTCCTCTGAGCCCTCCTGCTTCTCCAGCCCATACCGACGGTTGAACTTCGCAATTTGTCCTACACTTGCAGCCATTTGACGTTTTGCCCTTAAGTGATAAACTTTCCCGACACTATGTATTTTTGTCATCATGAAATTAATCAATCGACCACTCGGAGTCACATAAGATACCCATTGCATCTGAGGGTGCAACCCTTTCTTCATTTTCAATAAAACTACAATTCCAAAAACAAGCTCATTAGAAGAAAACTATGACAACGGTTAAATTGCCAAACAAGCCCCCTGTACTATAGGTTGAAAGCAAATTAGTCCCTCGACTACAAAACCAAGCAATTTAGCCTCTATATATTTAAATTTGAATAAAAAAGATAAAATTTTAAAAGACGGTAAACTTTAAAGGTTTAACATTGCTAATTTGTGGTGTTTTAAAGTGATTTGAGAAAAAGAAAAACCAAAAACAAAAATCATCTTTTTTTAAAACATAACAAGGACTAAATTGCTCAACTTTTTTCCATATCTAGTTCAATATTACTCCCATTTACAATGTCACCCATTTGCCACTAAATTGCTCACTTTTATAGTAGAGGGATTTAATTGCTTCTAAGCCTAAAGTACAGGATCTCCCAGGTAATAAGAACCAGTCAAAATCAACACTACAAATGCTCATTGCAAACAATTAATTGGGCAGCTTTTTTATTTTTTTATAAACCAAAAGCAGTGATTAAGGGGGGAAAACATCAACTTTGAAACTCAAAATCAAAAGTTAAAAACACTCAAATTCAACTGAACTATAGAAAATATGCTTACTTCGATTATGAAACAAATGTTCAATCCTAAGGTACCAAAAAAAAAAAAAAGAACCCCATGTTTTTTCTTAATAAATTTTAAGATTAACTAAACCCTAATTCTCATCTTTTTATACAAAAAATCTGGGTAGATAAGAATAAAAAGGGGGATTGTAAACAAGTTTGAAGTAGAATAGAAGTAAAAGAAATATATATTAGATTTAAAAGAAAATTATGAAAAGAGAAAAAAGAAAGAACTGTACCTGGAGGTGGAATCAGCGGCGGAGCAAAAAGGGAGCGGCAGCCGTCGACAGAGGAAAGAAGAGCAAAGCCTATTTTTCACTAGATTTTGCCAGAAAATAAAAAATGAAAGCATGTATTTGGGCTGACTCAAATTAAATTTAAGGTAGGCCCAATCTTATATTTATTTTATTTACCATATATACCCCATGGCCCGTAATTGAGAATTTAGGATTAATTGATGATTTGACCCCTGAAGTATACATTTTTCTCACTTTTGTACTTAGAGTTTTTTGTTCAAATTGGTACCTAAATATCCAAACATTAAGGTTTTTAGTCCAATCCTTAAACGAGCGACAGAAAAAGGTTTAGGTACTAAAGTAGGAAAAGTAATATACTTCAAGGGCTAAATCATGAATTAATTTAAGAATTTATTGCAAAAATAAGCTAATGTCCCAATTTTTTGGGGGTAAATTTCATTGTTGGTCACTAAATTTTCATAAATTTTTTATTTTAGGCATCAAAATCCATTTAGGCACTGCGGTTAAAAATTTCGTCATCTGTCCTTAATTTAAGGTTTATTGGTATAATAAACAATAAACCCTCGAACTTTCTCAATAAATTCAAATAAACTCCTCTGAACCTTTTACAATATTAAACTTTTGAATTGACAATTTCGATCAACAAGACCTTTTTGACCAACTTAATCATTAGAAACTACTGGCAATGTTAACAAAACCGTTAACAGACGCCACGTCAACAATAAAAAATGTTGACATAAACTACTTATAATGTCACATGCTTTGTATATAATTTTGCATATTTAATTATTGGGTAGACTATAAAAAATTCTATTTTTATCACTTAAATTTAAAAATTTCTATTTTAGTCATTATCATTATCGAAATTTAATAATATTTGGTCATTCCTCTATTAAATCAGACTTTTTTTTATTGAATGAATAATAAATCAGCAGCAAAACAAACACTATAATTTACACAAATCACATGCATTTACTGCCCATAATGAGGGCACGCATTAAGTTGTAATTTACATCATCTAATAGACTTACTCATGATGATGAAGCAAATAAACATAAAAGTTGCACATAAAGAGTAACATCCTTAGAATACATACTCATATCTAACACTCAAATCTGAATAAGATTGCTTCTAAACATAATCCTAATCCTAGACACCAAACCGATATAATAGAAACCGAGCCCCAGATCCGATAAGCTGGAGCTCTAGTTATATTCCAGATTGTTACTGCAGAACAAGGCATTGTTGTGTGCCAGCCACCATAGCACCACGGTGGGAGCTTTTGGTGATGGCATCATCTTCTTCGAGACAAGGCTCCTCTAGCAAAGTCTTGGTACCATTTTTGATAACATCTTTGCTGCCTGCAATGGCTTCGAAGATAAGTGCATTGACTTCACAGAACCTCTCGTCCGAAAGGGAAACCTCAGCAAGGAGCCTCCAAGCATTTCCTTCAGATGCTTCATCATAGTCCTCCCTCCGTTTTAACACCATATGGCCACTAATTTCCCACACAGCTGGGTTTACCTGGGTGTCCAAAAGCTCCGGACTCACTTCCCCAAGAGCTTGTTTCTCAGCATAACACTGTGGAAGGAGAAAGATCCGTTTTCCACAATCGGAGATGAGGACGTTGTACGGTATGTTGTTATCTTGGAGGCAAATGCATGCATCAGACACAGCGTCGGACAAGTCCTGAAGGGTGTTACCACCGTCGAAGACAAGACCTTTGACTGGATACTTTAAAAGCTCCGAGACGATCACTCCATCGCTCAAAGTGGTTAACTCCTTTGTCGGAGCTCTCTCGATGGGAAAAGGCACAGCCAAATAGTAAGCCTGGAAATGAAGGTGATTGATCGTAGCAAACGCGCCCAAGCTGTTATAACCCAATCTGAAATATGGATTCCCAGCTTCAGCTGCCATATGAAGTGCAAGCAAGAAGCTCTCCCGGTCAATCCTCTGGGGCAAGCATTCAAATATCCGAGGGATCAACAGCACATGTCCATATTCAATGGGACTAACCTGTTGAAACGTATACAAATGACATTAATCTTACCGAGTCTAGCACTCTTAGTCAAATCATTATTCTCTACAGAGAACAAGTAAAACTAACATACATTAATGGCAACGACACTAGGAGAACTTTCGACATCAATGGGAGCGTTAGGATAGAACTGAACTTCACCATCTTCACTTGCTTCAAACTGGAAGAGCACCTCTTCTTGCCCAACTTTGGTGAAGTTGAATTTGTTTCCATCAAAGGGCTGAAGTACCTTATCAACACGGAACTCAGTCGGCCTCTTCTTAAGGTGGCGACCCTCGTTCAGCTGGGCAATAAAGCCATATTCGCCAGGAATCACCTAAATAATGATAAACATGGAAAAAACTTGAGATAGTAGAAACAACTTTATTAAACCGTAAAATTCTATAATTTTAACTAGACAGACAATCCTGACCTGAACCCAAACCTGGTTTGACTATAAAAAATAGAAACTTGAACCTAAAATGACTGAATTTATTCAAATGATATGATTCAAACCATAATAATCAAGCCAGAAAGAAGAGCCTCAAACCCAAACACAAAGCAACTCAAACAAGAAATGAGTTGAACTCAAAGTGACCCGAACTTGAAAATCCAAATCAAAATAACTTGAAAATTTTGAAACCCGAATTTGACCCGATCTAGATGGAAGCAACCTACTCCAGAATTGAAATAACCATTTGCAGATAAACAAATAAAGCAATGTAATGGAAAGAGTAAAAATATAAGACCTTGGTTTCGCAGGCAGTGACATCATAGCGAAAGAGCCCTCTTTGCATCCGATCCTCCCACTAACATAAAAAACAAAAATTTTATTTTTAACCTCAAAAATTTTAAAACTTGAAAAAACTACTAACGGTCACGAGCTTAATACCAAAAGTTACCTCTCCAAGAACGAGTGAGTCAAGAAAAGCAACTGGAGGCTCTGTGTTCACCATTTTCAGCACATCTTCTTCACGCTCCATGTTCACCTTCTTGAAAGCATATAAAGGAAGCTTTGCTCCTATAAACCAAAACCCAGATCCAGTTACACCTCATTTATATTAAAAAACTCATCAAACCAAACGAGTTTTTTTTTTTTCCTCAAAGGAAATTTAACAAATACCTGGTATGCAACAGCTTTTAAGGCAATTCTTCCCACAGCCAGCGGTACGACGAGCAGTATCGTCCGCTTCATCCTTTTGGTAATTAGAAACGACAGTCGGAACCCTCTTAATCCTAAGCATCATCTTTGCTACTATTTCTTTTCTTCTTATAAGCGATCTAAAAAAGCTTCTTCAATAGAATTTTTTTATTTATCTATGGAAGACTAAAAGATATCTATATATGTGCAGCTGAAACTCTAAAAGACAATACCACCACCAGCGAGGAAGAGGAGATCGGAAGGACTACCACCTTCAGAAGGCAAAGCTCCACGCCCACCGTGCGGCGAAGGGTTGCTCTCGTTCACACAACCCTTACGTCGTACAGTACGGACATGAATAAGAGCCCGAGAAACTCCGTGTATAGCCGTGATGCCCACAATTTGTCTAAACCTGGGTATTACCCCCACCAAAACGAATTAAACCCAGAATTCGAAACCCCTTCAAAACTACCTTAACCAAATACCCAACCTCCACGCTTCAAAAAAAAACAGTATCGGACTTTTATCAAACACCTAGAGTATATGTAGAAAAAGGAAGAAGAATATTCCTATGGGATGAAATGAAAATGAAGGAAGAAGGGATGATATATATAATGAGAAACTTAAGGGGAAAGCTAGTGGCTATGGTGAATTGTTCAATTTGATATGTATATACGGTGTAGATTCTAACAACAAAATTTGGGTTTTCTTTACTTAATTGAAAATAAAAAAGGGTTTAATGTAAAAAGGATTTTTTTTAAATCCCCAAATTTATTTGGGGTGAAATAAAGGTTTCTTCTTTATAGGAATCCTTTTAACTGTTAACCACAAATCTCATACGCAGGACCTTGAAACTTGTGTCCTCTTGCCTAACCATACAAATTTTTTTGGTTGAGATTTTTTTTATTTTTTTATTTTTATCTAATTAGTATGAATACTTTTTTTTTGGGATATAATTTGTGTAAACTATTCGAGTAGTCCCTCAATTATTAGTAAGTTTTTTTTTAGTTACCTAATTATGAAAAGTTACAAAATGATCACCTAACTATTGGATTTTATTCGTTTGGTCACAAGCCGTTAAATGGCTAACGAAAAGATGACATGACAGCTTTTAAATTTGACACAATAACAACTTTACGTATAAGTATTGAGGGTTAAAGTTGTTATTACTGGTGACTAAAAAAGAAAAAGTCGAATAGTTAAATGATCATTTTGTAACTTTTTATAGTTAAGTGAAAAAAGAATACTAATAGTTCGGTGACTTCCAGTGTAGTTTACCTATATAATTTTAAAGGTCAAATTTTGGATTTAGTCCCTCTACTATGCTTAAATTTGAGATTTTAATTAATGTATTTTAATCTGGGTTAAAATGTAGTCTAAATCCCTGTACTCTTCATATTTATAATTTAGTCCCCCTACTTTGATTTCAATGAATTTGATCTCCATGCTTTTCAATTTTAAAAATACAAGTCCATTGTTCAATTTTTTATATTAAAGTTGGGTTTGTTACAACGTTATTCTATTGTTATATGGCTACCAAATAAATATTTTGTAATTTTAAAATGTCACACCAACAAATTGGACATAAGAATTTCAAGGTGATGTTAACAATTGGGCCTAATTTCTAAAATCTGAAAAGTGTAGGGATTAATTTCTTGAAAATAAAAGTAGAGAAATTAAATTTTAAAATTACAAAGAGTACAAGGATTTAGAGCATATTTTAACCATCAATTTGATATCTTTAAAAAATATTTTACGTCAACACTTTAATTGAAATAGTTAACGATACTAATTAATTAAACTGACTAAAAGTATTATGAAAACGAAAATAGCAAATTATGCCAAACTAAATTACAAAAAAACTAAATCCTATATTTGAGTATAGTGAAAGGATGAAAATAGCAATTTAACCATTTTTAGAATGCGAAATAATTTTATGAAAAGATTACGTCACAATCTTTTAATTTTGTTTATGATTTTCTTAAAAAAAAAGTTGACTAACAAATTTAACAAAAATATATGTAAAATAGCCTTTTTTTAATATTATTTTATAATTGTTTAATTGTCAACCAAAAATGAATAACACGTGTTATATTTCTTCCATAAGTGGTTAATTACCAAACTTAAACCATTTATTTTTCCAAATATTAAAAAGGATAATATTTTTTTTCTCCTCATCTTGGCAACTAGATTCATTTTAGCCCTTGAACTTAAATTCCGCCAATATTAATTGAAACGGAAAATAACGATCTGATTGGTTCGACTACTAGTTTGATTATTAAAACATTATATGTGCCACTCTAAGATAGTACCACATCACTACTTGAAAATTTATATAATTTTTTTAATTTTCAAATGATGATGTGGCCAGGGGCGAATCTAAGGGGGGTTTGACAGGGCCCCGTCCCCCTAAAATTACACTTTGACTCCCCTAAAAATGATAAAATTTTGATTTAATCCTTTAAAACTTACATGTACCAAAATGAACTTAATTATCAAAATTGAGAGCTAAAATTTATATTATCCTTAAAAAGTATTAGAATTGATTTTGAATCTCATATTTTAAATTTTCTTTTAACAACTATTAAAGAAAATGAAAAAAAAATGGAATTTTGGGGGTATCAAAGCATATTTCCAATAGAGTACATAATAGGAAATTTCTTGTGAGAGTAAATGACAAAACCAAGTTGAAACTTTATTGGATATACTCACAAATCCTATGGTTTAGGGTTTCTCCTCCACCTTTTTACCCATACCACTCATCCTATATGATGATAAGAATATACAGATTCTTCCCATGTGCTTTGTTTGGTTTGTTTTTTAGTATTTTTTTCACATGATAAAAATAATTTTTATTTGAATTTAATTACAAAATATGTAAATAGTAATATGATTTTTAAATAATAAAATTGATTTTCTTGTTGGGTTAGATTTTGGGAGTAAAAAAAATGGGTTTAATATAATTTTATGTCCTTAATATATTAATTATTTTGATACCTGTATTTTTTTTTGTTTATTTTGGTATTAAATTCGACAATTAGTTTCATTTTGATTCTTGAATTTGGAAAACTACAAAAGATTGATAGCGTAACATTTTGAGGTTGTGTCACGTCATTATCTGAAACAAAAAGTAGAACTAATGATATCAGACAATCTCAAGGTGTCTCGTTATCAAACTTTTATATTTTTTTCAAGTATAGAGATCAAAATAGATATAGTTGCCAAGTTCAAGTACTAAAGTAAACAAAAAAAGTATAGGTACCAAAGTGGACATAATTGTCAAGTTTAATGGCCAAAAATTGCATTAACCCTAAACAGAATTGATCGAGTTTTGTTTGATTTGATTCATGCATAAATTTATTTGGGTTAATATTTGGTACACTGGTAGATTACATTTTTTATACGTCAAGCAACCTTGAAAATTTGACATGTATCTCTATTTTTTAATATTTTACTATATCCCTATAGTACAAATGGGGTTAAAATTTAGATGATTAATATTTGGTATACTAGTAGTGTATTTTTTCAACTCTACAAATAGAATTAAAAAAGTTATCATGTGTCGTATTTATTTTTTAAATACAAACTAAAAACAGATGATAAAATCTCAACCCATCTACAAATTTCAGCTAGGATACCAAATAATCATCCAAAGATTTAAAAAAAATTTAAGTATGGATAGACACAGACCAATTGAGTCTTAGTTCGATTGGCACCGACATTGTTGTCAGTGCAGGAGGACATAGGTTTGAGTATGCTGAAGCACGTTATCCTCCTATTTAAGGGTTAGAGAATGACTATAGATAATTTTAAGCATTGTCTCAAAAAGAGAATATATGATAATAAGGATTTGGTGAATTATTTTTAATATTAGAAAAAGAGAGGAAAAGGACACTTGAGCTTAGATCATCTAAAAGGGGATATATTAATCTTTCACTTTATGAGGATGACATTGGAAATTTCTTGGCCACTCAACTTTTTTGTACCCTTTTGAATAAAGAAAATATAATGTAAAATAATAAGAAATTGGACTTTGAAGCACTCAAAATTGACCCATTTTTTTATATAAATTAAAAGAACTTTTAGTAAAATTGATGGATCACTTAAAGTCTGAATCATAAATAATTTTTTATATTTTATCAAATTTTCATGGTAATGAAATTTAATTGTATTTTGTCATTTTCAGGTATGATTTAAGAAAACTAGTTAAGATAGTGCGTTTCAACGCACTCAAACTCATGTCCTCGTGTATTGACAATAATACCCATGCTAATCGAGCTAAAACTCAATCAACTTTAATAAGTAGATATTTTTAATTCCATGTAAATGATGGTATTAAAAAAAATTCCACGTGACATATTTTGTTCAATCTACGTATTGACAGTTTTTTTTAATGGCGCCAAACATCAAGGGTTAAATTGGTGGATGGAATTAAATTTTAAATATTTGAATAAAAATTTTAAATATCAAAATAAAAAAAAGTATAATTAAGAGATTTCATTAATAAAGCCTATTGTAAAGAATAAAAGAAAGTTCCTATAGAAAACAATAAAATAAAGTGTAAGTATATTTCATTATTCATAGTTCATTTTCAACCCTTAAATAGGAGGATATTGCGTTTTAGCACATTTAAACCTACATCTTCCTACATTGGTAACAATGTCGATACCAAATCGAGTTAAGATATAATCGGCACAGTTAATTGTTTTTAAACCTATATCCTCAAATATATTGCAGTAATAATGATACCAATCAAGTTTAAATATCAATTTATTAAAGTAAATAAAATATGTCAAAAATTATATATATATTTTTTTCGTGGTAGTTGTTCTTTATCTACAATTTTTATACTATCTGAATCCAAGTATTACTATTCAAATATGAATAAATTAAAATTTTCATCGGATATTTTAAATCTGTTGAAAATTCGTATTTAATAAATCCGAAAGATATTTTAAAATAAGAATTTTAGTAATTAAAGTAAAGGAAATAATGGATATTGAAATTTAAATATGTTATTCACAAAAATAAATTGGATTTCGAATATCAAAATCCATTTTTTTTAAAAGTTTAATGTAACCGTCTATTTTTCGATGGTTTTGATATTATAAATTCGACGAGTGAGTTTATATAATTAATATTTAAATTATACGAGTCAATAATAATTTTTATATTGAATTCTGATTTGAGCAATTTTAACTAACTGAATTAAAAGTTAATATAAGTGGTTCGGTTCAAAAGTCAAGTGGTAATTGAAAACAAGGTAATTGGACCTCGTTTTCGTAATTTAAGGCAGTAAATATTTTTATTAAGTATTTATAGAGTCGTATTATATGTGAATTGAAGTTTGGTTTGGTAAATTTGATGATTTATTGCTCAATTACGATAAAAGGATTAAATTGTAAAAAAGGTAAAAGTTAATTACTTTTGATTTAAAAATAGTAAAGGGACCAAAATGGCAATTAAACCATGGTCAAAAAGTCTAAGAGTGGTGACATGATTAAATCCACTAACTTTTGGGCTATTTCTCATTTAGTCCTAATTAGTTTAGGATTAAATTGAAATTAAGCTTGTTTAATTAAAATTTAAAATAATTGAAGGACCAATTGTAAAATTAAACCCTGCTTAAATGGCCAACGGTAGAAATGGTGTGGAAATTTCTAGTTTTATAGTTAATTGCTATTAGATCCTTATTAATTAGTAATTAAAGAAAAAGGACTAAATCATAAAAGTTGTAAGTTTCAATCCCTATTAGTTCAAAGGATTTAATATGGGGGATTAAAATGGTATTTAACCCATAGTTATATGTTAATTTTATATTTTAAAGAATAAATAAATTAAGTTAAAAGGAGAAAAAGAAGATAAATACAAATTATTACTTATGTTGTTCTTTCCCAAACTGAAACCACCATTTTTAAGACATGGGAGGTTGGGCCAAGCTTAGGCCAGTCGATTTGGTGAGTAAATTTTGCCCCTTTTTAGTAATTTTTATGTTTTTGAGTTTGTATTAACTTAATCTAGTTAATTCGAGGACTAATTTATAATAATGTCAAACGTTTTGTATTATGCCATCGAGTGATTTTAGTATATCCTTGAAGTTTTATGATAGATTATTAAGTTTGGCTGTTAAATAGGACTATTTTGTAAAATAATTTTTATTAAATTTTAATGTAAATAAAATGTGAAAGTGATAGAATTGCAAGGACTTAGTGTGAAATAATAGTAAGTAGGGGCTTTAGAGAGGTATTGAATAATTCGGCTGAAATTAATTGTGGTTAAAAAATGATTAAATTGCAAGTTCTGAGCTTAATGACTAAAGTAAAATATTGGGTTAATTTCGTAAAAATGTCAAAAATGACTTAATTGTATAAATGAGTTAATTTTGCTGTTGGAATTAGTGAATTGAATAAAATTATTGTTTTAGATAAAAAAACGAGTGAAAGACCAAGGAAAAGAGAAAATTATCGAATAGCCCATGTACCTTTGTCATTGCTGTAATTTAGTCAAGTAAGTTCGTAAGTTATTTATACTTCTAATGATTCTTATATTCTATGATAATATATAATTTTTAAATGTTATATTGTACAATAGTATGACCTTGAAAACAAAAAATGGAATACCAATTATACTAAATGTTTGCTCATACGAGCATTATCCACTAATTATATTAATTGCTTGCTCAAACGAGCAATATCCATTAATCATACTAAATGCTTGTTCAAACAAGCATTATTCATTGATTATACTGAATGCTTGCTCAAAAGAGCAATATTCACTGATTATACCGAATGCTTGTTCAACGAACATTATCCACTGATTATACTGAATGCTTACACAAACGAGCATTATCTACTGATTCTACTGAATAAGATTTTCTGTACCAATGATTGGACACGAACACTAAAATAATGCTCCGAATATTATTCATTTGATGAAAGTTGTGATTGTCAGGAATTTCATTGCCTAAATGCAAAGTTTGATTTATAATGTTTAAGTGGGTAAAAATTTATTGATTATTCAGACGAACTTACTAAGCTTTATGTAAGCTTACTTGTATTTGGCTAATTTTTGTAGATTCGAAAGATCGGATCAACACGAAAAATCACACTATTCGGGAATCTTTGGTAGACTTTGATTTTGGTTTGATATATATGACATGTAATAGGACCCTTTTGGATATATTGTATTGGTACTTAGTTTTGTGCAAGTTTACACTTTAGCTTGTGTTGTTATGTCCGATTATCTGTGGAAATATGCATGCTTTATCTAAGTTGAATTATGGTATGAAATGAAAAGTTCCAACTTGGAAGGTAACACTTTGCAACTATCTTCCGGTAACGGACTAGATGTGGGTGTTACATTTAATACATTATTTGGTATTCAAGTTTAACATTTGACAAAAAGTTACGTATTTTGGTATTCAAAGATAACAATATTAATTTTTTAGTGTTTAGTTTGGTTTTATGATTGATTTAATGAAAGTTAATTGCTAATATTATTATATTTAAATTTTCATGATTTTGTTAATTTAATAAATTTTGTGTTAATTGTGAATTTGTATAGCTGTGCATTTAAAATGTCAAATCTAATCTAATGGATGTGATTTAATTAAGGTTTTAGGGTTGATTTGATGAAAATTAATTGCTAATATTATTAGCTAATTAAGAAATTTTCATGAAATCAACTCTAAAACCCGAATTGAACACTAAAAAAATTAATACTGTTACATTTAGGTATCAAAATGTAAGACTTTTGTAAATACATGCATCACATTGGACAAAAAAATAACATAAGTATCACATTAAAAAAAAATCAGCCTTAAGTACCAAATTATGTATAAAGCCTTACGCAAAATTATAGCGAAATTCGAATAATGGATATTTGATAGTTAATATCAGTATCCAGTTGTTAGTAATGCAAATTTGTTTTAGCAGTTACAAACCATTATTTTCAACAGTTACAAACCGTTTTTTACAGTTACAAAAATATTAAATATTTTTCAGACCGTTGCATAGAAATATTACTATTCTACCCTTACTAACTTATGTTTTTGTCCCTTCCAAAATCCTATAAATAAAAGGTATTTTTTATTTCATTTGATACACAATTGAAAAACAAAACTTCTTCTACCCTCTCTTGATTCTCTCACATTCTTTCTAAAACTTTAGAATTTTTGTCTAGGAATTTGAGTTTTAAGCGAGGCCGTCTATGAACCCTTCAAACTTTCCTGAGATTTGATCCTAGTGTTATTTTTCTGATTAATTCTATATTTAGATAATTTCAGAAGAGCAATACCAATTGAGTTCTACTTTCCTTATTCAGGTGTACGAATATCGAAGAACTGTGTTAACCTTGAGGGACAACGTTTACTATATGAGCACACCAATTAGGACGAATTCATTTCTAAGGCAGTGGTTCTTCCACGACACAATAATACTTTATTCATTTAATCTTGGTTTATTTTCCAATTAGTGCTAACGAGTTTATTTTGCAGTAGGATATTTTTCGACACCACTTTGATTAGTATTTAAAATATCTGAATCCAAATATTATTTGCAATATCTAAATTCACATAAAACAACTCGAATACGACTATCAACATATTGAAAAGGGGAAAATATTCTAAAGGGAGTGAATTTGACCATAAAATATAGTTTAACCCAAGCTAGTATAGACCATACCTAGTGAAAAACATGGTTTGAATCGGTTGGTCAGACTTGTTAAATCGAGAATCGATCGAAATATTCAGTTAGGGAAAAGCATCAAATTAATTATCCTCTGAATCAAATTAAAAATCGTTTAAACTATTTTTTAAATATTTTATTTTTAAGAATTTGTTAATTAAACCAATTAGATCAATAAAACAATACATTTATCAATGAACAACAATCCCCCAAAATGTAATTGAGATGTAAAATTTATTTTTTTAATTCATCTTTTTAATAAATAACTCTTTTATTTATAAAATCAAATAATTATTTCAAAATATATAAATAAAAAATATAATTTTGATAAAATTAATATTTATCATTATATTAAATATATTTTATTTTAAAAAACATCAACTAGCTTTTTTTACATATTTTTCTTTATATAATATTTATATTTCAAATATTTATTTTCTCCACCTATATTGCGGGTATGGTAATTTCTAATATTATAAAATTAAATAATTGTTTCAAATATCATTATTATTTTTATATGTAAAATATTTTAAATATCATTATTTTTTATCTACATTATGGGTATGATTTTTCAAATATTTTTATATGTGAAATATTTTAAATACACATACAAACATATATAATACTAAAGTTTACTACACTCATGATATGGATTGAAAAATAAATATTACACATATAAAAATTATATTTACTAAAAATAATAATATTTATAAATAATTATTTAATTTAATAAATAAAATATTTATTAATTAAAAAGATGAATTAAAAAGTAAAAAAAAACTTTAAATCAATATATTTATTAATTAAAAATATTAATTAAAAAAAGCTTGAAACAACATGAAATAAAAATTCAAATGTGAGTAGGAGAGGAACCAAACCCTAGACTTAAGGATAAAACCACTAATATTCAACCATTTTATAAAAAAATAAAAAAAAAGTAAAAAGAAAAAATAATTTGTAGGACGTGTTTTCACTTTCTTCCTCTAAAATCGACCTATTTTACTGAATATCGGACCCATTTTCCTAATTTTTTCTATTTTGGCATTTTCAGCAATTTTAGCCCAAAAGATTGGGTATATTTTGAGCTTTTAAAAATGGAATTATGGACCACAAAAACACTAAATTCAAGTGGGGAAATATTCTCTGGGGATCCAAAATGAATTATTTCCCAATCTCGAATATCCTTAAAAAAAAAACAGTCCAAATTTATGCACATAATCTATCTATTTAAATTGGCATAATATCAAATCTAGTACTTAACATTTATATATTTTTTTGTTAATTTGGTTCTTATTTTTTGAGTTAAATTCGGCTCTCAATATTTAAAAAAAATTAAATTTGATCATTAACCTTTTGAAAATGATACGAAATGATTTTTTTTAACAAGAATACAAACTAAAATGTTAGATTTTTAAACATGACAACTTGTATGATTATCCACGTGTACCACATACAATTTTTTTTAATTTCAATTTTGATTTTTTATTTTTATAAAATTTGAATTATCTATTGATGTGACATATAAGACAAATGATGTTATCTTACCATAACGTGCATATGGACTGCTATGCGAGTTGCCAAGCCAACAACATCAAAATTTAATGTTTTAGTCATCATTTCCATTAAAAAATAATTTTACTCCTTTTCGAAAGGTTAAGGGTTAAATTTAGTTCAAAAAAGAAACAATGGTCAAATTGACAAAAAACGTAAATGTCGAGGGCTAAATTTATCATTATGCCATTTAAAATTATATCTATACTTATTATTTAAGCCCTTGACACAGTTGGTGTCACGAGCTAACCGGGCACCAACTCGATTTGGAAAATTATTAAACTGTCATCTGTAATAAAAATAAATTATATTATTAGAAGATATTTTAATCTTTTTATCTTAAAAAAAACTAATAAAAAATTTACATTTGGTGAGATTTGAATCGATGCAATTTATATCAACAATACATTAATTTTACAAGTGAACCAAAACTTTATTTTAATATAATATTTACATTTTAATTGTCTTGCGCATACTTTATTATTTTCATCATTATATATCTATATTTTATTATCTGTTATTTTTAAACACGCATTTATATTTTAAGTACGCAGTTTTCACATGCATATACGTATGACCAAATTTCTAGTTATATTATTATTTTGATAAATTAATGTCACCCATCAATCGGGGTTTTAACACAATTAAAATTATCAAATGATCATTATTTTTATAACGGAAAACTTATTATCCTCCTAATTATGGGTTGCGAATAGGCTATTTATTAGTGAAATGCTTTTTTTTTGAACAATCTCATTATAGGTTTTGATCATATTTGTTCTTTTTGACACAATACCTAGAACTATCCATAACCCCTTCTCAAGCCATAAATAGGAGGATAATGTGCTTCAACATACTCAAACCCACATCTTCTCGGATTGTCAATAATATACATACCAATTGAGCTAATACTCAATCGACACACTCCACTAATAAATTAATATAAATTAAGATATTAAATAATTGTATTAGCGCGCAAATTTTTTACAAACTACCAATGACGTGTCATTTTTCTATTGGGTTATACGGTGGTGGAGTTAAAAAATTCTTTATAATTTTTAAAAGGTTAAATTAAATTATTATTATTTTTAAGAGGTCAAAGTATAATTTTATCATTATTAATTTAAAATTTTATAAATTATAAAAGGTATAAATTAAAAATCTACCATTTTAAGACCGCCATAGCCTCCTGAAACTATAACTCTGACTATATTAAAATAATAAAAATATTGAACTTCTTAGATAACTAAGAATATTTACCATTCAATATTTGATTAAGTCAAACTATAATTTTTGACTCTGCTTTAATTAAATAAATTATTAAAAATTTATAAAAAAAAAGCGATCCGTGTCTTTCTTCAAATTGATTGAGTTGATTCTGGGTTTGGATCAACAACTACCCAAATTATCGATTCGAAAAAAGACGTTGGACCAATTGAACTGAGAATTGATTTAAAAAATTAGTTGAACCAATTTTTATATTTATTTATTTATTTTGTAATAATTTATTTAATCAACTTCCACATATTAGATGTACCATTCAAACTGATATAATATATGAGAACTTGAAAATGTGCTTCCAGACAAGATAAAACATAGAGCTCATTGTTTGCTCTTTGGAGCACTTTGTGTTCCGGATCGAGAGATGCCGAATACATTCGGAGATCGACAACAAATATAACAAAATTTACCCGGAAACTAGAGATCGTCGGAAAGTGAGGACCCGAATCACAGATATCTCATTTCTTTAAGGGATTGAATCAGACACGAAGCCGCGGAGTTCTCCGCTTCTTTTACTCTCGACTTTTTGTCCCCGGTGATATAAAAGATGCCATCTTCGGTCGGAATTTTAACTGCAGATACGAATTTCTTCTCGTGTGGGGGACCTTCGTCTTTCTCGAGCCTGAAAGTCGAAGCAATAAAGGGTTAAAGGATTAGATATTATCACGAAACGGATTCGACAATGGCCGAGAATATCGTAACAGAGGCACAACATGGAATGAACATCTATATCATACACTAGGTTACCTGGAACCCGGCATTGTTCTTCGGAATTTCGTCAAGACAATAACAACATAAAATCTTTTAACATAGGCAAAACATCATATGAAGATATGTATCAAGAACGGTATCTAAACTCCGAACCCGGATTCGTCCTTCAATATTTTAACATAGGAGAGACAAGGAACGAACATATGCATCGAGAACGACAATACAAGACATTTTAAGATAAGCAAAGCATCAAATGAACATATGGATCGAGAAAATCTGAACTCGCAACCTGGATTTGTCCTTTGAAACTGCATCATGTCAAAAAAAAAGACTCGATATTTTAACATAGGAGAAACAAGGAACAAACATAGGCGTCAAGAACGGTATCTAAACTCCGAACCCGGATCCATCCTTCAATATTTTAACATAGGAGAAACAAGGAACGAACATATGCATTGAGAATGACAACACAAGACATTTTAAGATAAGCAAAGCATGAAAATATGTATCGAGAATGGAATCTGAACTCGCAACCTGGATTTGTCCTTTGAAACTCTGCATCATGTCACATATTTTAACATAGGAGAAACAAGGAACAAACATAGGCATCGAGAACGGTATCTAAACTCCGAACCCGGATCCATCCTTCAATATTTTAACATAGGAGAAACAAGGAACGAACATATGTATTGAGAACGACAACAGAAGACATTTTAAGATAAGCAAAGCATGAACATATGTATCGAGAACGGAATCTGAACTCGCAACCAGGATTTGTCCTTCAAAACTCTGCATCATGTCACATATTTTAACATAGGAGAAACAAGGAACAAACATAGGCATCGAGAACGGTATCGAGACTCCGAACCTGGATTTGTCCTAAAAAGTCGCAATATGACAATAACAATACAAGACATTTTAACATAGGCAAATGTATCGAACACTATCTGAACTCGGAACCCGGATTTGTCCTTCAAAAACATCGGATGAACATTCGCATTAAGAACCGTATCCGAACTTGGAACCTGGACTTGTCCTTCAAATTTGCATCATGAGAAAAAGAACACAAGACATTTTAACATAGGCAGAACATTGAATGAACATATGTATCAACAACGGTATTTTTGGAACTCAGAACCCGGACTCGTGTTTCGAAATTGCATCATGACAATAAAAATAAAAGCCTTACTCGTAGATAGGTTTGGGCCATTTCTTTTTCATGCAAAGCTTGTGCAGTTTTTGCTTCGCTTCTTTGATTTCTAAAGACCCATTAATCTCGTCGATTCCGAGTGAATCAACATCAACAACCATGGATGTCGATAACCTTTGCAAAGCTTCCCTCACCGCATTAAGCTTCGCAATGTCTTTTCGATCCGAAGAACCGGAAGCAATAAACTCCCCGTCAACAAATACAGTAGCAATGTTTTTTACGCCATTCTTCCAATGCTTTATGTCAACGTACTTCCCTTGCTTTTGACATATCTCGAACAATGAGCTAACAGGTTGAGGTTGTTGTTGTAAAGCTTCTGGCGTAACTATCGGCTCTAATAAACCTCTAAAGATCTGCAACATATACTTATAAGGATATCATCAGCACCGACATCATAAACACCAACCGAACACGAATCATAACAACGGCAAACGTTGAACTACATAATAACATACCACCCAGAGTGTTGTTAGATCAAATCTGATGTCAACGTAAACAGCTGCAGCCAGAGCTTCGACAATATCAGCTAAAACCTTGGGTGCTTTCATCGATCCACCATGAGCCACGAATTCATCCTCTTGAGTAACAGCCTCAGCAAATACTTTAACCTTACATTAGAAAAGAAAAACCAGTTGAGAGGAGGTCAGGCTCGTTCCAGGAGAAAGTCTGCGAAGTTCTGTTTGCCGGAAATTGACACAGGTATCCATTTTACCCACAAATGTAAGGTAAAAGTACTATAGGGGCCTCTACAGTCACATTACATTTGATCTCATTTACTAAAAAGTCTCCATATTAATCCCTATATATTAAATCAAATAATAAATTGATCCCTTTTTTATAAACTTTTTCTTCATTTTTACCCTTAAAAATGGTTAACAAAAGGAACAGTTACATTTCTATCGATAAAAAGTAATCACTGAATGTAATTATCCAGTTATTTTATTAATCATGATCAATTTATTCTTTCATCTAATATACACAGAATAATTTATTATTTTTTTGACGCCCACATACTTTTTTTTTCACAAATATTCATATTTGAGTGAAGTGGTCCTACTCTGTCAACCTATTATGTGAACCTCTAGAGGCTCTCTACGAGTAGGAAAACAAAACCCAAGTAGGCATAATAGTGATCACCATTGAGGGATCACCAGCTCGACCATTCGAAGACTAGAACCTCCACTAAACAACATTCAAATAATTTCTCATTCACATGCTTGAAGTTGTGGATATTGTACGGTCTCTTTTCCACAGTATTTCAGTCTCAAATTTCTACATTATAAAAGAAAAACAGAAGATTGAAACATAAAAAATAAAACAGAACATAAACGATGAATTACCTTTTGCGCAAGACCCACAGCATTGTGTCTTACAAACTGAAAAAGGCCATGTTTAACGGCAACCCGAGCAAGTTTCTCGGTACTAATATTTGCAGCTCGGATCAAGGACAGTTGACCGGGGTCAAGCATGGGGTAAGCCAAGAAAACATGGTTGGTAAACGCAAGGCCAAGAGCGGCGTCGCCGACGAACTCAAGACGCTCATACGACGTCGCGTCGGAGTACGATGAGTGAGTCAGGGCGTCTTCGAGGAGGCGTTTGTCTCGAAACCTATAGTTGAGTATCCTCTCGACGGCATCTACGGAAGCTCCCATGTCGGAAAAGGAAGTGGCGGCGTTGGCGGAGTATGTAGCGGCGACACGGCGGAGTAAGAAGAAAGGTGCGGGCAAAGAAGAGAAAAATGAAAGCAGAGTTCGAATAAGGAAAAAGAAGAGTAAAAACAAGTAAACGTCAAATCGAAATCATGTAATAAAGTAAGTATTTTTTATTCTAATGTCTTGTCTTATTGGATTATTTTATTTTACTTTTTAAAATTATAATATTTTTATATTATAAATTTCGGATTTCATAACTGTCCTTCCGAACAACAACGTTGTCTCCAATATTTAAATTTATTTAAATTTATGTTCTCCTCTTATAAATGTAACGTGCTTTATCATTACACCCAACTACTTATTAATAATTTATAATATTTTTTATGCTAGTGATCATCTCGAACTTGACTCAATAATTATATAATAAATTTAAATTATTTTGAAATATAACTCAAATTATTTGTAAGCGTCGATATCTCATTTGCACCAGCGATATAGCGACAACACTACTCCCTCTGGAATAACTATTTATAGCCATTGCCAACTTGCTTTCCTTCTCCGCCGTTTCAAGTTTATCAACCATTATTAACTTACGCGCTTTCTATTTGCGTGTACAATTCCTATACAAATCTTAAATATATTACATTAATTTTTTTATCCATGCGATGCACGAGTATTAATAAAATATATTACGATATATCATAAATTTTATTAATATGTAATTCAACAAATTTTTTAATATTGAAATATAAAAATTTAACTTTAAAATTTCAATTTAAAAAAAAATCATTCCAAGTGTTTTAATTTTAAAAGATACTAATTTTTAAAGAAAATAATATTTTAAGAAAGACATTAATTTAAAAAAAATTATGGTATTACAATATTTATTTAATTTAATATATGATTACAATTACAATATTTATTTGATATATGATTTAAAAATATTTAAATAATAACAAAAATCCCTTAAATTATATTTAAAAAATAAATGAATAAATGAAGACATGAAATCATTTTTGTGAAAATTGTTTCATGATTTATTAGGGCGAATTTAGGGGGGCTAGCAGGTGCCCAGTCCCCTTAAAATAAGAAATTTTTTTATTTTGGCTTTTTAAAATTTTAAAGTAATAAAGGTAAAAGTATACTTTGAACTCTATAAAAATGATAAAATTTTGATTTAATCCTTTAAAAATTATATTTTTACCATCGTAAAAATTATAATTTAATTTCGACTCCTCTAATAAACTTTCTAAAAAAGTTATTTGACTTCACCCCTGATGATCTATTTAATAATAACCCTTAAAACAATGAATTAATTTTTATTTTTTTTATAATCTCATTATAAATTTTAAGAAATTTTTTTATGTTATAAAAAATTATCTTATTTGAAAACAATAGTATATATAATATGGCTAAAAAGTAAAGTGTGAATACACTATTTTTTAAACCAACATTATATACTGTCAAATATCATTTAATTAGGAGTAAAACAATAATAATAGTTTACCTTACAGTTACATTAGTTAATAAAAATTTTCAAAAAACTTTACCCAGAAAAAATTTCGGCTCGTGTCCTAGGCCTAGGCCCGACCAGAACTATGGGCCTAAAATTTTATCCAGACCCAGCCCGGGAAAAAATCTTAAGCCCGAGCCCTGCCCGACCCATTTTTTAAATAAACACTAAAAATTTATTTTAAAATTTAAAAAATAAAAATATTTATTTATTTATTATATTCAAGCCGGGCCAGGTCAAAAAAGTGGTGCCCGAGGCCTGACCCATTTTCTAAACATGCCTAATTCTTTTTGTCTAAACCCATATTTCGGGACTCTATTTTTACCCGAACCCTCCCATATTTCAGACGAGCCGTCGGGCCGGGCCGGGCCGGGCCACCCGACCCATGGACACCTCTAAACCAGAATTCCCCACCAATCTACAACATCAACAAATTTTAATTCAAACCCAAAAATATCGGGTGAAAAAAAATAGATATAACTCATAAACATGGACCAAAAAGGGAAATTTGAAAAACTTACCACCATTCCCCTATCAACAAATCTTACCCACAATCAACAATTAAGAATCAGAACTCACCAGAATGTCTATTCTTTTCACTTATTGCTCATGGTCATCAGCCTATAAACCCAGGAGCATTATTAATTTCTAAATCCAAAACATTAATATCAGCATCCAACCCTACAATGATAGCCTTATTGACTCGATTAAACAAGTTTCCTTTGCCAATCTATATCGAGAAACTAAGCTTGGTGTTAACAGAAGCAGGATGTCGACGGTGGTGGGCGAAGTCTAAATCGAGGGTGCATAACTGCGATGGCCAATGGCGAACGAACGTCGAACGATGATGGTGACCTGGTGGATGCTGGACGGTGTGATTGGTGGACGCCGGACGGTTCACAGAGGTGACTAACACTGGCAGTAGAGATTTTATGAGATTTCAAATTAGAGATTTTAAATTTTGAGGGTTAGAGATTTCTCGTTTCTGTGACTGTGCGTGATTTTTAATTTTAGTTTTAGGGTTTTTATTTTTATTTATTAAATTATTAAATAATTTAAATTATTTTTGGACTTAGAAGTGTTGGGGGTGGGCCGGTGGTTGGGGCCTGAGTCTGGGTGGGCAGTGGGCTAATACTTATATATTATAATATTATTTATTAAGTTCGATTAATTTAGTTAATTCGGTTAACCGATTAATTTAGAACTGAATTAACTGTTAACCGAACTTCCAAAAAAATTATTAATCGATTCCCGACCGAATTAATTCAGTTTTACCCGAAATTTGCACACTTCTACTTGAAGGTTCACTCGAAATTTAGAAAAATTTTGATAAAAATATTAGGCCTAAAAAATGGGCTCAGGTAAAAAAATTAAACCCATTTGAATATATGGGTTGGGATTAGGCTTGAACATTCAAAGCCCGAGCCCAGCCCAGCCCAACCCGATCTATTTTTAAGTTTATAGTACTTTATATTATGATATTTTTATATACTATGTAATTTAGAGCATATTAAAAAAAACTCATACTAAATATATCATACTATAATATAAAACATTAAAATAATTTTAAGATGACTATATAAAAAAATTTAATAAATAAGAATTGTATAAATTTATTAATATTAAAATAATATACTATAAATAAAAAAATAAAAATAATATGGGCAACTCTAAAATGAGTTTGAGTTAGTATTTTATAAATATGGGTGGATTTGAGCAAAATTTTAAGCCCATATTTCGAGTCGAGCTGGGTTTAGAAAAGTATAAAGTATGTTAATATCATGCTTAGGTCCAACCCGAATACTACCCGACCCATGAGCACCTCTGCTTACGAAAAAAGTAATATGGGTATTTTTTTATTAAAAATCAGATTGTATTTTACCCCTTCTACTCAAAAAAATGACCAAATTAGTACCTATTTATTAGATCAAAGTGTAAACGAGTTATTCTGTTAGAAAATTCATCCATTTCTGCTGTAAAAAATAATCCATGTACGTTACCATAAGGTACACATAACAAACCACATGTCAATTACTAATTATTTTGTCAGCCACACTAGCTTCAACAACTATACAAATAGATGAATATTTTAATAGAAAAAACCGCTTTGCTCTTTTAACAATTAAAACTATGTCTAGAGATTAATTTTCTCATTTTTTGAATAGAGGGGACAAAATGTAATTAAATAAAAAATTTATATTAATTAGATCGTGCATGACAAATTGATATAAATTAAAATTCTCAACTATTTATTTTGCATAAAAACTTTCACCCGTTCAATAAATATTAATATTTATACTTTTTTTAGATTGATATGATAGACATTAGATCGGTTTGAAATTTTACATGTACAATCATATTAATACATTTAACAGTTGAATCGTTAAAATATTAATCGCACAAAAATATAGTAAGGGTATAAAATTATAGTTTTACACTGTGTAAGTGGGTTACTCTTCTATACATATATGCTGAAATTCTACACTAACCCCTAACAAACCCTTCACGATTATAAACTATATTACTCATGGTATGTTCGTTGAATCAAGATCGAACTTCTTCCGAGAGTAAAAACTGTCTTCATATTCTCAAAATCCGGCTTAACTTGTACACCTGCAAAAAACGGAATGCCGATTAAGATTAAAAAAAAAAAACTCCCCAGAACTTGACTGACATGCTGGATTTGGTAGAACAACATTTGGCTCAATGAAGATTTCTGTTCAAACGAGTCCAAATCTTTGCTTGCACCAAGGTTAACAGCAGCAAATACATAAAGTCGGAAAGGTTTCGATCGAATGAACTCATAAAAATGAGAAACAACACCATAATTCATCCGAGTTTTACCGACCTGTGCAGTCCTACTCGGCAGTGAAACCTCGATGCAGTTTCGTAGACCATCAGCCCTGCGAAAATTCAGATGATAGATTGTTACTATAAAATACAGTAAGAATATATCAGGGAAGTCGATAACTACCTTTTGCTAATGGTCCGTTGAAGATACTGTTCCTCTTTTACAATCCCCTGACCTCCATATCTTCTTTCATCGGTGTTCAGTATGACCTGTAACACCGTACGATATTTGAGCTCCATTTTGAAATGCATAGGGTGGTTACTAGACCGTAAACTATTCATGCTGCATGAGCTCAAGAATTCCTCGAAACAAACAAACACTAAACGTACACGACCGCAAACACAAACGAAGTTATGTCCATTAGTTTAGATTTGCCTCTTTGTTTATCTGTGGTCATGCCTAGTTGTGAAGAGAAACTATATCTATTTATGAAGAAGAAATTTCGTAACCCAAGAAAAGGGTTAATGTATCATTTGGTACTTGAGTTTGGCTTCAAAGTTTAATTCCGAACTTGAGTTTTTTTTTTTTGTTCCAATTTCGTACCTGAGTTTGATTTTAAGGTTCAATTTGGTATCCAAATTAAATAACATCATGTGGCGCAATAAATGTTTGATGCGCGTGCTTTAGTAAAAAAAAAAGAAACATAGGTACTTAATTGAGACAAAGAAAAAATCTTAAGTACCAAATTAAACATTGAAAAAGCCAAATTAAGGTACCAAATTGGAATAAAAAGAACCTTAGGTACCAAATTGAAAGCATTCAGGTAGCAAAGCCAACATTGAAGCCAAGCTCGGGTACCAAATTGAACATTAAAGTCAAATTTAGGTATCAAATAGTATATTAACCCCCAAGAAAACTTATTCCTTACCTGATACTCGCCAGCTTCGTCCACACCGATGCAGTATCTTTCATAAGAATCTGTGGGGTGAAAATTGAAAACGAAGAGAAGAGGACCTCTTAAGTAGGATATTACCTGTGTATATACGAGTAATTAAATTAATAAGAAAATTATATTGTATTAATCTGTCAAATAGCTGAGCTGAATACGGGAGAGAGATCGAAGGCGTTATACCATATTAGTGTCGCTCACATGGTGGATGTTCAGCAATCCTCTCGAAAGTACCTTTTCGTTTTTGTCCAATTTCATCATGTCCTAAAAGTTGCAAAGAAAAAAGTATGATTTCGTGACCAATGCCTATTTTTGCTTGAAATTTGCAGCCAAAGGGAAAACGTAATCAAATTAATGGATACACATTAGTAGTTCTAGCACATTTTCCGATTCTTAAGTTGCAAGAAGCGTAAAGAAACCCGAGCTTAGAACACGCACGTGTCAATAAAAAGGGCTCTACCCTACAGTAATTGGGCTCTGTTACCTTATCAAACCGAAATAAATCCTGATATACTCCTTCCTTTTCTAGAAGATCCCAGCATCGGTTAGCCAGCGAAAACGAGAAGTTGTTGCTCGGCATTGGGAACTCAACCCTCTGGAAAATCGAAAGACCGTTAATCACAAGAAACAAAGTCTTCTAGGAAAAGTAAAAGGAAAATCATCCTCACTCTTCTAGGAAAAGTACAAGAAAAATCATCCTCACTTTTGGATGCCCGAACTCATTCCCCATGAAGTTCAGATACCCACGGCCACCGATCGTGAATGTAATCAGTTTGGTCATCTAGTTAATGGAAACAAAATCGATTAGGAATCAACATACCAGATAAAATCACTGAAGTTACTCGGACTATGTTAAAGTTAAGTTACTCGGACTTTAGAGTGAGTCTCTCTTAGAGGTATATGTTTGGCAGAGATATACTCATTATAAAAAATCGTTCTAAAATAATGCTTGATGATTTAACCGGTACGTCTTATATTACGGAGACAAAAAGGGCTAGTTAATACAAAAGATCAACAAAGATGAACCAAATACGTAGCAAAGAGTAAAAAAGCAAGTGGAAATATCGAATACCTTGAGTAACGAAGATCCTCTTAGCAATAATTCATTTGATTGAGGAGCTTTGTCATTTCCTTGACTCAGTAATATCTCTGCCAATGACTGCCCTCCGGATATCGACTGACATACAAGATATTAATGGCTTGTTAGCATCAGTCTAACATATTTATAGCTCAAGAACTTAATCCATTCAAATAAAGCTTTTGATATACAAGAAAAGACGGGTACTTGGTTGTGATTTTCGGCATAGACAAGCATTTTATCTGCATAATTTTTGTTGCCTAGCAATGTGCTCATGATCTGTTGCAAAAAGGGACGTAGAGTTACTGCCGATAATAGAAAGAAAAATATATACTCGGAAAGAATGAACCCCTGCTGCCTCACGTTACTTGAACTTGGGTGTTAGTGTCATACATGAGTATGTTAAACTTTATCCAAATATGTATCAAACGCGGGTGTTGGAGATGAGTATTTCAAGAAAAATTAAGATTTGGAGAAACATAGGCGATAACAACATGATGCTGAGAATCTATACTAATCATATAAAACAACCAACACAACCTTGCTCATGCTCCACTCATGGTCAGGAGTGTTCTTGAGCAAAGACAACCACATTTCTGATGCAGAGAGATTGACGTGATAATCGAATCCAAGACCACCTTGAGACGTCGGTTCACATAATCCAGGGTAAAACGTCGCCTGAGCATTAAAGGAGATGGGAATTAATTTTTAAGTCCACAAATGATATAAATAAAGCTCGATATGAAAATGTTCTTGAGAATAAACAAAGTTTAAACTTAATGAAAGTACAGAACAGCCTGGTGTTAAAAAAATAAGAAAGACCCGAGTTGATTGAAGCAATACCATATCCAAACATACAGAAAATAAAGGTACCGGAGATAATATTAAGACCATACATTATGAACAATCAACCAAGCCAAACACGGTTTAGCTAACAGAACAGTTTCGTAGCTAGTTCTGTCTAGATGAAAATTTTGGTTTCCAAAGATAGTTTAGAGAAAAAAACAGTGAAACAATTTGGCTTCACTGGAAAAAGACAGCAGAAAAATCATGATACTTACATCTTCAGCAATGGTTATTATATTAGGATGAAGAGCATGAAGTATCTCATTTGCCAAAATGAGGTACTTTACGGCATCATTGTCAACATATTGATTACAGTACCTGCAATAAAGCACATAAATAATCAAATAATTCCTTCTAGACATATATAATCAAATAATTCCTTCTAGAGCACAGGAAAGATTACAGAACAATGGATTAAATAGTGGACTTAACTTCACCTAAGTTTTACATAAAATTTCTCTGGTTTAGGTGTCTACGGTAATTTTCCAGAATGAATAATATGATGTTGATTTAACGTCAATAAACATAAACAACATATCTTTTAATATTTACAAATATACTATTATATTTTTAGTTTCCATATGATATAAATTACATAATATATAAAAAGAAAATTAAAATATTATTAAAGTGAAAAATGGGTTAGGTTGGGCTGTGAAAGTTGGAGCCCAAGTCCGGCACATTTTAAACAGGCTTAAACTTTTACCCAAACCCATTTTTCAAGCCTAATTTTTTTGCTTGAACCTTCCCAGATATCGGACAGTCTACATGCAACCAACTACTTTCTACCTCGGGAAGGAGGTTGCTACAAAAGAAAGATATTTGATATCTTACTCTTCCAAGTCACCGGTAAATGAAGCAAAGCCATTGTGTGTATACAGCATTGACGCTAGTGAATGGAAATGGAAACCATCAATCTTATACTCGGAAATCCACCTGCTCAAGGATTATCTCATCGTCAATGCTAATATGGCCTTCCAAAAAAGGAACATAAGTTACTTCCCGAAAGATCAACTTACAATTCACGAAACCAAAAAGCAAAAAACAAAAGAAGAAAAAAAAATTCATGACATTTACCAATTCAAATTTGAAAGGAGAAAATGCAGTACATCAAGATCACTGTATTTAAACATTCGGGTGCCCCAGTACTTGTGATGTCCTCGTTTACCTAGAAGTGCAGATGGTTGGAAATAACGAAAGAAACTGTCATACACCAAATAAAAGGCGATATTCTATCCATACTGCAGTTATATGCCAATCTATTTCATTCATATAATTTCCTACAGAAAAAGCCAGAAAAGAACTACGAAGATCAAGAGTATTATGTCTCATATCAGCATCCCAAACAAAAATCCCAAGATGTCTGAGAAGGCATCATACTAAATGCGAGTTTATTACGTAAATGAGATCAAGAACCGAATACCAAACACAGCTTGATTATTGAAAATGAAAACGAAAAATGTTTACCGGTATGAAAGTAACAATCATTTGATCCATCGAAACGTGATAGTCCAACCATCTCATCTGCAGCAGAGTAGGAATGCACTATGTCTAAAAAGACCAGCAATCCAAGCCCTGAAAAAGGTTTGAAAAGGCAAGGTATTACATTTATTAACCAGAAAAAAGATTATTATATGCTGAGAGAAGCAGTATTCATTCCTAATATAACATATAACGAGCCATGACAAATACCTATCTCATGAGTATTTCTATTATAAGCATAACTTGTATTTCTCTTCAGACTACCGTATGTCAATTCAATTCTACCGGTTTAACTTATGACATTCGGGATCTTTAACACTAAAGCTTATATACCACATCATCTAAATTCCTGTCAATCATTGATTCACTTTTTATCGTTATAGTCATAAGAGTTACTTTTAGTAGATAGAAGCAGCTTTAGATGCAGTTAGTTCATCACTTGCAAATACAACTAAAACTTTAAGATTGATGTAGAAATGAGAGAATTGAAGAAAATAGTGACCATGTGCTTCATCGACCAAACGCTTGAAGTCCTCTGGTGTGCCATATCGGCTGCTGACTGCGAAAAAGTTCGTGACCTGCATCACCATAAAAATGTTAGACATCATATAACTATAAAATAAAGGTGAGAAGCATGAAACAAGAAGATTCTCAGTCCACAATTCGGAGTTTTGAAACAAAGAAGTGGAGATCAAAGTCAGCAACTTGGGAACTCAAATTGATAAACATGTTAAATCTTAGAGAAGAAAGGGAAGGGGAAGAATGTTTAACTCACTCTATAACCAACAGTGAAATAATCTTTATGTTCAACGATCCCAATCAACTGGATTGCATTATATCCAGCTCTCTTTACATGAGGAAGAACCTGCAATTGAAAAGTATAGTGTGAAGGAGAGGAAAACAACAACCAAATCACAACACATACAAATGAAGAATTCAACAATTGGAGAGGCACCCTCTCTGTAAAATCATTGAAAGAAGATATTTTGGGCTCTGATCCACTAATTCCAACATGACACTCGTAAATGCGCAATGACTTTGGGGGTTTTATTGCTGTATGTTTCCACTTGTATGTGTGTTCAGGTGGCGGTTCCCAGTGAATTGCATAAGCTTGCTTCCCCTCTGCATCTGAACATAATAAACAAAGTGCATAAAAACTCATTTGGAACTGTTGGAATGTTGCTTTTCCGGTCAATTTTATCGATCCGAGAGTACTTACCTGGTTGAATGAAAGTAGCCCAAGCTGGAACTCGTTCTAAGGGCCCATCAGGAGTATTGAAATACACCCTGTACTTGCTTCCATGAGGAATAGCTGGAGAGTACTTTTTCAACCATGCCTTTCTTCCTTTGCGAATCTCGGTCCAGTATGCCAGGGGAGGCTTCTTATTTCGGAACTTCTCTTGCCAAGCAGGATCAGCCACGACATTGAAAATATCATATTCTTTTCCATTATCAATCACATCAAACGGAGGTAAATTACTTGGTGGATCATCTTTATGCAGTTCCTTATGTGCCTTATATCTGGTTTCTGCATCTGGTATTTCTCCTAACTCCTCTAGGGTTTGAGGTCCATTAGGCCCAAATAGTCGCTCATATAACTTAGCTGGCAATTCAAAACGGTTTTTAATAAAGCGGTCTTCACCAGGTTCCCAGTACTCATCATTTGCTCTCTGAAAAACCTCATCAATGGTAACACCACTATCTCCTTTATCATAATCATCAACATAGTTATATTGCTGAAAATACAGTTCATCCGGTTCTTCTCCTTCCCTCAATTTATCTTCAAGAATTATAAACCAGTATCCATAATCATCATGGCCATAAAGACCCTCTCTTGCAGCATTCGTTGTGGGTGACCAACCGTTGAAGTCACCAACTAGTGCACAATACCGAGCACCTGTTTATAACACACTCAGTTTTTACAAATGACAAAGAATACAACATTGGCTTGAACACAAAAATGAGTAGGTTTATTTACGGACATTCTCAAGTACATACATGTTGAGAAACTAGCTATGAAAAGTCCCATCAGGTAAATACATAATCAAGTAAACTGAATTGTGACCAACTATTGATAAGACCTAAACATATGGAAAAGCTCATGTGATCAAAACTAATGTAAACATATTGAAAAGCTCAATAAAAGTACCACAGAGGCCCTTGTACTAGGGAGTTCAATTGTATTTTGCCCCTTTTATTTAAAAAATGAGCAAAATAGTCCCTATAAGTTAGATCAAATGGCAAATTGGTCCTTTATGTTAAAATTTTCATCCATTTGTACTATTAAAAACTAACATGGTTGACGGAATAATAAACAGTGACATGTGGTGTGCCGTGTGTACCTCATGTTGACATATAATGACCAGTTTTTAACAGCAAAAACGATGTAAAATTTAACAAAAGGACCAGTTTGCTCTAAGGTATAGGGGCTAATTTGCTCATTTTCTAAGTAGAGAGGGCAAAATACAATCCAACTCCTACTAAAGGGGCCACCATGGTACTTTTACTCGAAAAGCTCATATGATGGGAGTTATACAAAGAATCCCATCCAGTAACATACTTAATCAAGTAAACTGAATTTTCAACCAAAATTAAACAAGAGCTAAACATAATAAAAAGCTAATATGATAAAGACTGATATAAACCGAATGGTCAAAACTAATATAAAGGTATTGAAAAGCTCATATGAAAAAAACTAATGTAAAATCATGGTACAAAGAATTCGATTCACAGGTAAAATCAAGGTTCGAATTTGATAAGAATATAAGCTATGGCCAAACCTGGTGCCCAGTCCATATAGTCCACTCGATGCTCTTTGTGTCGATGCGTGCCCAATATCTCAAATCCAGAAGCCATCTCTTGAAGATTGAGGTGGCGTGTAAAGATTTCAGCTTTAAGATCCTTCAATGATTTATACCTACAAAACATATTTAAAAAGATAATAACAATAAAATGAAAAACACTATATAATCTAAATAGACAGTAAAAATAAACAAAAATCCAATGCTTAAAGAATGGAAAATAAAGGGACTTAGTTTTCTTTAACAACAAAAATAAGGGATAAATAGCAAAATTATTCATGAACTTTGATCCAATATGCATTATCATTAATGAACTTTGCTTCATAAATCACTAACAATATTATCGGATTAGCATCCACTTTGCGTTGATATATTACATACCAAATAATTCAAGTTTCATGATATATATATATATATATATATATGAACACAATTCAAGTTTCAAGTATCAAATTACAGATTAGACCAAAGTTATTTGATATTTATCCCTAAGATTAATGACCGTAAACATACACCTCAAGCATTCCAAGTTTTTTCCTTATAAATTCTTTTCAGCTAATAAAACCATGCTCTTTTTTCCTTCACTTTCTTGCTAACCAAAAACTAAAAAAACCCATACCTTTCACGAAGAAACTGAGCAAAGGCCTTATGGGTAATTCCTAATTTCGTCAAAAACCCAACTGGGTCAACTCCTTTCTCAGTTTCAGTCACACTTTTCTTTTTCCTGGTGAAACTTTCTCGTTGCTTTTGTTGTTGTTGTTGGGGGTCTATAGAAGAGCATTTTGTTTTTGTTTTATTTTTACTTTTCTGGTGAAGAAGATTATTTGAGGTTTGTTTTGGGGGTGGAAATGGAGAATTGAGTTGTTTGGATGTAGAGAAAATTTGGGTTGGAGAGAAAGTGAAGCCATTTCTGAGAAAATTTTTGGGTTTTGAGACAAAGCTAGAGAGTCGAGAGAGTGTTTCAGTGAGGTTTAAGATAAGAGAAGTCGGGTACCGAGTTAAATCAGAGGTTTTTGAGTTGACTCGGGCAAAGAAATCCCACCCCTTTCTTTAAAATTAGTGTTAAAATAGGGCTTTTGAATGTGGTACCTCAGTTTTACTTTTGAATGTGGTACCTCAGTTTTACTTTAATATTCAAATTGATACCTACTATTTTTCCAGCTCTTTATTCTTAGTAAATTTAAAATTTAATTTTTTTTATTCAGATTTCAAAATTTAAATTCAATTGCTAATGATATTAAAATTATTTTGTTAAATTTAACTTTATTACGACATTGTTAACAATTAGACCCCTAAATTTAACAAAAATAATTAACAATGTTAACGATTACATCTAAATTTTAAAATCCAAAAAGTAGATGAACTAAATTCCTAATAATAAAAATATAAAATTTGAATTTGAAAATGGTATATTTGAACTTTAGACCCTGAAAACAAATGTACAAAAGAAATCATTAAAAAGAATAAAAAACTTGATAACTTTGTTTATAATTTTCTCATTGGCATAAGTGTGATTGAAGTGAGTCCCATCATAAGTGAGCCAATAACTACAAAGGCTATACAATACACTTCATATAAGTAAAAAGTTACATGGATGTGGTAATTTTTGTCAATAAATGATAGAATGGAATTGGATATAAATATATATTCAACAAATTCTTTAGCCATCAATTTGGCTGCTTCTTTGAATAGTCCCTTGGTCCAAAAATGGTGGACCCAATCCTCACATTTGTACTCCCCATTTCAATCTGCAAAAAGACTAGTGAGTGACATTCACCAATGCTGCAATCGGCATAGAGATGTTTAATCAAACACGAGATGTATGTATCGACGACAACAAAACAGATGATATCCACATTCTAGCCTTTTCTAAAGAGTTTTCAATCAATCTTTGAGTCATGATGAAACTTTTAGAAGACTTGTATCTGCCCCCATACCCCCCCGACCTGACTCGACTTAAACCGACTTCTACTTTTTTTAGAGGTATTCCTTACCGCTTGTTCAAAGTCACCGGACATGCCCATCGATAGCTCGCATTGATCTTCTGTCATTCCAAGTGCCTTACAAACCTCAACTCTACACTTCGATAGTGTCTATTCATCACAAGATACAAAACAATGCCGAAGCATGTTATCCAATGACGGAATATATGAAAGGAAGGAATAGAAGAAAGCCTAATTCGGGTTCAGGAGTGCCAAAATAACGAACAACATCAGAGAAAAAAGATATAGGGACTAATTCATTACCCTGAAGTTCTCCGGTGTTGATGTGTAGTCCGGCATCCCTATCGTCATTAAACCAGAAAACTCCAAATGCGGACAATGCAATTTAACATGTTCTGCAAGCCGAACACAGCCTGATGGATCTATCCCAGATTTTGCTGAAATGACATCAAGGCAATCAATTGATTGGTCCTATCGGCTTTTAGACAAGGTTTACATATGGAAAACATATGATTCGAATACAAAACGCTAAATGATATTCCTACAAAGGTCAAAGAAAATCGAACTGAATATTCGAATCTTAAAACTAGAGGGACTCACATGGTTCTCCACTTGTATTTACTTGTACAAAAATCTTCAAAGGGTTTCTCTCAAGGCTCAAAACTGCACGGTCAAGATGGTTTGCGATCTAAACACAAGATGTATGATTGCTCAAAACTCGGCCCAGACGAAAACCGAATACATAACTTTCCCTTACATACACAAAAAATAAAGAACAGAGATAGGGCTAAGTCTTCACCTTCTCATTATCAACACCCTGAAAAAAGGCTAGATTTGGCACTCCACCTGCATTTAGAGAAACAACAAACTTAAAGGGAAAGAAACTATTATATTGGTAAGCTATGTTGCTTCGATTCTTCATTTTCCTAAACATACTCAAGTGTTTTATTGTGTATCCAGACATGAGTTTCGAGATATGATACTTAAAATATATATATATGGAGAAACAGGGGCAAAGACAAAGGGGGACAGGCAGTGGCCTTGGCCCTTTCCCCCCAAAATGGTAGATTTGTCATTTAATCCCTTAAAATTTTATGAAATTATATGCTAGTATAATGGTAAAATTGCACTTTGGCCCAGCAAAAATTTATGATTCATCTCTACCCCTCCTAAAGCAATTTTTTGGCTTCGTCCCTGTGGAGAAACTAACTTAAAGTTGAATATACCTGTGCCGGGTACATATCAGCATCCAACACTCACATGTGAGTCTGAATAGCATAGCTAATAAGAGCTTCATGAAAATGCCTATAGGCAGCATTTAAGGATTGTTTAATTAAAATTTATTAAATTTTAACATGTTACTTTTTTTTTTCTTTTTTGATTTATCAAAGTCTCAACTGGAGCGAGCACAGTAATTAATCCTCCGCATTCTGTAGGCCCATTAAGGGGATAGATGCTGCTCCATACCCAAGGCGAGAATTGAACTCTCGACCATTGGTTAAGGTAGGAGAGATCCTAACCATCTCACCTAACTTTGGTGGTTATATGTTACTTCTATTTGATTCAAGTAAAAAGAAAAACAATGCATTAAAACACCTTTCCAATGCTAAACATAAATGAAAATGGCAATCTTATGCTATTTTTACAGCTAAAACCAAAGCACACAAGGAATTATCAGTAAAAAAATTATAAATAAATCCTAAACATAAAATAAGTGTTTTACTAGTTGATGTCATGAGTAAGCAGATATCAACTCATATATGAAATTACTAAAATACCTAATCATATACAAATTATATTATATTTTATGAGATTGTTTCTGTCTTTTTCTCATATAATAAAATTAATAAAAAATTGACCATTTAAACTAAATAAACGAATTACATAAAGATTGGAAATTTACTTTCAAAATTTGAAGATACAAATTTCAATTTCACAATTTTATGTTATAAATTAAAGAACAACTTTAAATTAAATCGTAAAAAAATGCTTGCAAAAATAATTAAATTTAATCTCAATAAGAGAAAAAATTTGGGAAATTTTACCATACCGAGAAGGGTTTTAACTTTGTTGCTCTGTAAATGTCCAATAAAATGCCACTCAATATCCTCAGGCAGCTGCCAAAAAAATTAATAATAAAAATAGAAAATTAGGAAGCAAATTTTTTCCAAATTGGATTTATATTTTCCAATAAAAATACCTGAGGGGCTTTTTGAACAAATTCTTGGACATAATTTTCACCGAAACAGCGGTGACCGGCGTCGTAAATTTGGCGGATGAGTGACACGGGTTTAGTCTTCGAAACGGCCACAACCCGGACCCGTTCGGGTTGAGTACCCGCCCGTTCAGCTGCCTGTCGGACTCGGAGTAGGACCGATCGGAGGGCCGTCACGGCTACTCCCTCCACTGCCGGAGCTGCCATTTTTGGATTTTGTTAGAGAAAAATAAATGTGAAATATATCTCTTCTATTTTATTGGTTTTTATATGGACGAGGAAATTAGAAATGGAAGCTTAATGTTTGGTCCATCAAAAAAGAAGATATGAATTTAATTAATTATTTTACTTTATTTTGATTGGTAAATTTTATTAAATTATTAAGAAGTTTACGTTTTGGTCATTTAATTTTAAAACGTTATAAAATAGTCATTAAATTATTCAAAAATTTTCATTTAAGTAATTGGACTTTTAAAATTGTTGTTGTATAGCTTTTTCTGTTCACATCATTTGATTGGAACGTCATGAATTTGTAAACAAAAATTCAAATAAATTTCTTCTTGGATCTCCGATATTGTCGCCATATCAAATTAGATCTAAGATATATTCTACTTGTCGATAAGTACTGTACAAATTGTCGAATCGTAGCTTGTAGCTCACTAGTCAGGCTTAAAAAAACTTAACAATCCAGTGACTTAAATAAAAACTTTCAAATAGTTTAATGACTTAAATGAAAACTTTTGAATGGTTCAATAACCATTTTGTAATATTTTAAAATTGAATGACTAAAACGTAAACTTACTAATAGTATAGTAACCTTGGGTGTAGTTTACCCTATTTTGATTGATATTTGTAATTACACTTTAAGAACATAAGTAAATTTACCACTTTAACTTTTATATGATTGAATTTTGCCTTTAAACTTTGAATTTTATTAAATTTTACCACCAACTTTTATTTTTTTAATTTAAACTTACCATTTTGGTGGTTTGAAAATAAAATATAATGAAAAAAATATTATTCAAATATTTTTATTTTAATAGTTAACAATAAATTAATTTATAAAAATTAAAATTTGATAAATCAACTTCCAATTTTCATTTAGGGTAAGTAACAAATTTTGAAAAATGATTTCTGAAAAATGGATTAATTTTCTAGAAAAGCAGATGTTTTCTGGTGTTTTGATGATTATGTGTAAAATATTTTTCATTGTTTGGTAAATTTTTCTAAAATTATTTTTTAAAACTTGTTATTAGTGAAACAAATGCAACAAAAATATATTTGTTACAAAATATTATAGTAGCATTTTTTTTTTACAATCGAAATTTATTTTATGATAAGATAATATTTTATAATAATTAATATAATATAAAAGCTTAATAATAAATAATATCTAATTAAAACTTAATTTAATTAACATATATTACATATATTAGAGTAGATATTAACACATTAGAGTTGGAAGTGATAAATAAAACTAAATATTATTTAAACAAATATCCATATTTATATAATTAAAAAATTAATATTTTACACTATAAAACATTTATTATTAATATATTCATAATTGTAATACATATCTATTATTAAAATATAAATATAAATATTTTCAACAGTATATGAATAATATTATTTAATTTTTTAAAAATAAAATTTTAATAGTAAATAATTTATTAAAATTATTAATTAAATTAATAATTTATTATACTATTAAATATAAATAATTAAATATGAAATTTTAATAATATTAGAAATTAAAATATTTGATATTCATATATTATTTATTTTTTAAAATTAAAATTTTATTATTAATATAATAATATTAGACTTGATTCAAGTTAATTTTTATATAAAAATAAAATTACTCATAAATGAGCTATTTTCTGAAAAATAATTTACGCTTTTCAAAAGAGTAAGTAATTTTACAGAAAAATAAATTAATTTCCATTGACCTGTAAGTTATTTTCCGTTGATCAAGTTATTTTCTATGAAATAAATATAACAAAATGCAAAGTTTTTTTTCCATGAAACAAATACATAATAAAAGAAAGACTTGAAAAACAAAAAATATATATTAAAAAAGAAAATTATTTTTATTTTTATTTTTGACAATATAAGAGTTTTTATTAATATTTAGATATATTTGACTATGATTTATTTTTATTAACAATAATTCTAAATACTAATATACTTCCTTATGCAATCAGGGCATGAGAGCAGCGATGAAGGTGATTGTGTCAGTCATTTGACTAATAAAGTTCACATCTGAGAAGCAGAGGGAGAATTTAATATGGTTATGGAGGCAACCTTGATCACAGGAAAACCTAGGTCATGGAAGGATTGTTTGGTGGGAATTGGCCTTAGGGCCAAGGAACGATTAGAAACATCAAGATCTCTTGATGACGATGGGGACTTTGAGTTTTTAGAGGCTGATATTGTATGCTCATTGGTTAATGGTATTCCGTCAATTAAGTTCTCTGAACGGGTGAACCAAATTCTCACCAAAAACATGGCTCACATGGTGGTAGTCAAGCTTCTTAGACGAAGGACCGGATATTTGATGCTTCACAATAAGGTTTGTGCCATCTGGAAGCCTTTTCAGCCGTTTCACTTAATGAATGTTGAAAACAGTTACCTCTTGGCGAAATTTCAGAATCCAGAAGATTTCGAGAAGGTGTTGTGCCAGGGGTCATGGTTGTATATGGGCAATACCTAACAGTTCAACCTTGGACAATGGATTTTAGCACAGTATAGGTTTATCCAAGCATGGTTATGTCTTGGATTTAGCTCCCGAGTCTGCCTAGGCATATGTACAAAAGAAAGGTTTTAGGGGAAATAAGGAGGACAATAAAGAAAGTTGCTAAGCTCGATTTTGACAAAGATAATGGGGTTCAAGGGATGTTTGCGGGGATTGCGATGTACGTGAACTTGGAGAAGGCATTGGTATCTCAAGTGCTGGTTAATGGGGTTTTGTAGTGGGTAGAATATGAGTATCTACCCACTGTTTGTTTATCGTGTGGGCACTATGGCCATGTGAAAGTGCTTTTCTCTAATGAGGTAAAAAGACTAAAGGATTTAGAAGCGAGGAGTGCAATGGTAAGGAAGAACATAAGATGAACTTAGCCTTGAACCCGATTGAGTCGACGATAGACACAAGCAACTATGGCCTGTAGGTGCTAGTGGAGAGGAAATGTAGGCAACCTTCTAGAATGGCGAAGGGAAATAACGGAAAAAATTACGCGCCTCCAGGTTCCAAGCACTGAAAACCTTAGTAGAGGAGGAATAAGTGCAAGGGAAGGGGACTAGGTTGAGGACTAATATGGGCCAAATGAGAGCTGACCCAGTAGTTCAGTCTCTAACAATAGTAAAAGGCTCATCTCCTTTGGCCCTGGAACAACAGAAAGAGGGTGAGGGCCATTCAGCTGATGGGGAAAGGGGAATCCAAGGGCCTATGGATAAAAGTGGACTTGGAATAATTATGGGCCAGCAAAGGTCAGGCCCGTTGGAGTTGGGAATCAGAGAGAGGGTCAATGCATCGATTATGGGCCTTCAACAGTAGTGGATCTGTAAGGAAAAGTCAGGTTATTTGGAACTAGGACATCGTTGACGCATTGGAAGGGAATGGCCCAATGAAGTTTGTAAGGACGAGTCCATCGAAATTGAGCTGATGCAAACCAAATTAGGTAGGGAAAGCCCGGTTACATCTCCGATTAGGGTTAGAAAACTGAAGAGCTCTTACCTGACCTGACGCAAAACGATAAACTCCTGAAAGAAGCGTGAAGAACCTCTATTCCGATGGATCCTGAGGTAGAAGAGCAGGAGGGTTCATGAATTGACGGTCACTTGCGCAGCACGGTGATGACTGAAAAATTAAGAGAAGAGTGTAGGCCTCACGGCTGTGGCAATGAAAATAATTTGAAGGTTATTCGTCTATCCAAGCCTTGCTTGGGGCTTGAGGATCTGTAGGAAGTGCTAATGACCCCGACGGAAGGAATCCTCGACTCAGGAAGACACTTGATGGTGGTCTTCAAAGAATATGTTGGCCCCAAGCCTTCGGCGAGGGTAGTAGCGAGCGGTACAAGGGCCTTGGTATTTCGAATAGACTTTGGCAATTTAAGGAGTAGAAGGGGGAAGATTAGTGGGATTAATAATAATAAAAGACTTAATAAGACCATAAGGGAGAAATGGAGCCCTTTTAAGGCCTCGTCCCCCAAAGTTCTCTTGACAAAGTCAATTAGTAACATTGTTGAACTTCTCCAAAGTCAGTTGCAGCAAGGTTTGGTAATAGAAGTTCTTGAAGATGTGGGGGAGACTAAGGATGTGCAAGACAATGCCCAACAATAAAAAAGAGTGCCATCTTTATTTAAATTAATGGATTTTGGAATTACTATATTTACGTGGAATTGTCAAGGGTGCGCAAACGTAGAGTTTCCACATACTTTTAGAGAGTACGACATAGACCATAGGCTCAACATTGTTAGTCTAATGGAAACAAGAGTAAGTGGCGATAAAGCAGATGGGTAATTGCAAAATTAGGATTTCAATATTCGCAGCGAATCGAAACAAGAGGCATTTTTTGTGACAGCCCAAAATTGACCCTAGTCGGGAAGTGGTTTCGGGACCGCTAAACCGAGTCACTGAAAGGTTTGAATGTGATGTTTATTGTCTAGAATATGTAATCATGAATGTGTGAAAATTTCAAGCTTCGATTTAGTCGATTGCATGTGAATTTAGTCAATAGGACTTATATGAGAAAATTTTAAAATGTGATAGGTCAATGCATGAGGACCTATTAGTGCATGTGGAAGAAAAAGGGGACTTGCATGTCAAATTCCCCCTCCCTAATATGTAGTGGCCGGCCATGCTATGGGTGGAAACATGTCACCAACATGTTGTGTTAGTGATGTATGGTAAGGAAAATAAAATAATAAGCATGATAATTAAATAATGAAAGGAAGGGTGATGAAAAAAAAAGAAAAAAAATAATAATGGTCTCATGCATACACCCCATTGCCGTGAGCTAAAGGAAGGAAAAGAAAGGTTTTGTTCATCCTTTTTCAACCTCTTTTGACCGAAAATCCTAAGGAAGAGGATTAGGAGGAAGTTTGGCCATGCATGTAACTAGATTGAGGTATGTTTAATGTTATTCTTTGAGATTCATGTATATTTTAAGTTGTAAGTTCAAAATCTACCTAGCCATGGTTCAAACTTTGTTAAATGATGGAGATGACATTCGGCCATGAATGTTACGTTCTTGGTTGGTATTTTGATGTCTTTGGTGATGAGGTAAGGAGATGGTTGACTTTGGGTGTTTAATAAAAGGGTTTGGATGTGAGAGTGTGTGAGAAGTAGAAATGAGGAGTCTTAGCAACTCCATGAAGGTTCGGCCATGGTAGTTTGAGGATTAGAGATTTTATTTCTTGTTAAAAATTTGATGAATCCTAGTGTGTGAAGTGTTTGAACCAACTAAGGATTAATAGATGCATGGGTACAAAGTAGGAAGAATCGGCTACTATGGTTGACACCAATGCCGAATGTAAAGATGTTATAGTAAATAATGTATGTGATTTGAGTTGATAATGTGAAAAAGGATAATTAGATGTATTATAAATGATATAAAGATTTTAGAAATTATTTTGGTTAGGTGTGTGTATGATTAAGTATATTCGGCAATATACTTAAAGTGAGTACTTGATATTATATGGGAGTATGTATATTCGGCCACATGAGTAAATATATATATGATGTTAAATTTGATTATGTATAATGGGCATTAAGATGTGGAACTTAAGAAATGTAGTCATATGTGGAATTACATGATGTTATAGTTGACATTGTACACACATACATCCATTCGGCCATCAACATGAGTAATTAGTGAGGATGGTTGCCGAATATACAAACATACATAAGCATGTGTAATTGAATTATGAATGTTTAACAAGATGGTTAAACTAGTGAATTATTGATTAAGCTCAAGGAGCTAAAGGAGGAGAATCAAGCAAAGGCAAAGAAAAGATCACTGAGTAGCCGAGTTGGAACCGTCTTACCCAACACAAGGTAAGTCATTAAGCATGTAGTTGGTATTATTTCAAATGGTCATAATGTTTATGTATTGATGCTGAATGGAATGAATAAATATACATATATATATATATGCATGTACGTATGTGATGATGAAATTGTTGAATGAAAAGAAAGAGGTAAGATGTACTGAGTTGTTGATCTCGGCACTAAACGTGCGGGTATAACCATTTATGACCATGAGATTGGCGCTAAGTGCGCGGGATTAAATTGTACAGCACTAAGTGTGCGATTTGACTATGTTGCACTAAGTGTGCGAAATGAATATGATGCACTAAGTGTGCGAATTGACCATGCGGCACTAAGTGTGCGAGTTTGACTATGTAGCACTAAGTGTGCGATTTGATTACGTAGCACTAAGTGTGCGAGTTGATTATATAGCACTGAGTGTGCGGACTCAATATACATTCGTGAATCATTATGGACACTATGTGTGCGACACTATTGAGTCGATCGCGGACAGCGGATCGGGTAAGTGTCTTGAGTACATGGCTAATAGGTGCTATGCTTATACTTGGTGTTGAGCTCGGTAAGTTTGAACCTATGTGACAAATATACTTGAAGTCACGTACATAAATTTATCGTAGGATGGGTGAAAGGCCGTTTAGTCGTTTGATTGTAACGAAAATAAATTGATTTATGAAAATGCTTCAATGTCCTATTGATGAGTATATGGAATGTGAATGCATGAATTGATATGAAACTGAATCGATAGGTTGGAGGAACTATGGTATGGTTCGGTATGGATGGAGTAAATTGTCTCGTTCCATTTTGTTTCCTCTTGTGATAATGTTATTGATGGATGGTAGTGCATTGCTTATGACTTACTGAGTTATAAACTCACTCGGTGTTTCCTTGTCACTCATTATAGGTTGCTTGGACTCATCTATTTTTGCGGGGTCAGGCCGTCATCGAAGTCATCACACCGGATAGCAAGTTTTGGTACTTTCTTCTTAGTTGGCTTAGAAGAACATTTTGGCATGTATAAGCTATTACGTTGTGTTTGAACTTTGGCATGTAAACTTTAAGCCATGCGAAAATGGCACGAATGTTCGATTGAGTTGGATCAAGGGTAGGCATGAAATGGACCTAGTTACTTTCGTAACAGATGCTGGCAGCAGCAGTGTCATGAGATTGAAAAATCACTAAAAATAGTAGGAGTGGAATTAATTGATGAATAAATTATGTAATTGAAGCTCGATGAGTCTGTTTTCATGAGGAAGTAACGAAAAGATCATATGGGCAGTATATTAAGAGATAATCAGATTTTTGTGGGACAGGGCCAGAACGGTTTCTGGATTCCCTGCTCCGAATTTGGAAATTCATTATAAATTAACCAGAGATAATTAGGGGTCGTACCATATATGTACAGATTCCTCTCTGAGTCTAGTTTTCATAGAAACAAACGGCATCAGTATTGAAGCCCCGTCCAGGGAGATATCCAAGTTGTAATGGGCAAAGGTCAGTGTAGTCGACCCCTGCAACATGGGAGACTTTGACTAATAAACTGTACTAATTGGCCCGACCAAAAATTCTAGAAAAAAATACATAGATGGGCACGTGAGTCTAGTTTCTGGGAAAAATTACGAAACTGATTTTTGAGTTACGAAACTCAAGATATGATTTTTAAAACGACTAGTACACAGATTGGGCAGTGTCTGGAAAATAAATTTTATAAGGGGTTAAAGTCAGTTAACACCTCGTGTTCGACTCCGGTGTCGGTTTCGGGTTCGGGGTGTTACATTTGATTGGTATCAGAGCTATGGTTTAGTCGGTTCTAGGACTACCATAGCGCGTATGAGTCTAGCTATACATGTCGAATGTTAATGTTTAAATGTGTGATGACTTCTGACGGTTGAAATGTTTTTGTTTTGATTAGTAAATGGACCCCGGTGAAGAAAGAACCCTAGCGGATGACGTTGAGAGCGTAGCGGCTGCTCCTGCACAAGGGACGCCGCCTGTTGAACCTCAGTCATCTGCGAATAATCAAGGTGAGGGGGCTAAACAAGCCTTCTTTACCATGATGAATGAGTGGGTCGCGCAATATGCCCGAACCAACCCGGCTGTCCAACAATTCCCAAATTTGAATAATCCACCCCAAGAGCCTGTAATGCCATCAGTCGCTGATCCTATGAGGCTGAGTAAGCCACCTGTAGACTTGATTAGGAAGCGTGGGGCCGAGGAGTTCAAGGCCATAGTAACTGATGATGCCGAAAGGGCCGAGTTCTGGCTTGATAACACCATTCGGGTGTTCGATGAATTGTCATGCACACCCGACGAATGTCTAAAATGTGCTGTATCTTTGTTGCGAGACTCAGCCTACTATTAGTGGAGGACCTTGATTTCCATAGCCCCGAACGAGCGAGTAACTTGAGACTTCTTTCAAACGGAATTCCGAAAGAAATTTATTAGCCAACGGTTCATTGATCAGAAGCGTAAGGAGTTCTTGGAACTCAAGCAAGGCCGTATGACTGTATCTGAATACGAACATGAATTCGTAAGACTCAGTAGGTATGCCCGGGAGTGTGTAGCTGATGAGGTTGCTATGTGCAAAAGATTCGAGGAAGGATTGAATGAAGATTTAAAGCTACTAATGGGTATTTTGGAAATAAAAGAATTCGTAACACTAGTCGAACGAGCCTGCAAGGCGGAAGAACTTGGAAAGGAGAAGAGGAAGGCTGAATTTGAAGCTAGAGATTATCGTAAAAGATCGACGGGTAAAGCTCCGTTCTCAGCTGTAAAGAAGTTCAGGGAGGACATTAATAAGTCGAGGGCGACTGCGGGAATTTCCATCAGGGCAAGACCATCGATGGGCTCCCGAGCTACTTCGGTAGCTAGTGTGGGCAATAATCGTCACGAGAAACCTGAATGTCCCCAATGTGGAAGACGACACCTAGGTGAATGTTGGGGCAAGTCTACTAGCAGGGCCTGTTACGGATGCGGTTCGAAAAACCACTTCATTAGAGATTGCACGGAGCTGGATGAGAAGAATAAGATTCAAGGTGCAAGACCTAGTGGAGTGACATCTAGAGGTAGACCACCGAGAATTTTAGGAGGCAGGGGTGGTAGTCAGAGGGGGGCCTCTGATACGGCCGATCGAGCCGAGAACCGTACTCCTGCTAGAGCATATGCCATTCGCGCACGAGAGGAGGCATCCTCCCCCGACGTCATCACTGGTACCTTCACTCTCTTTGATACTAATGTGATTGCATTGATTGACCCTGGTTCTACTCATTCATATGTATGCGAAACCTTAGCAACCAGTAAGACTCTACCTGTTGAGTCTACTGAGCTCGTAATTCGAGTATCAAACCCTTTGGGTCAATGCGTACTTGTTGATAAAGTGTGTAAGAGGTGCCCTCTAATAATCCGAGAATCCTGTTTTCCGGCCGATTTGATACTTTTGCCGTTCGACGAGTTTGATGTTATTCTTGGTTTGGATTGGTTAACCGCGCATGATGCGGTTGTGAATTGCAAAAGCAAGACTATCGATTTGAGGTGCGCAAATAACGAAATAATCCGAGTTGAGTCTGCGGACTTAAGGGGGTTGCCAGCTGTAATATCAGCAATGTTGGCCCAGAAATATGTAAGGAAAGGGTGCGAAGCATACCTCGCGTATGTACTTGATGACAAGGAGTTAGAAAAGAAACCCGAATCGGTGCCGGTGGTTTGTGAATACCCGGATGTTTTTCCTGAAGAGTTACCGGGTTTGCCACCTGTTCGGGAGGTAGAGTTTGGTATTGAGCTTGTACCTGGAACTACGCCAATTTCGATCGCTCCGTATCGTATGGCACTAACCGAGTTAAAAGAGTTGAAAGCTCAGTTGCAAGAATTGACGGATAGAGGTTTCGCTCGACTGAGTTTCTCACCTTGGGGTGCACCAGTATTGTTCGTGAAAAAGAAGGACGGAACCATGAGGTTGTGCATTGACTATCGTCAACTGAATAAAGTGACGATAAAGAATAAGTATCCGTTACCGCGTATTGATGATCTGTTCGATCAATTAAAGGGAGCATCGGTGTTTTCAAAGATAGATTTGAGATCGGGTTATTATCAGTTGCGGATTCGAGATTCGGACGTACCCAAAACTGCTTTCAGAACGAGGTACGGTCACTACGAGTTCTTAGTGATGCCGTTTGGGCTCACTAATGCCCCTGCGGTGTTTATGGATTTGATGAATCGGATCTTCAGGCCGTATTTGGATCGGTTCGTAGTTGTGTTTATTGATGACATCTTGGTCTATTCAAGAGATGAGACCGAACATGCTGAGCATCTGAGGCTAGTGTTGCAAAATTTGCGGGATAAGCAGTTATATGCTAAGTTCAGTAAGTGTGAGTTCTGGTTAAGAGAGGTTAGCTTCTTGGGTCATGTGGTATCCGCATCGGGTATTCGAGTTGACCCGAGCAAAATTTCAGCCATACTTAACTGGAAGCCTCCGAGAAATGTTACCGAAGTCCGGAGCTTTCTAGGGCTCGCCGGTTATTACCGACGATTTGTCAAAGGTTTCTCGATGATAGCCACACCAATGACGAAGCTACTTCAAAAGGGTGTTAAGTTCGAATGGACGGAGAAATGTCAGAAAAGCTTCGATCAACTGAAAACTCATTTGACTGAAGCTCCAATTTTGGTGCAACCCGAATCGGGTAAAGAGTTTGTCATTTATAGTGACGCATCCCTACTTGGGTTGGGTTGCGTATTGATGCAAGAAGGTCGAGTTGTGGCCTATGCGTCGAGACAATTGAAGCCACACGAGAGAAATTATCCGACCCATGATCTCGAACTAGCCGCCATTGTGTTTGCATTGAAAATATGGCGACATTATTTGTTTGGTGAGAAGTGCCATGTGTTTTCGGATCACAAAAGTCTCAAATATTTGATGACTCAACGAGACTTGAATCTGCGACAAAGACGTTGGCTTGAGTTGTTGAAAGATTACGAGCTTGTCATTGATTACCACCCGGGAAAGGCTAATGTGGTTGCGGACGCCTTAAGCCGGAAATCACTGTTTGCTTTGCGAGCGATGAATGTACACTTGTCTGTTCTACCTGACAATGTGTTAGTAGCTGAATTAAAAGCCAAACCATTATTGACTCATCAAATTCGTGAAGCTCAGAAAGTCGATGATGAATTGGTTGCAAAACGAGCTGAGTGTGTTCCGAACAAGGAATTGGAGTTTCAGATTGATGATGATGGTTGTTTGAGGTTTAGAAGTCGTTTGTGTGTTCCAAGGAATTCGGAACTCATTTCGATGATTCTGAACGAAGCCCATTGTAGCCGAATGTCAATTCACCCGGGGAGCACGAAAATGTACAACGACTTGAAACGTCGGTTTTGGTGGCATGGTATGAAACGAGACATCTCCGACTTTGTTTCGAGATGTTTAATATGTCAACAAGTGAAAGCGGAACATCAAGTGCCTTCAGGGTTACTTCAGCCGATCATGATACCCGAGTGGAAATGGGACCGAGTCACAATGAACTTTGTGTCCGGACTGCCATTGTCCGCAAGTAAGAAGGATGCGATTTGGGTTGTTGTTGATAGGCTGACTAAGTCGGCTCACTTTATCCCCGTGCGTACGGATCTTTCATTGGATAAACTAGCCGAATTGTATGTCTCTCAGATTGTGAGATTACATGGAGTACCTATTTCTATCGTGTCGGATAGAGATCCGAGATTCACCTCACGATTTTGGAAGAAATTGCAAGAAGCTTTGGGTACCAAGCTGCATTTTAGCACCGCTTTTCACCCCCAAACCGATGGTCAATCCGAGCGGATAATTCAGATACTTGAGGATATGTTGAGATGTTGCATCCTCGAGTTCAGTAGTTCATGGGAACGGTATTTACCTTTGATTGAATTCGCTTACAACAATAATTTTCAATCAAGTATTAAGATGGCACCTTATGAGGCTTTGTACGGTCGTAAATGCCGTACGCCATTGTTTTGGACCGAGCTTGGTGAAAGTAAAATTTTCGGAGTTGATTTGATTAAAGATGTCGAACAAAAAGTAAAGGTAATCCGCGAAAGTCTAAAGGTAGCCACAGATCGTCAAAAATAGTATGCGGATTTAAAACGAAAGGACATTGAATATCAGGTGGGAGATAAAGTGTTTCTTAAAGTGTCACCTTGGAAGAAGGTACTTAGATTTGGCCGTAAAGGCAAGTTGAGCCCGAGATTCATTGGGCCGTACGAAATTTCCGAACGAGTGGGGCCGGTTGCATATAGATTGATTTTGCCCCCTGAACTTGAAAGGATGCACGATGTCTTCCATGTTTCAATGCTTCGACGTTATAGATCCGATCCGTCACATGTGATTAATCCCTCAGAAGTTGAAATTCAATCTGACTTGAGCTATGAAGAAGAACCGATTCGTATCCTAGCTCGTGAAGTGAAAGAGTTGCGAAATAAAAGGGTTCCGTTGGTTAAGGTGTTGTGGCTCAAACACGGGATCGAGGAAGCAACCTGGGAACCCGAGAGCTCGATGAAAGAACGATATCCAAACCTATTTACCGGTAAGATTTTCGAGGACGAAAATTTCTTAAGTGAGGGAGAGTTGTGACAGCCCAAAATTGACCCTAGTCGGGAAGTGGTTTCGGGACCGCTAAACCGAGTCACCGAAAGGTTTGAATGTGATGTTTATTGTCTAGAATATGTAATCATGAATGTGTGAAAATTTCAAGCTTCGATTTAGTCGATTGCATGTGAATTTAGTCAATAGGACTTATATGAGAAAATTTTAAAATGTGATAGGTCAATGCATGAGGACCTATTAGTGCATGTGGAAGAAAAAGGGGACTTGCATGTCAAATTCCCCCTCCCTAATATGTAGTGGCCGGCCATGCTATGGGTGGAAACATGTCACCAACATGTTGTGTTAGTGATGTATGGTAAGGAAAATAAAATAATAAGCATGATAATTAAATAATGAAAGGAAGGGTGATGAAAAAAAAGAAAAAAAATAATAATGGTCTCATGCATACACCCCATTGCCGTGAGCTAAAGGAAGGAAAAAGAAAGGTTTTGTTCATCCTTTTTCAACCTCTTTTGACCGAAAATCCTAAGGAAGAGGATTAGGAGGAAGTTTGGCCATGCATGTAACTAGATTGAGGTATGTTTAATGTTATTCTTTGAGATTCATGTATATTTTAAGTTGTAAGTTCAAAATCTACCTAGCCATGGTTCAAACTTTGTTAAATGATGGAGATGACATTCGGCCATGAATGTTACGTTCTTGGTTGGTATTTTGATGTCTTTGGTGATGAGGTAAGGAGATGGTTGACTTTGGGTGTTTAATAAAAGGGTTTGGATGTGAGAGTGTGTGAGAAGTAGAAATGAGGAGTCTTAGCAACTCCATGAAGGTTCGGCCATGGTAGTTTGAGGATTAGAGATTTTATTTCTTGTTAAAAATTTGATGAATCCTAGTGTGTGAAGTGTTTGAACCAACTAAGGATTAATAGATGCATGGGTACAAAGTAGGAAGAATCGGCTACTATGGTTGACACCAATGCCGAATGTAAAGATGTTATAGTAAATAATGTATGTGATTTGAGTTGATAATGTGAAAAAGGATAATTAGATGTATTATAAATGATATAAAGATTTTAGAAATTATTTTGGTTAGGTGTGTGTATGATTAAGTATATTCGGCAATATACTTAAAGTGAGTACTTGATATTATATGGGAGTATGTATATTCGGCCACATGAGTAAATATATATATGATGTTAAATTTGATTATGTATAATGGGCATTAAGATGTGGAACTTAAGAAATGTAGTCATATGTGGAATTACATGATGTTATAGTTGACATTGTACACACATACATCCATTCGGCCATCAACATGAGTAATTAGTGAGGATGGTTGTCGAATATACAAACATACATAAGCATGTGTAATTGAATTATGAATGTTTAACAAGATGGTTAAACTAGTGAATTATTGATTAAGCTCAAGGAGCTAAAGGAGGAGAATCAAGCAAAGGCAAAGAAAAGATCATTGAGTAGCCGAGTTGGAACCGTCTTACCCAACACAAGGTAAGTCATTAAGCATGTAGTTGGTATTATTTCAAATGGTCATAATGTTTATGTATTGATGCTGAATGGAATGAATAAATATACATATATATATATGCATGTACGTATGTGATGATGAAATTGTTGAATGAAAAGAAAAGAGGTAAGATGTACTGAGTTGTTGATCTAGGCACTAAACGTGCGGGTATAACCATTTATGACCATGAGATTGGCGCTAAGTGCGCGGGATTAAATTGTACAGCACTAAGTGTGCGATTTGACTATGTTGCACTAAGTGTGCGAAATGAATATGATGCACTAAGTGTGCGAATTGACCATGCGGCACTAAGTGTGCGAGTTTGACTATGTAGCACTAAGTGTGCGATTTGATTACGTAGCACTAAGTGTGCGAGTTGATTATATAGCACTGAGTGTGCGGACTCAATATACATTCGTGAATCATTATGGACACTATGTGTGCGACACTATTGAGTCGATCGCGGACAGCGGATCGGGTAAGTGTCTTGAGTACATGGCTAATAGGTGTTATGCTTATACTTGGTGTTGAGCTCGGTAAGTTTGAACCTATGTGACAAATATACTTGAAGTCACGTACATAAAATTTATCGTAGGATGGGTGAAAGGCCGTTTAGTCGTTTGATTGTAACGAAAATAAATTGATTTATGAAAATGCTTCAATGTCCTATTGATGAGTATATGGAATGTGAATGCATGAATTGATATGAAACTGAATCGATAGGTTGGAGGAACTATGGTATGGTTCGGTATGGATGGAGTAAATTGTCTCGTTCCATTTTGTTTCCTCTTGTGATAATGTTTTTGATGGATGGTAGTGCATTGCTTATGACTTACTGAGTTATAAACTCACTCGGTGTTTCCTTGTCACCCATTATAGGTTGCTTGGACTCATCTATTTTTGCGGGGTCAGGCTGTCATCGAAGTCATCACACCGGATAGCAAGTTTTGGTACTTTCTTCTTAGTTGGCTTAGAAGAACATTTTGGCATGTATAAGCTATTACGTTGTGTTTGAACTTTGGCATGTAAACTTTAAGTCATGCGAAAATGGCACGAATGTTCGATTGAGTTGGATCAAGGGTAGGCATGAAATGGACCTAGTTACTTTCGTAACAGATGCTGGCAGCAGCAGTGTCATGAGATTGAAAAATCACTAAAAATAGTAGGAGTGGAATTAATTGATGAATAAATTATGTAATCGAAGCTCGATGAGTCTGTTTTCATGAGGAAGTAACGAAAAGATCATATGGGCAGTATATTAAGAGATAATCAGATTTTTGTGGGACAGGGCCAGAACGGTTTCTGGATTCCCTGCTCCGACTTTGGAAATTCATTATAAATTAACCAGAGATAATTAGGGGTCGTACCATATATGTACAGATTCCTCTCAGAGTCTAGTTTTCATAGAAACAAACGGCATCAGTATTGAAGCCCCGTGCGGGGAGATATCCAAGTCGTAATGGGCAAAGGTCAGTGTAGTCGACCCCTGCAACATGGGAGACTTTGACTAATAAACTGTACTAATTGGCCCGACCAAAAATTCTAGAAAAAAATACATAGATGGGCACGTGAGTCTAGTTTCTGGGAAAAATTACGAAACTGATTTTTGAGTTACGAAACTCAAGATATGATTTTTAAAACGACTAGTACACAGATTGGGCAGTGTCTGGAAAATAAATTTTATAAGGGGTTAAAGTCAGTTAACACCTCGTGTTCGACTCCGGTGTCGGTTTCGGGTTCGTGGTGTTACATTTTTGGCGGAATTTAGTTTGGATGGAAAGATTTGGTACGCCTCGACATTATTCAGAATTCTGAGCTACTTGTCGACAGCTTTAGATTTTCCTTTCCCTCTCGATCAATCACGTTCGAAGTTAGCTATGGGTTGACACAAAACATATAGCACTATCAATTATCAACCAATTCAGAATTAATTGTCAACTCAGATAATTTTTTCAGTTTAGTCCCTAAAACTAGGGTTAACATAACTTTCAATTTAAAACTTCAGTTTGAAATCTGATTTCACAATTATTCATTACGGACCTTCTAGTTCTTATTCCTATAGTCAATTTTACATTTTATTCAATTTGGTCCCTAATGTACAAAACTATCAATCAAGCTTTAGAATTTAGTCCTTTTCTTAAACTAAACTTAATTTCTATCAATTTAACACCTAAAACTTCATGAAATTAACAATGAAATCTCATCAAAATTTCAAAAATTGATCCTTGGGTTAGCTTAATCAAACTTCCAAGATAAAAAAATCTATAAAAATAAAAAAAATAACCAAAGACTTACTTGAAATTTAAAGCTAAAAGAGTAAACCCTTACAAAGATGGCGTTCCCTTATTATTTTTTCTTTCTTTGCACGGTTTGAAAGTGAAAAAAATTTGATAACTTTCCTTTTAATTTATCTTTTATATTAATATTAACCACTAATTAATCTTAATTAATTTAATTAAACATAAGTTAACTAGTATAATTAACCTTTAATAATAATTTAGTGGTGTCATCATAATGAACTATCACCTATTGAAAAATGATTTAATTATCATTTTGGACATTAGGTTAATTATAATTTAAGTCCTCAAGACATATAAGACAAACAGTGTTATGTCAGCATCAAATATACATGGATTATCAGACAGGTTATCATGCCAATATCATTAAAAGATTATTGCTTCAATCGACATTTTCATAAAAAAATGATTTGATTATTTTTGAAAAGTTAATAACTAAATTTAATTAAAAAAACAAATTATAAAAAATAATAAATTACATATTATAGGTTTGTTAATCATGTAAACCATACATTGGTTTCGAATCCCCAAAGAACTATTTCATTCACAAGTGAAAATCGGGTATTGACATTCTACATAAGACAAGGCATATAAGTGAAAGTCATGAATCAAAGCTCATTCTTGAACTTCATTCTTCCTTGGACTTGATCCTTCATTAGTTTGCCCCTTATTATCTTCTTCAATTTCAACCCTTCTTGATTCTTCCACAGTTTTTTTACAACATTTTTTGTATAAGAATACAACCCAAGTGACAATCTCAAAAGCCAAAACCACCACTCCTAACAACACTAAGATCCCATTGTATGTCCATTTCCAAGTTATATTATCAGGCTTTAGCAACTTAATCCCTTTATATATGTTCACTGGGATCATTACAAGTAATGCATACCCAAGGAAATGGTGATAAACATTCCAATGCTTTCGATACTCGTCTTCTTGGGTCGGCTTGAATTGAAATGCTAATATCTGCAACCGTTTAAAAAAAGTTAATCAATACTGATTCAATTCAAAATCAATTCGACTCACTTAATTAACAGATCTATTTGCATTTAATGAATAGAATGACAACACAAAAAAAAAGGAAGAGGTTACTTGGGTTACTTGTAAGGTAGTGAACCCGAAAATGCAGATGCCAAGGACGCGGTGCGAATGGAAGGTATAGTATTTGGATTCATGTCCTAGGAATAGTCCAAGTCCCCAGCCAGCAGTTCCAAGGATGTAACCAACAACTTGGCAAGAGTAATGAAAGTAGTACCAGCAAGGATCAAGTTTAATTGGAAATTGTTTGAAGTACCTTGCAACAATCACTCCAATAGGCAACAATGTTCCCCATCCTATGATGTTCAAAATCCCATGGACCTATCAAATGGAAAACATAAAAGAGAAAAAATTAAAATGAATGGAAGTTTAGTCAAATGAGACCTGTTCAAGGATTGTTTAACTTTAATAATTAAGGTTCCAACCTGACCCAATTTGTTTTTGAAGTTTAAACCATGTTGTTTTCTTTTATTTTATTTTTTCGATTCAATGTTTAGAATTACCCATAGCCTCTCAACCCTTAAATAAAAGATTAATACGCTTAAACGCACTTAAACTGACGTCCTCTTGCACTGGCAACAATACCAATGTCAACTGAGTTAAGGCTCAACCGGTTGTTTTCTTTTAATTTTATATAGGCATAATAATAAATTTAACCCGTAACGTTTATCTTTTTTTTGTCACTTTAGCCCTATTTTTTATTACTTTGGTCTTCAATCTTAAAATTTTAGTCACATTGTTTGTTTGTTTTTTATTATGGAAAAACTGACTGAATTGTTAAATTTTTAATAGTACTAGCATGACAGATGGTCTATTACACAGCGTATTTCATTACGAGTGTGGATAATATTTTTTAAAAATATTTTATGAACTTTTAATATCTTTTATGCTTTTTTTTAAAAAAAAACTATGAAGCGCAAATGGACTATTACACATGCTACCATGTCATCAGAATCATTAAAAAATTAACAATCTAATAAGCATTTCCATTCAAAGAAAGTAATTTGACTAAAATTTAAAGGCTAAGGGTCAAAGTAATTAAAAAAAGAATTAGGACTAAAGTGACAAAAATAAACATTAGGAGCTAAAAAATATAAATATTAAAAATATTTAAATTATTTATGTTTAAAAAATTAATAAAAGAATATATATATGACGTTGGTAAAAATTAAAATTACTAAATATAAAAATAATTTAAAAAATGGATAGCCTTAAACGAATTTGGAGGGATTTGTGCAAAATTTGAAATCCATATTCTGTAAGTGTGATATTAATATTAATACCAAACATGTCCTAACTGAGAAATGATTGTATGAAACTGTGATTCCATGTCATCCTTATTCCTTTCCAATGGAAAAATGACAAATCAGGAGGAAAAATTTGATTTGTCATTTTTTATTAGAAAATGATAGGGGTGACGTAGAATCATAGTTTCATGCAATCTCTTCTCTGTCCCAACTCTGTCCATAAACACCTATATTTCATTCAGCCAATAATTCCAAGTTCTTAAATACAAGTTTGCAAATGAACCAACTATTAGTATTTAACTATATGGCCTATGTTCTTTTTGTCAAATTTTGATTCTCATCCTTATATTATCTACTGAAATATTTGTTGTCAATAATTTAACAATTTAACAATTTAACAATTTTGAAGGTTGGAAGTCAAAATAATTTGAAAAAAAAAATAAGACAATTGCGACTAAATAAATAAATGTTAGAAGTTAAATTTATCATTATGCCTTTTTATAAATTATGTAATGTATACTAAAATATAAATATTAAAAATATGTTAAATTGTTTATTTTTAAATTTAATAAAAGAAAAAATATATGAAAACAATAAAATTATTAAATTATTAAATATTAAATAAAAATAATATTTTTTAAAATAATTAAAAAAAACCAAACTTAAGCGAGTTTGGATCGACCATTTACAAATATAGATAGACTTTATAAAATTCGAAATCCATATTCTAAATCGAACTTAGACAACTATTTGTTATTGATACCATTCATCTTCCAACCTGATCTCGACCCATTAAAATCTCTACTACATTGTCTATAAATCTTTTTTTTTATCAAATTTGGGTTTTTGTCTCTATATTATATTCTACTTAAAGATTTATTATCCGTATTTAATTTAATATAATTTAGTCCTCCTATTATTAATCGAATCTAAATCATTAACACCATTAGATGACTATTTAAAAAACTTACATCTATATCATTAATTGAGTTTTAACTCAGTTGGTATCGATATTATTGTCAGTGCAAGAGAACGTGAATTTGAATAGGCTAAAACGCATTATTTTCTTTAAATTAAAGTAATATGAACTAAACCCATCCCCAAGGCAAGTATATTACAACGACTAAAACCCTAATAATTTGACCCTTTTTCCTTAAAATATTAATGTTCCTTTCACACTCAAATTCGAATAATATAGAGTAATGTAATATCTGTTAATTTTGAAAAACGAGCAACTAATGCACAATTGATGAAAAAATATTAACAACGTGATTAATTTGTCCTTAGTTGTTTACTTTCAAAATTATCAGGGATTAAATTGAAAAAGACAAATTTAATCAATATGAAAACTGAGAGGGACTAAAGAAGTTTTGATTTTACCTTTCTCATATGTCGCCTATGCTGTCCAATGTTCTGACAATCCCCAGTCTCCAAATTCAAAACCTCTTTGCTATCTAAATTCCCCAAACTCGCCTCGTGCATCTTGGGTTCCAATCCATCTACACAATACCCAACTTGCCACACATGGTTCAAACTCGAAACATTGTATCTTTGAGGTAGAACCAAAGTAGAAAACACATAAAAAAACCCAACATCCTTATCATCAACAACCGTCGTGTTTTGAACCATGAAATCAATGCCCGAAGGTTGAAGTCTACACCCAAGTTGTATGTCTTTGGTGATATTATAAGTGTTCACCGATGGAGTAATTTGGTTTGGGACTTTAACAGCAATTATAGCTCTAGTCCCAACCATTCTTGGTAAGTCAGGGTTAATGCCCCATGCTAACCAACCCGTGGTAGTGATCAACTTGGTGCCTATGAGGATGTTGAGTTGGGTTTGGTTGTGACTGGTTTTGTGGTAGTTCCAAGCGAATTGAGCTTGTAATGATGAGAGTTTTTTGCATTGGGTGGTGTTTGTTTGGTTTTGCATCTGTTTGTAAGCTTGGATGTGTAAGAAATCACCATTGCATGGATTCAAAGGTTTGGAACTAGAAACAACAACGGAAAGAGAGGACAGTGAGATCAATATGAAAATGGTATCCAAAGCAAAGGATTGCATCTTTGTTTTTCCTTTTTTGGATGGGTTGATAATGATAGCCCTTCCCTTTTATACATATAAAAGTGTGAGAGAGATATATGTTTATGTATGTCATCAACATCCCATCATCTCTTGTTGAAACAGTGGTTAAAGCTACCATTTGGCACTCAAATACCATAAGTCCAAACCCTGTTAATAATAGTGGATTTTGGTGTTGAGATTTAGGGGTTAAAATTTTCAACACTTTTAAAGGGATTAATGAAAATTTCTAAAGAAAATTGTGGGAGGTTTAATTAAAATTTTTAAAAAAATTTAGGGACTTAATAAGAAATTAAAAAATTTTGAAAATCCTAATTAAACTCAATTTCCAAAATTTTGGCATGCCTTGGCTGCCACCAAGATTCACCTCTGCCTGGTAACCCTCTCCTCCAATCATAAAATCCCATCATCCCTCCCTCTTGGTTGCTTCAATAGGCTATAGTAGAATCTTAATGTTACTAAATCTTAGGGACTGACCGATTTAAAATCCAATTCGATTAAATGAAATCATTTGAAAATTTTAAAATTCGGATCGACCCAATTAAAATCGATTCGACCAAAATTAATTTGATTTATTTAATTGATATGTTTAATTTCGTAATTTCACCCTTAAGATACATTATTCTAATATTACTGTATATTTTCACAGTGTGATCAATTAAAAATCAAAATTGATAAAATGATTCGAATCGAATTGATTCAAAACTTTTAAAATTTAGGTTAACTCAATCTCGATTGATTCGACCAAAATCAACTCAACCTACTCAATTAACCTGTCTAGCTTCACACCTAAGATGCATGGTTAGTATTTGGCAACAAATTTAATATTAGAGTTTGAACTTTTTTTGTCTAAATTAGTCCCTGAACTTAGTATTTGTTCCCATATTGGGACCTGAACTTGGTAATTGTTCTCACAATAAGGCTTAAACTTTAGGGTTTTCAATGAAATAACAGGGACTAACTTGGACAAAAAAAGTTCAAATCCCAATGTAGGAATAATTATCAAATTTATGGACTAAATTGATAAAAAATAAGTTAAAAAATTCAAACTCAAAAAATTCGATTAAACACTAAAGTTGAATGATGAATTATCCCCAAAAGTTAAACCAAGTTTAATTCCACAACAAGAATCCGTAAGTTTCGGCTGCCTTTAGGTGACATATGCTTTGCCCCTTAAACCAAGAAAGCTCTTGAACGCTTTTGCTTTAATCACACAAAAAATAGAATTTGCCTTCAGCCTTTTTACCCTTTGTGGGTGCTCCTGAAGCTTAAGGCTATGAGTAGAGATGTTATTTTTCAATTTAATTTAATTTAATTTATATTTATTAATAAGTTAAAATAAATTATAAGAATTTAATCCTATTTTTAAAAATTTTTAAATTCAGATTCAACTGGTAACACTATTATTATTTTGCTAAATTCAAATTTATTACAGTATCAGTTTTTTAGTTACATGATTGCCAAGTAGATGTGCCCATAGGCTGGGCCGGGTCAATCCCAACAAAATTTTAGGCCCGTTTGATAGGTTAAATTTTGTCTACACCCGACCTGAATAAAAACGTTAAAACCCAAGCCCAACTTGTATTAAAATTTTTTATATAATTTTTTTAAAAAATATAATACAAACCCTAAACCCTTTAATAAGTTAATACAAACTATCAAAGCAAATTGACTCAAATATATTTATATTTTGTAAAATTTTAAAATTAAAATATATTTTTAAAAATCAACTTTTAATGTCCTTAATTTTAAATTTTTTTACAGCAAATTGTTAAACTTAAAATATATTTTAAAATAAGGACATATTTTAATAACATTGATTAAAATATATTTATATGTTTTTCAAATATCATTAATTTTTTAAATAATTAATTAATTAAAAAAAATTAAAATTATAAAAATATTACAATATTAATACACACAAACAACTCAGACATCGCGCGGGACTCCAAACTAATTATAAGATTGGATTTATAAAATTGGTTCTACAAATTATTCATAGTTAATAATATTTCATAAAAAAAAGTAGGCCAAAAGTAAATTATTCACAAAGCGTAATCATTAGGATAGTAATTATATTCTCTTGTAATTGTAAAAATCTGTATTTTCTTAAACGTGTTTGGCTGACAAAGTATAGTTACCTTGTAGTTCTCTATGTCATGTTTGGCAATACAAATTATAATTACACGGTTATATGATTTATATTTTTAAAAAAATATTAATTATCATAAAAAATTATTAAACAAGTAAGAAAAATTAAAATTAAATCATTATATATATTATGTTAGTCCAAAATAGTAGTTGATAATACGATTACTACTAGAAATAACAAGAAAAACAAACATTATATGCAATTTTATCTAATTGAAACACTAAATAGTTTGTAGCTCGAGCCGAAGCCAGAAAATTTTTTTTAGGGGGGCCAAAATTAAATTGTATATTTTTACGATAGTAAAATGCAATTTCACCATTTTAATATATGTATATCTTTATAATTTTAAATGATTAAATCAATTTTTTATCATTTTTAAGGGGTCAAAGTGCAATTTTACTTTTACTAATTTAAATTTTATAAACTTTGAAGGGGCCTAAATAAAAAAAAATTATTTTAGGGGGGATCGGGCCCTGGCTACGCCCCTGTTTGTAGTTTTAATTATAAAAACTTATATGAACTTAATTTAGAGAAAAGATTATGACAAGATATAACTTTTTATAATATATAAATTAAATAAAAAATAATATAAAATTTATTAATATATAACCTTTATAAAAAATTATAAAATACTACCTTAATTTTTTGAAATAATTTTCTTAATAGATAGAATTACTTAAATTATTTCTAATATCTTTATTAATCAATTATTTTTTATGTTGTTGCATAGAAAATATATTTTATGTTGAAAATCATCTTTTCCTACAAAATTATAATTATAATTTAATTTATTTAATTTAGAAATAATAGTTTATATATATATGTTTTAAGAAGAAAAGTTTTAATCGTAATTTAATTAAAACTAAATAAATTTCAAATAAAAAAGGATATATATCAAATTTATACATGAACTTTAATCCAATGTGCAATTTGATACATGAACTTTAATTTGGTATAAGTATACATGTGAAACTTAAATTATGGTCATATATATTCATGAAACTTTGGTTTTGTTTCATTATATCGATACGAAATTGTACTAATTGGATCAAATCAAAATTTTATTTATAAAATCGCACAAAACCAAAATTTATGCATGTAACAGGTTTAAAAATTTATATCATTAATGGATTTTTTTTGTTTCTAATTTTTCTTAAATTCTCTTATATTAAAATTTTATGTATTGTTAAATCCCTTTCTTTTTAAATTTATTAAAATTTCATCTCATTCTTTAGTTTTTAGTTTATCCACCTTAATCCTTAATGCAATTCTGATTTTTTTATTTAAGTCCTTATTATGTAGGTTTCAATTCATTCAGTTTGGTCCTTGAAAATGCCAAAAACGACACACATGCATAAATCAAACTAAAGTGTCATCCAACACACTCCTGTGGATGACATCCGGATTATTCAAACCAAATGATAAATCAATGTTCTCCTGAAGGAGTCAATGGGCTAACCGATGCGCAACCCCATTAACCAACCTATAGGCATAATGAAAAATCACATAAACAAAGGCAAAACCAAACATCAAAGTATGAAGTTTATTAACAACAGAAAAGCAAATGGACTCAATAGTAATGTGGTGGAATCCATGCTCCCTACCCATCCTAAGACCTCCAACAATAAGGCCTTAGCTGAATGAGCATTATCAAGCTCCATCGAGACGTTGTGCACAACAGGCTCCTTTGAAAATCTAGGCTGCATCAACATTGATCTTGAGCTGCTCACCAAGCAAGGCTTCCCACCTCAGAACTCTTGGCCTCCTAGGCAACATGGGGGAGCAAATGAAATTGTGAACTCTCAAGTCTTTCTGGGTGGTCGGGGCACTACTAAGATCATCTTGTGGTACCATTGCCTTTCCTTGAAAAAGCTCCATGTCCTAGCATGCCATAGTTACCAGAAGACCACCAAGAGGCTTGTGAAAGCCTAAGTCCTACTAATTGAGACCTACAAAGTTATGAATGGCGAGAATCTACCAGTCTCGTTTTGGATAAAAATGAGAAGTAAACAGATAACAGCTAAACACACGCAAGCACACAAAATAATCAAGTTAAAGCCATCACGATTTAGAAGCCTTGGCTGGTTTTTTCATGCTAGTGGAAGCGGTCATTTCTTTGGCCTTTCCTGAGGGTGCAGAGGTGGGTTTAAATTTGAAGTTACAGGCCTCCATAACAGAGTAACTGTACCAATCCAAAGCTGCCCACCACTCTAATTCTCCTCTGATTTTCTTCAGGAGATCTACACTTTCATTGTCAAATGGAAGTTGCCTCAAACATGGGCACCGAGATACTTCGATCTCTATAGCAGAAGAAAAGGGCTTGGTGTAGCGGCAAATGGTTTCCAGACTTGGCAAACAAGTCAGAGAAAGCATCTTTAACTTTGGGAAGACTTTGAATAGTACCCTCCCCTCACTTGTATCTTGTCCATCTCCTGCTATCTCCTCCTCACTTATAACTTGTTTCATAGACTGACAGTCGAGAATTGTGAGGATCTCAAGATTTCTAGCATAAGCAAGGCAATTCAGGTTTGGCAACAGTGGGCAAACACCTACGTGAACCTGACGAAGGTTGTGAAACTCATCCCGATATGAAAATCTGATTTCTCGAAGTGAACAACAACGAAATATCTCAAGTTTCCCTAAATTTGGTAACGCATGGACAACACGTAGTGAAGTCAATCCCGTGCAATCGATAAGTTTTAATTTTCTAATGCATGATCGTTTGGAGTATGAGCTGAATATCTTTTCAACAGAGGGGTGACAAAATATGGTGATACAAATCTTATTCATGCAACTAAATCCCTCCAACACCTCCAAGAAAGCAAGTTCATCATCAACTGAAACTTTCACTTCATCAAAGTACTCCATCACCCCATTCATTTTACTATACACCTGCAACAGTGAAAGACAAGACATCACCTCCTTCGGTGGGATCTCTTTAAGATGCGTAGTATAATCCAGTAACAAACACCTGAGGTTTCTCAAATTCGAAAGGCCCGTAGGTAGCTTGGTTATGCTTGTTAATGACAAATTTAGGTACTGCAGGATTCTCAATCTTCCAATCTCCGGAGGCAACTCAACCAATTCTTGATTACCCGATAAATCTAAAGCTTTCAAACCAGTCATGAACTCGAAGAAGCCACCAGGAAATGCGTTGACCAGTGTATCTCTTATGAGCAGAGTCGAGAGATTAGGGCAAGTTGGTGGGTAATGGATGATCTCTTTGTCACTACTACCCCACACGGAGACCCAACTTGAGTCTGCCCATTTGCTGAACTCTTGATCGGTAAGCGTCCCACTTCTTGCTACCAAAACCTTGTTCTTATTTTTCTCTTCGTCACGGGCTAGCCACAGTGCCATGTCTCGGATCATTTCATGCATCCAAACAGATTCCATAGATTCATCACCTTCCAGCAAACATGAAAGCTTTAAAGTCCTAATAATGAATTCTCCTTGCCTGCGTGGATTTGTTCCATCTAAAAGACCCTCTCCTATCCAAATGTCGATAAGCTCATCGACGCTAATCGTGCAGTTCTCTGGGAATATAGAACAATATAGAAAACATTTTCTAGCGATTGGAGAGGTGAGGCTGTCATAGCTAAACTTGATAGGAGGAAACACTAAATCTCCCATACCTGAAAATTCTGATGGGTAGCTTTGTAACATCTCAACTGCACAGATCCAATCATGGTAACTCTTCCTACTAGCCATGACGCTCCCAACAGTGAGCAGTGCAAGTGGCAAACCACTGCACCTTGCGGTAAAAATTTCAGCCAACTTCGGAATCTCTGGATTAGAATTTAAGATGTCCTCCCCTACCGTCATCGAAAATAAACTCAGGGCTTGTTCTGGTGGGAGACATTCCACTTTAATTCTCCCTTGAGCTCCTAAGTAACCGCACAACTCCTCCGAACGGGTAGTAAATATTATTTTACACCCATTTCCCTTGTTTGGTAAGGGGATGCCTAAACTGGTGAGTTGGGATTTGAAGAACCCCTTCCGCACATCATCCAATAGCAACACAAACCTTGTACGGCTCAAGAGCCTGGATATCTCACACGCTCTGTCGTTCTCGTTTGAACACTTTTGCCATGTGTCATCTGAGATCTCCAATTTCCTCCGAACGATATCTTGAAATTCCTCAACTTTTGTTGCTTCGGATTGTGTAACCCAAATCACGCTATCAAACACAGGGTCCCGGATAGAGAATTCATTGTTGATTTTCTTCAAGAGGGTTGTTTTACCAACCCCACCGATTCCGTATAAACCAATAATCCCAACGTTTCCATCCTCAATTTTTTCCCATACGTCTTCAACCTTGGAGTCTAGGCCAACGGTATTCTCCATAGGAAATTGAGCCATCATCTGAGGGCTACCCGGGGCGGTGGAAGGGGATGATAGGGGGGACAGCCTTCTAGTGAGTGTTGCAAAATACCCATTCTGTAACAGTTCCTTCACTTCTGCTGTCTTGTTTAACACTTTCTTCCCTATCTTGTAGGCTTTCTGCAAATTCCTGGGACAGCAGCCAAGACATTTCCTCTCAACCTGAAGATTTCCTTCATGGATAAGGGCAATTACTTGCTGCTCAATAGTTTCTACTTTGCTCAACCATTTTTCCACTCGCTTCGTGACCATCTCCCGTTGTGACCTCACACCCATCTCTACCCTTATCCTCACATCATCTCTGTGGTCACTGAGGTCATCCATTGCAGTTCTCAACTCTTCTAGGCGTTTGCCGAGGTGTTTCACATGCGCCACATGCTTAACACCGAAATCCCACAAACGAGCGACGATGTCAAGGACTGGGCTCACGAGATCCATTTCTCAACGATTCACTAGAGTTTATCACCAAGAAATGAATGGAAGAGATGACATCGATAATCAAATGAAGCAAAGCTAGAACTGATTTTAACAAGTTCGGCGTTATCAATATCACAAACCTTCAAGTTGGTTTATATTATTATATTTTACAGCTAATCAGTGTCGGAACCGCCAGCGGGCAAAATGGAAATTTTTTTATTTAGATACTTTATAATTTATAAAATTTTAAATTAGTAATAGTAAAATTACATATTCACATCTTAAAAATAATTTTTTTTATTTTATTTTTTAAAAATTATAAAGATATACACTGCCCAAAAAAATTAACTCTGCTACTACAGTTAATATATATTATCACTAAATTTGTAATAATTTGGTACTTCCACGCTAGCACTTTAGTTTATTTAATATTTTTTATTAATTTTTATTTTTAAAGATTTTTTATATATGTTTAACATGTGGCATTCTAAGAGGTTGATGTATGTCACCACTGAATTGGCTATCAATGTTAGATCAACCCAGATTAACAATATTAGTGCAGATGCACTAAATTATATGACAAAATATAATATGTAAATATTGAGAGTTATATTTTTCAAAATCAAAACTAAATTGACACAAAATATAAATACTAAGGATTAAAGTTGTTATTATACTAATATTAAATTTCACCATATTAACTGGCTAATATAACTAAAAAAGATAACTTTAAATAATTAAATAATTATTTTGTGATTATTATTAAAATAGAAACCAAAATATCTACCATTAATAATCCCATTTCCACATTGAGATAAATATATTTGAATTAAAAAGAAAAAAAAATATAATTATCATGAAATGTGTTTTATTTTTATTTTGATTAGTGGGATTTAACACTTACTGTTATTATTATTAAAAGAATAAACGACACCATAATCACTAAACCATGAATAATGTCGAAACTATTTTTTCGATAAAAGGGTTGACTTTTTATTTAAAAACGAAAACGAAAATGGGAGTTGCCACCAATCTTTTTTGATGAGGTGTGATCGGGTCACCTCGAAAAGTGGTTATTTTTTTATAAACGACTTGATTTATTAAAACAACGATTTTGGTCCACAAAATTCAAAAAGACGAGTTTGGGAGTCGGTTACGTACAAGGAAGGATTAGCACCATTGTAACGCCCAAAATTGGTACCTAGTTGATTAATTAGTGTCTTAGAGTCGAGAATTGAAAACTTTGAAGAGATTTAAAATATGATCCTTTATTAAAATATTAAAAATTTTCGAGAAAAGAGGCACCTTTCACGTTAATCGAGAAAGATAATTATATCCAGTAAGTTAAGACACAATCGAGAAAAGGGCCAAAAAATTACTTATTTGAAGGATATTCAATTTGATTATTCGGGTTTGAAAAAGAAATCATGTCCCGTAAGTTAGAACATGATCTTTTGCTAATTCCTGAGATCTTTTAAAAAACTCATGTTTGAAAAGATTCGTGTACTTGGATTCATCGAGAAAATCAAAACCCGTAAGTTAGGGTACGATCTTTTCGAATCAAAATACAAGGTTTTACTTGTTTTAAAGTCATGTTCTATGTATCGAATAAAATTAATCTAACGCAAAATGGCAGAAATAAAACTCGGTGTTAATATGCGTAACAAAACAATAATGAATACAATGATGTAATCATAAATAATACGAGCAACAACAACAAAAATAAGATAAATAAAAAAAATAAAAAAGGACAAATCAATAACATACAAAATAACAAGTACATAAACACATAAAACTAAAATGTCTTTAAAATAATATGGGCACATAAATAAAAAAGTAATCGTCAAGTAAAACAATAATAATAAAGAAAGTAAATAAAAATTATAAAAATATAAAATATGTATATATATATAAAACAAAGTTTGAAATTAAAAAAAAGTATAAATGAGTAAATAATAATAATATTAATAATAGAATAGAAAATAATCTAAAGTTTAAAAAAACAAAAGAAAAAACACAAAAGATATAAGTAATTACATAATAATAATATATAATAAGATAAAAGATATTTAAACTTAGATAAGTAAATAAAATAGAAATATAATAACAATAATAATAAAACTAATGACATAATATGATAATATAATAGTAATGAATAAGTAAATATAAAAAGAAAATACAAGTATGATAGTAACTAGATTAATTAATAAGATAACAAAATAACAAAAAAATGGACTAAATCGGGATAAAATGAAATTTAAAGGTATAAATTACAAATAAAAAAAAGAGCCAACTAGAATGCGCTGAAAAAGGGCAAGGACCGGATGGGAAATTATTCCCAGCCCTTTAAACGGCGTCGTTCCATGCGTTTTTCCTTTTAAAACGGTCTAAGGACCAAATTCAAAGAAAAATGAAAATTTGTGGCAAAATTAAAAAACGTAAAAAAAGATAGGACCCAATTGTAGCCAGCCTCAAAAGCGAAAGGATTGAGAGCGCAAATAGCCCCTTTGTCCAAAAACACGCGGATCCTAAGTGGTTAGAGTTGGGTCGGTCCGATCCAGGTCAAAACGACGTCGTTTTGGGGCTTTTTGAACTCCTCCAAAATAGTGCCGTTTTAACACTCTATATAAGTTAAAAAAATTTCAAAAAAAATCATTTTTCTCTTCTTTCAACAAAAAAAATAATTTAGAAACCCTCTCTTCTCTCTTCCTGCTCTCCAAAAATTCGGCTAAGGATCTGGCCGAGAGCCACTGCACCAGCTGCCAGTCGCCAGCACCATCGTGCACGGCGGTGTGGAGTCGAAAAGTTTCATTTTTTTCTCCGATGCAGCCCTTCAACCCCACCGAGTACTTCGGCGACGGCAAATAGGTAAAAAAGCCTTTCTTTTTATTTTATTTTATTGCTATTTTGAAAAAAAATGTAAAGTCACCTTTGTTTCTTTATTTTTTTTGAATCTTTTTATTTCTCCAAGAAAAAACCCCCTTTTTGCAGAGATTACATTTGGTTTTTTGTGTGTCTTCTTCCTTGTAGGTAATTGACGGTGGCGTGGCAGTGAGCAGGTGGCGATGGCAAAAGGTAGGTGCACCACTTGCACTGATGATGCGACGGCGGCGACGCTAGGCTAACTAGGGTTTCAGGAAGCTGAAACCCTAGTTTGACTAATGGGTTATTTGTTTTGGGTCTAATTTGGAGTATTGGGCCTGCTTTGGGTTAATTTGGTTGTACTGGGCTGATATTTTGGGTTTAGGTTTGGGTTTCAATTGGGCTATCTGATATTGGATCTGTTTGTTATTGTTTTGATTTGGGTCTGGGCTGAATTGGCCTACAACAAATAAGATTTTTATTTTGTTTTTATCAACCGACTATCAAGTGACATTTTCTTAGTTGGTATAATAACAACTTTAGTTCTTAACTTTTATATTTTGTTGTCAATTTGAACTTGGTTCTATATAAAAATTATAAAAGAAATCAAATTTACGTAAAAATAGAAAGTTCTATATAAAATTTCTGAAAAAATAAAATCTCAAAAATGTTGTTGTTGAAGAATTAATATGTGCGGAAAATAAAGAAAAATATTATTCAATAGAATCTAATAACAAATTAAAAACAGAATAAATAAATAAAAATTAGATCATTACATGGTTCCTAAATGTTTCTCGAAACAAAATTAGTAATATCTACAAGTCAAGTTCCATGCCCCAGAAAGACATCTAGAACAGATATTACAAAGACTTGCGAAATCAAATTTGATGCCATTTTTAAGCAAAAAAATACAAAATATACCACAAAGTGTTTTTTCAAACTCAATTAAAAAATTCCATTAATTTAAATTATTTTTCAAAATCCAATTTGTAAAAATAAAAATTATATTCTGAATATTTTCTTTTCTTACAACGAAAAAACCTTATCAAGCAACAAGACGAGTAAAAAAACAGAGAACCAATAATTTTGCTTAACGTTGGGTATTGAATATTTCTATATAGATAACACAAAGAAATTTTGGAAGGTTTAAAAGTAATTTTCCCATATTTTCTCACTTTATATATTTTTGAATATTTTGTTTTATTTTTCATTTTTAGAATTGTCTAAATTTTAAAAAAATAATTTTTATCATTTTATATATGGTCAGAGTCAAATTAACAGAAAATATAAAACTAAGAACTAAAATTATTATTATATCAATTGAAAAAATATTACTTAATTGTCATACAACAAAAAAACAATTTCGGGTAAGTTTATTGAATAATATAGTTGTGTAATTAAGATTATTCAAGTAAATTAATTCGTTTAACTAGAGTTAAATCAAAATTGGAGTATCTAAAGGTGGTTAAAATTTTGTCCATAAAGGAGTCGGCGGGCTCAAATATTACTTTACTCAAAAGGACTCAACGATTTATGAGTTCTGAAGGATAGTGGCGGATCAGATACATGACAGGCAAGCTTACAGATTTTTGAAGTACCTCCTGATTCTGTGTCTATGGCTCTTCAAGAAGATAAAACATTTAGTGTTTTTTAACATTTGAGTTTATGTAATTTTATTTTATTTTATTCTCACTTTTAATTTATTTAAGGAAAATATAAATTGGTTGACATGGCATGTTCTTCTTTGATTTAATGTTGTTAATAACAGGGTAAAAGTGATAAAAATTTGAAAACTTCAAGGACTAAATTGATAAAGAAAGTTCTTTAAATACTAAAGTAATGATTGGGTGTAACTTTGAGGGAAAATAGTACATTAACCTTTTAATAAATTAATACAAACTATAAAAACAAGTTGACTCAAATATATTTATATTTAGTAAATTGTTAAACTTAAAATATATTTTTAAATAAGACATATTTTAATAACATTGATTAAAGTATATGTTGGGGATAAATCTGTGTATGCAACAAACAAGAATGATAAAGAAAAATTGAAAAGATCGAATATACAGATTTACATGAAAAATTTCCTCTAAAGAAGAGGACAAAAAACCACAGGCAAAAGAGATTTCACTAAATGAGTAAAAATCGAAAGAGTACAAGATAGAAATAATCTCAATAAACACCCTAAACACCGAAAGAACAAAGCACTTTGACTAAAAACTTGAAATTATCTAAGACTCACAAAACTCTCTCAATCTCAAAAACAATAAAGATGATTAATCTAAATTACAACAACTCCTTTTATAGGCTAAATTCGTAGGTTAAATACAATTAAAATAACCCTAAACTAATAAGAGTTTAACTGGAAAACAATAGTAGAGTTTAATTAGGAGAAGAAAACCCACTTGAATTGGAAAACACGTCGCAACATGGCAACGTCGTATGTCCCTCGTCGGGACGTCATTCTTCGAGTCGTCGGGATGTCGAGTGTCGCATCGTCAAGATGTCGGCTCTTTCTCGTTGCAACTTCGATTTGTAAATACGAGACACACTCCACAATATATTTATACGAATTTCAAATATCATTAATTTTTTAAAATAATTAATTAATTTAAACAAAAACCAAATTTATAAAACATTAAGATATTAATATGCACAAACAACCCGAACATCACGCAAAAATCCAAACTAGTTATAAGATTATATTTATAAGATTGTTTCTATAAATTATTCATAGTTAATAATAGTTCATAATTTTTTTTACTAATATTTAAAAAAAATCATAAATATATTATAATACTTTTATACCATATAAAATATTTTTATAATAAACTTTATCGTCGTAATTTTATAAATACACATAAATTATTTTTATAATATAATAAATTTTTAGTCATACCCATCGCAAGCACTCATATACATTCATGCTTATATATAAAAAGGAACAACTGAAACTTATACAAAACTCGTGGCCAACATCTACCTCCTTAATGGGCCTACAGAATGCAGATGATTAGTTACTAGGCTCGCTCCAGTAGATACCTTGAAGAAAAAAATTAAAATTAAAATTTAGTGCAATTACCTACATAATTACTCTAACTATTACCCTCCCTTTAAGAATTTGAAAGTGTAACCGGAGTATTTCAATTATATTCAATTCAGTAGGATCTATCAATTACAGTAGTTATCTAAATATACCACTCTTATATAATTACAGATAATTACGTCTACATCTAATTACTAAGTGGTTTTTTAAATAATACCTTAATTTTTTGAAATCATTTCCTTAATACATAGTATTACTTAAATTACTTCTAATATATGTATTAATCAATTATTTTTTATGTTGTTGCATAGCAAATATATTTTATGTTGAAAATCATGTATTTCTACAAAATTATAATTATTATTTAATTTATTTAATTTAGAAATAATAATATATATGTGTAATTATACACATGAAACTTGAATTGTGGTTCATATATATTTATAAAATTTTTATTTTGATTCAATTACACGTTTAAAGAAATGCATGCATGCATTTATTTTCATATTGAATTAATATAATTGTTTGTGGATGCAATATGTCAATGCAAAATGGCGCTAATTCGATAATGTTAGTTAGTTATTTGTGAAAACTGGGTCAAACAAAAATTTATGTATAAAATCGCATAAAATCAAAATTTATGCATGACGTTATATATTAGATCAAATTTCTTTTGAAGTTTATTAAAATAATAAATATGAAGGTTTCCTAACATATATCAGATTTAAATTTTTATATCATTAATGGATTTTTTGTTTTTGATTTTTTTATACAATGCTTAGAATTATTCATATCTCTTCTCAAACCCTTAAATAGGAGGATAATGCATTTCTGCGAACTCAAACCCGCATCCTTCTGCATTGATAATAATATCGATGTGAACCGAGCTAAAACTCAATCGACTTTTTAATTTTTTAAAAAATTCTTCTATAGACTAGTTTGACAACAACTTTAGCTAAGATTTAATCAAACATTTATTTAAGTTGATGTAATTTTTATCAAAATAAATTATATTCTGAATTTTTTTCCATATAACGAAAAAGCCTTGTCGAGCAACAAAAGAGATAAAAAAAAAACATAGAACCAATAGTTTTGCTTAATATTTTTCTATATTTTCTTAAAGAACATGTATTGAATATTTTTATACAGAAAACACAGAAAGAAATTTTGGAAGGTTTAAAAGTAATTTTTCCCTCATTTTCTCACTTTATATATTTTTAAAATTTTAAAATTTTCTAATTTTTAGAAAAATAATTTTAGTTTTTATCATTTTATATATGGTTAGAGTCAAATTAAGAGAAAATATAAAAAAATAATAACTAAAATTATTATTATACCAATTAAAATAATATCAATTAACAGTCGTATGATAAAAAAAACAATTTTGAGTAAATTTATTAAATAATATAGTTGCGTGATTAAGTTTATTAGAATAAATTAATTCCTTTAATTAAAGTTATATCAAATTTGGAGTAATTATTAAAAATGTGAAAGTGACATATACGCAAAATAATATTTTATATAGGATATAATATTTTACAATTGTTAAGGTTAAAAAAAATTAAAATTAAACCGATGTAATGGTTTGATGGTCAAGATTGTTTACTGTTTTAGGTGTGGTCTAAGTTCGAGTCATGCAAGTCGCATTTGTTGTTCGAATTTTTTCCTATTATTATAATTGTAGTTTTCTATGTCATGTTTGGCAGTACAAATCGCAATTTTATTTAATTGGAACACTAAATAGTTTGTAGCTAGGGGCAAAGCCAGAATTAAATTGTATATTTTTACGATAGTAAAAATATAATTTCACCAGTTTAATATTTATATCTTTATAATTTTTAAAGGATTAAATCAAAATTTTATCATTTTTAAAGGGGTCAAAGTGCAATTTTATTTTTACTAATTTAAATTTTATAAACTTTAAAGGGGCTTAAAAGAATTTTTTTTCATTTTAGGGGGATCAGGGCCAGCCACCCCTCCTAACTATGCCCCTATTTGTAGCTTTAATTATAAAAACTTATATGAACTTAATTTGGAGAAAAATTTATGCTAAGTTATAACATTTTTATAATATATAAATTAAATAAAAAATATTATAAAATTTATAATATATAATCATTATAAATTTAAAGTGTAAAATAATACCTTAATTTTTGGAAATAATTTTCTTAATAGATAGAATTACTTAAATTACTTCTAATATCTTTATTAATCAATTATCTTTTATGTTGTTGCATAGAAAATATATTTTATGTTGAAAATCATCTTTTCCTACAAAATTATATATATGTTTTAAGAAGAAAAGTTTTAATCATAATTTAAAAAAACATATTATACAATAAAAATTAAATAAATTTCAAATAAAAAAAGAAATATATCAAACTTATACATGAACTTTGGTCCAATGTGCAATTTGATACATGAACTTTAATTTGGTGCAATTATACACGTGAAACTTGAACCGTGGTTCATATATATTCATGAAACTTTGATTTTGATTCAATTTCACATTTAAAGAAATGAATGCATATATTTATTTTCATATCGGATAATATAATTGTTTGTGAATGCAATAAATCAATACAAACTGGTGCTAATTCGGTAATGTTGTTAGTGAATTGTGAAAATTGGATCGAATCAAAATTTTATATATAAAATCGTACAAAATCAAAGTTTATATATGACATTGTATAAGTTGATGTAAAATTTGTTGAAATAATAAATATTAAGTTTTACTAACATATAACAGATTTAAAATTTTATATCATTAATGGATTTTTTGTTTCTATTTTTTTCTTAAATTCTCTTCATAGATTAGTTTGAAAACACCTTTAGCTAAGTTTATGTATTTTTATAGATTCTAAAGAAAATTACATGTTTTAGAAACCCTAATTTTTTTATTAAGGGTTTTAAAATGCAGTGTTTAAATAAAAACATGAGTTATTTTCATGTTAAGTCCCTTTCTTTTTAAATTTATTACAATGTCATCTCTTTTTTTAGATTCTAATTTATCCACCTTAATCCCTAATGCAATTCTGATTTTTTTATTATTTAAGTCCTTGTTATGTAGGTTTCAATTCATTTAATTTGGTCCTTGAACATTCCAAAGGTATAATTTTCATAGTATTTCTAAACTATTTTTAATTTGTATGATTACTATTTTACAATTTTTAAAATTTTGCATGATATTATCACTAATTAGTCTTAACAATTTAGAGAAATTTGGTTTCCTTTTTTCCCTAATATTAATAGTAAAAATGTAAAAAAAATTAAAATAATATATTTTATTTAATACATACAATATAGTTAATATATATATATGCAAATTTCCACATCAGTCTTTTTCTCTCTTTTCATAGTTCTTAATAGTTTTATTTTATTTTAAGAAAAAAACCCAAAAACGACATACATGCATAAATAAAACTAAAGAGTCATCGTACATAATTTGGTGAATGACATTCGGAAAATCCAAACCATAGGCATCTTGAAAAATCACATAAACAAAGTCATCACAAAGTCTATGGGCCTCCTCAATGAGTTGGCAGTACAAAGGTAAAACCAGACATCAATTATGATGTTTATTAACAACAGAAAAGCAGATGGACTCATTAGTAATGTGGTGGAATCCGTGCTCCCTACCCATCCTAAGAGCTCCAACAATAAGGCCTCGGTCCATCGAGACGTTGTGCGCACCACCGCACCGAAGGCTGCAACAGCCTCCTTAGAAATCTAGGCTGCATCAACATTGATCTTGAGCTGCTCACCAAGCAAGGCTTCCTACATCAGAACTCTTGGCGTCCTAGGCAACATGGGGGCGCAAATGAAATTGTGAACTCTCAAGTCTTTCTGGAGGGTCGGGGCACAGCTAAGATCATCTTGCGGCAACATTGCCTTTCCTTGAAAAACTCCATGTCCTAGCATTCCATAGTTACCAGGAGACCTCCAAGAGGCTTGTGAAAGCCTAAGTCCTACTAATTGAGACCTGCAAAGTTATGAATGGCGAGAATCTACCAGTCTCGTTTTGGTTAAAAATGAGAAGTAAATAGATAACAACTAAACACACGCAAGCACACAAAATAATCAAGTTAGAGTCATCATGATTTAGAAGCACTGGCAGTTTTTTTCTTGCTAGTAGAAGCGGTCATTTCTTTGGCATTTCCTGAGGCTACAGAGCTGGATTTAAAATATTTGAAGCTACAGACGTCCTTAACAAAATCACTGCCCCAATCCAAAGCTGCCCACCACTCTAATTCTCCTCTGATTTTCTTCAGGAGATCTACACTTTCATCGTCAAATGGAAGTTGTCTCAAACATGGGCACCGAGATACTTCGATCTCTATAGGAGAAGAAAAGGACTTGGGCAAGCGGCAAATGGTTTCCAGACTAGGCAAACAAGTCAGAGAAAGCGTCTTTAGCTTTGGGAAAACTTCGTTTCTTACTATCTCCTGATCACTTATAACTTGTTTCATAGACTGACAGTCTAGAACTGTGAGGATCTCAAGATTTCTAGCATAAGCAAGGCAATCCAGGTTTCGCAACAGTGGGCAAACACCTACGTGAACCTGACGAAGGTTGTAAAACGCACCCCAAACTGGCTTTCTGATTTCTTGAAGTGAATAACAACGAAATATCTCAAGTTTCCCTAAATTTGCTAATGCATCGAAAGCATCTAGTGAAGTCAATCCCATGCAATCGATAAGTTTTAATTTTCTAATGCATGCTTGTTTGGTGTATGAGCTGCATATCTCTTCAACAGAGCGACCATAAAATATGGTGATACAAATCTTATTCATGTGACTAAATCCCTCCAACACCTTCAAGAAATCAAGTTCATCACAAACTGAAAATTTCACTCCATCAAAGTACTCCATCACCCCATACATTTTACTATACACCTGCAACAGTGAAAGACAAGACATCACCTGCCTCGGTGGGATCTCTTTAAGATGCACAGTATAATCCAGTAGCAAACACCTCAGGTTTGTCAAATTCGAAAGGCCCGTAGGTAGCTGGGTTATGCTTGTTAATGACAAATTTAGGTACTGCAGGACTCTCAATCTTCCAATCTCCGGGGGCAACTCAACCAATCCTTGATTACCCGATAAATCTAAAGCTTTCAAACCAGTCATGGACTCGAAGAAGCCACCAGGAAATGCGTTGACCAGTGTGTCTCTTACGAGCAGAGTCGAGAGATTAGGGCAAGTTGGTTTGTAACGGATGATCTCTCTGTCACTACAACCCCACAAGGAGACCCAACTTGAGTCTATCCATTTGCTGAACTCTTGATCGGTAAGCCTTCCACTTCTTGCTACCAAAACCTTGTTCTTATTTTTCTCTTCGTCACGGGCTAGCCACAGTACCATGTCTCGGATCATATCATGCATCCAAACAAATTCCATAGATTCATCAGCTTCCAACAAACATGAAAGCTTTAAAGTGCTAATTATGAATTCTCCGTGCGTGCGTGGACTTGTTCCATCTAAAAGACCCTCTCCTATCCATAGGTCAATAAGCTCATCGACGCTTATCGTGCAGTTCTCTGGGAATATAGAACAATATAGAAAACATTTTCTAGCGATGGGAGAGGTAAGGTTGTCATAGCTAAACTTGATAGGAGGAAACACTTGATCTCCCATACCTGGAAATTCTGATGGGTAGCTTTGCAACATCTCAACTGCACAGATCCACTCATGGTAACTCTTCCTACTAGCCATGACACTCCCAACAGTGAGCAGTGCAAGTGGCAAACCACTGCACCTTGCGGCAATAATTTCAGCTAACTTCGGAATCTCTGGATTAGAATTTAAGATGTCCTCCCCAACCGTCATAGAAATAAACTCAGGGCATGTTCTCGTGGGAGACGTTCCACTTTAATTCTCTCTTGAGCTTTCATGTTACCGCACAACTCCACCGAACGGGTAGTAAATATTATTTTGGACCCATTTTCCTTGATTGATGAGGGGATGCCTACACTGGTGAGTTTGGAGTTGGAGAAGCTCTTCTGCACATCATCCAATAGCAACACAAACCTTGTACCGCTCAACAACCCGGATATCTCACACGCTCTGTCGTTCTCGTTTGAACACTTCTGCCATATGTCATCTGAGATCTCCAATTTCCTCCGGACGATATCTTGAAATTCCTCAACTTTTGTTGCTTTGGATTGTGTAACCCAAATCACGCTATCAAACTCATGGTTCCGGATAGAGAATTCATTGTTGATTTTCTTCAAGAGGGTTGTTTTACCAACCCCACCAACTCCGTATAAACCAATAATCCCAACGTTTCCATCCTCAATTTTTTCCCATACGTCTTCAACCTTGGAGTCTAGGCCAACGGTATTCTCCATAGGAAATTGAGCAACCATCTGAGAGGGCCTTTCAGTGTAGGCAGCAAAGTCCCCGTTCTTTAACAGTTCCTTCACTTCTTCTTTCTTCTTTAACACTTCCTTCCCGATCTTGTGGGCCGTCTGCAAATTCCTGGGACAGCAACCAAGACATTTCCTCTCAACCTGAAGATTTCCTTCATGGATAAGGGAAATTACTTGCTGCATAGTAGTTTCTACTTCCCTCAACCAGCTTTCCACTGGCTTCGTAACAATCCTCTGTTGTGACCTCACACCCATCCTTACTTTTTCCTTCACTTCATCTCTCCGGACAATGAGGTCATCCATTGCAGTTCTCAACTCTTCTAGGCGTTTGCCGAGGTGTTTCACATGCGCTACATGCTTCGCACCGAAACGCCACAAATGAGGGACGATTTGAAAGATTGGGCTCAGGAAATCCATTTCTCAACGATAATCAAAGGAAGCTAAGTTGGGAGTAATTGATGGTTCTCTAATCAACATGCAATGAAAATAATTAAAATATATAAAAACAATTCATCAACTTGTTTTTTCTTTTCCGGAATATACAGTGGTATTCATTAAAAACGTCCAACCAAGCTAGGGTCAGGGAAATGATAACAGCAACTTTTTAGTGGGGACTCCTTTACAAAAAGCTTAAGTAGGATTATATTATTACAAAATTTTTTATATAGGTTGTGCCTACAACTTTAAATTTGTATTTAGTTGGTATTTAAATTTTCCAATATGCTTGTTACTTGAATTTATGTTCGGTCACATAATTTGGTACATTTATGTTAATATCGTTACTTTGTGTAATATTTTTTATTAATTTTTTTTATTTTTAAAGATTTTTTATTTATGCTTGACACATGATATTTTGAGAGATTGTTGCATGTCACCATCAAATTGGTTATCAATGTTAGTCCACTGATAACTAAAAAGACAATTGAATAGTTGGGTGACAATTTTGTAACTTTTCAGATACTTATTAGGTGACTAAACTTTTAGCTCATTTGTAGTGTGACTTTCATGTATTTGGCCCATTCTTCTTATTCTTCTTCTTCTTATATTATTATTATAAACTACACCATTAATCACTAAACTATGAATAAGTTTCGTATAGTGGTCATTTTAGTCATTGAGAGTGTAGAACTCGTTTGACGAATCCATGAAACAGCATAATTTTGAGAGGGTGAGAATGTTGTAAGTAAGAGATAAGATGGTTGTAAGGGTTGGTTAAGAAGTTAAGCTAATGGGCTTGGGAAACTTTGTTGAGGGTAGACTGCTATAAGTCACAACTAACGAGATCTTTGAGTGAGGCGAGCTTGTAGGCTAAGTCATTGAGATATCCAAATTGGTTCGTTAAAACGGTGATGGACGATGAGGGCTTGTAATTGTGGGGTGAGAATATGCGAAATAAGTTTTATTTTGGTTTCAGTCTTCGCCTTTCTTTTTTCATAAACATAAAAAGGTTTTAACAAATAGAAAACATAAAAAAAAACTACGTTAAAGAAATGGAGAATAGAAGAAAACAGAGGGAGAAGCAAAAGAGAATAGAATAAAAAGAAAGAAAGTTAAAATAAGATAAAGCAAAAAGATTAAATTACTCAACACAAACAAAAAATGGAAGCGAATTGTATAATTTAACCTAAAATTTTTGTTTGAAATGATGATTTAATTTGTCACGTCCATTATACCGTTAACGGCAATTAACGGTTCAGTGACTAAAATGTTACAATATATTAACGTAAGTGACTAAAACGTAACATCTTGAACATACGTAATTAAAATGCAATCTAAAGGTAAATAAAAGTGACTATTCGGATAAATTACCCTTCTTTCTAGTATTATTCTTTCTTTTCCTTCCTTTTCCATTTTCCTTAGCTTTTCTGTTTCTTTTTTATTTTTTCCTTTTTGTCATTTTCCCTTCACCAGACGCTGCTTGTCGGCCACAATTCATTAGCGACAAATCTAAACAAAAGTTCACTGGAAAAGTCCCCTTGTTCCGCTTTTCCATCCATTGAATTGGATTTTCCAAAAGATTCCTCGACTTCCTTAGATTTAAAATGGAAATTTCGGCTTAACCCAAGTTGCATCTTCTGGAAAACTATTGCTCAATTAAACACTTCAGTCACTGCTCTGTTTTTCCATTTAACCGTGTGCCTATCGAGCATAAGAATCGGTTCCTTTGCAGTAGTACCATCCGCATCAAGTTGTGGTAGATGTTGTAGAGTTAGTACATGTTTTCTAGTTGAGATACGAGGAAAACAGGGTGCTCAACAATCTGGTATGGCCTGAAATACTTGGGGTGCTAACTTCATATACTACTTGTTTACCAAGGATTTTTGTCGATATGGATGGAGTTCGACCTATACAACCCCCCCGCCGATCATACTACCGAGCAGTGCAAATTGAATTGCGGCATCCCTAGCCTTTAAGGTTCTGTCTCGCATGGCAAATAAAGCATGTGTATAGGTGCAGGTTGTTCGTAAATAATTTCATGAGTTGTCTTCGTAGCAGTGTGAAATGATGTGTTGTACCACCACTAGGCAAGTGGAAGCCATTTTCACCAATCCCTTAGTCGCTCCCCTGATACGCAACCAAGATATGTCTCAACACTCCTATTGACTACCTCGGAAAAGCTCCTTCCAAAAATGTGCTGTCAAAAATATTGTGTTGGTCAGAAACTATACTTTGAGGAATCCCATGTAGTTTGTAAACACTGTTACGGCTTGGGCTACACTTGTTGTCGTAAAAGGGTGTTCAAGAGCAATGAAATAACTCTACTTACTAAGCCTGTCGACCACCACCAATACAACACTCTTCCCATTAGATTTAGGAGCACCGTCGATAAAATCTAACGAGATATCAATCCACACAGCAATTGGTACTTGTCAAGGTTGCAAAAGAGCACGATATTTTAAATCTACTCTAGACCTTGTAGCCAAGTATTTGTAGTTCGAGTGGTCAATTCACTTTGAAGCACTAGCACGACATAAAAAGCAGCAGTAGATATTTGAGAAAGGGCATTAGCTACTGCGTTAGAACAGACAACTGCGAATCTCACTTTAAAAGAGGAGGAAGCGTACTTGGTTTTGGGTCCTGAGGATCTCACCCCGATTAATATTGATTATAAGCTTTGTCTTGTCGGGAAATTTTTGGGTGAAAGAGCCATAAACTTTGCGGCTATGGAAAGAACCCTTGTTATCTTTATGGCGGCCACTCCGGGGTGTTAATATTAAGTCGATGGATGGGAATGGGTTATATTTGATCCAGATTTATCATGTTGTGGATCTGAAGAAGATGATCTCTAGTAGTTCCTGGTCTTTCAATAACTGTTTTCTTCTAGTTCACAAGTTCACCCAGGGCGGATTCCCGGATTCAAGTGCATAATGACTTTTTCTATAACTTTGGAGGGCAAAATGAGTCATTATACCAATTGATGCCCAACTGACTGAATTAGATCTTGATTAATTGTATCTACCATTTATTTTTGGTTTTATTCATAAATTGGCTCTTAAACTATACCTTAATTCTCAAATTGATCCCTAAATCTTTTTAGTCAATAGTGAACCTTTAACTATCAATTTTATCCCAATTTATCCTTAAATGAAACGAAACTAATAGTTTGAGGACCACTTTTGATTAAAAAAAAACTTCAAAGCAAATGAAATCTTTTGTCACTAAATTAATGACTTAATTATATTCACCATTTATTAAAAAAGCATCAATAAAAATTTATTTTTTTAACATAATCTCATTATAAGTTCTTATCATATCTGCTTTTTTGATACAACGTTAAAACTATCTATAGCCCCTCCCAACCCTTAAATAAGAGGACAATATGTTTCAGCCAGCGCACTTGAACTTACATCCTCCTGTACTGACAACAATACCGATACCAATCGAGTTAAAACTCAATTCTATTAAGATTGGATATTGCAAATTTCCATTTATATAATATATATATAATGGTACGTAACAAAATAAAAATAAAATGATAATTACATTCATGATCATAACTATTCTCACCCCCACATTTAAAAAAAAAAAACCTAATTCTAGATGACTCTGCGCAAAATCTATGAACCAATTGGTCGAATGACTGTAGCAACATGAAGTAATTTTGCTAAGAAAATTTCAGCTATACCATTACATGAACTACAAGAAGTGTACTTATGAAGAAAAATATTTTCTTCCACTAAATGAAAGAAAAATAATACACTTTATATATACTTATATATCGAAATAGTTTTTATTGACTTTCTTTTATTGTGTATATGAATATAAATCACGAACCTTAAAAGAATTCGTAATCGAAATCAGGAGTAGTTACACATTCCATAAACACAAAACTCGTTGGGAGCGCACCGGTGATTGCACCCACCGCAATGCCTTTTATCAAACGAGACGTTGACGCACTCTCCCCGGCAACAAACCTCTGTGTACTTGCACTTGTTATGGCAGGCCCCGCAATTGTTGCTGTCCGTTACCAAGTCCACGCACTTATTGTTGCAACAAGTCGAGGTGGCGCCGCAAATCCCCTCGTTGTTCTTGCAGTGGTTTGCTGCTCTTGGGTTATTAGCTTGAAGGAAACGGCTCACTCTTGTCGATGGCAATGGTGATTGATCTGCCATTGCCATTGTTATGGTGAAGCTTAGAGCTACGGTGATGATAATTTTTGTGAGTTCCATTTCCTTCTTGAGTATTTTTCTTTTTGGGGTGAAGGAAATGGAAATGTTCAAGGCTTGGATTCTAGGGGAGCTTGTTGGCTATATATATTGAGAGTTTTTGGTAAAGGAAATGAGGGGAATGAAACCTTGGGTACTTAATTTATAAGAGAAAAAAAAACTCAGATTTAACTCGATTGATTTATGTAATTATTCCGAAATGAAATTTAATAAAAAATTATATTTGATGTATAATTAATGTAACATGTAAATTTGTACACGAATAGTAAAAAAATAGTGATCCTTCTAATAATGTCGTTTTTGAAGTTTATGGTAAGACATATTATACTCTAAAAAAATTTGGATTTAAACCTTGAAAATGACAGTTGCGAACTTTAAAAAGATTAGTCTCTATTAATCGAATCCGATTTTTTTCTTGTATTTTAAAATAATTTTTAAAAATAAAAAATAAGCGGAGTTGACCAAAGTAACGAGAAAATAGGTAAAAAGGTGGGATGTGATGCATGCATGGAGGGTGTTGGAATTGGGGAGATTAATTCATTAAAAAATTAGAAAATCTAGGGTTTATTAGTTTTTAAGCAAGTTTAATTATTTCTCATTCATAGATCCCAAGTTAGGATCATAAATAATTAAGGGTTTTGTTTAATTATTATAACTCGTCACCACTTTTTGTTTAATTTTTAATTATTAAATTTAAAATATTAAATTATGCTATCAACATCTGTATTTTACGAAAGTTTTGAATTTAATCCTTACACGTAATTTTTAGTTCATATACTTTTTGAATGATAACTGTTAAATTCATTAAGTTAAATTTTGCTCCTTTCAAAATCTGATGTGGCTAACATATTATATCATATGTATAATGTCATGTCCGTTTGTTATTTTCATATATTACTCACTAAAAATCCTATTAATTGATTAACGGCCGTCATTTGCATCAAAACTAAAATTTTAAAGCTAAAAAAGTATAAGGAATTAGAATGATCTAATTGAAGAATATGAACTAAATCTACAATTGTACGGATAGGACTAGTAATTGAACTTACCCAAATGAGCTTAACTACCACTTTTGAGTCAAAACCAAAATTGATCAATTTAAAAAGTATAAGGATTAAAATTTATTAAATTAAAGTATAGGGACTAATAACAAAATTTAACAAAATATAAGCATATGCTAGTGCTATTATCACATCACATGGTAGCGTAGAAAGTCAAAGCGGGGGGCAATTTTGACCATTTCTAGAACCATTTAATGAACCCCCAATAAAAATGTGCTCCCATATGGCTGGCTTGAGGAAATTTAGCCATGCCCTCAGGCAAAGCAAAGGAAATAAAATTAAAATAAAAAGACGGTCCAAATTTTCTTATCAATTCACACTATTATATTTAAAATATTCGGTACTATAAAATTAGAAAAAAAAATAAGATTGCATATGAAATAAAAAAAAAAGTATATTATTAGTGTACTAAATATTAATTCTTATATTAATTACGATAAGTATAATGAAGAAATCTAACCATATTTAAAGGATCGTTAACTTTTAAAACAATAGTGTTACACGTTAAAGTATGAAAATTCGTTCGATATTTGAAAATAAGGGGAGAATAATCGGGAATGATATCTAAATTAGGCTTCTTTTGAATGGACAATGAGATTAGCTACTATAGCAAAAGAGAGGTGAGATATGTGTTTGAATCCAATCACAACTGTAACGATGAGATGAGAATGAAAAATGATTATTAAGGACATTAAGTAAAATTTGATGTATACGTAAAATTAAATAATTAAAAGATATATGTTGAAATAAAATATTTTAAATCAATATTACAATTATTAAAAATAAATAGTTAAAATTATATTTTTTATATTAAATTATAAAATGCATATTAAAATTGTATTTATGTTAAATAATAACTTTATTAATAAATAATTAAAAGTTTATAAAAAATCATAAATTATATTATTTATTTATTATTATATTAATTTTTAAAATTATTATTATTCATATAAAATTATTTAATTATAAATATTATTTTTTATCAATTTTACAATAATAAATTATATATATTAAATTACTATACAAATAAAAATTATACACGTAAAATTCTAATTGTAGTTCAAATGTATACTTGAAGTTTTAATTTTAATTTTAATTTAATCATACACATTTAAATAAATAAATACATTAATTTATTTTTATATTAAATAAATATAATTATTTATGTATGCAATATATAAACATAAAATGATGCTATATCCCAATAAAAGGTCCCCATTCCGTCTCTTAGAATTTTATTATATAAGTCAAGTAATTGGGTTGGATTTCGGATCGAATTTTGAGTCGGATTATTTTTATTATTATTAGAAAACAAAATGCAAAAGGAAAAAATCCCAACAATATTATATAGAAGCAATCTAGTATGCATTAAAAAGAACATTTTCTATTTTATAATAATAAAAAAAGACATTTACCTTTCCAGTTTGGTGTAAAATATACTTATATTTTTATAGTTTGAAAAATATCTATCTACCCCCTTCATATTTGAAAAAAAATCATATAAACCCCATTTGTCAATTTTGAAAAATTACAAAATTGTTATTAATTTTTTGGTCATGTCTTTTTTAGTCCATTTTGTCAATTGTAATTAGCTAAGTATAGAAAAGTGAAGACATGACAGATCAGTTTTAAAATTGACATAATAATAATTTTAATTTTCAATACTTACATATTTTATTAATTTGGAAAATAGATAAACTATATATTATATAATATAATGATTAAAAAAATATTTAAGACTTCATCAAAACTAATAAAATAGAAAAAAGGAACTTTTGGATAGGTATAATTTTATATAATAATTTATATTACAATTAATTACAAAAAGAAATTATTTAAGACTCCATCAAAACTAATAAAAAAAAAACAACAACAACACATTTCAATAGGTCAAATTCTATATAATAATTTATATTAGTTAGTAGTTGTGTTTTCCTTTTTTCCTTTTTAAGTTTTGATAGTCTTAAATAATTTATTTTTGTAGTTAATATCTATATATCTATGTCTACATTGAGAAAGGATTGTATGAAACTGTGATTCCACGTCATCCTTATCCATTTTCAATGAGAGAATGACAAATCAGATTTTTTTCTCCTGATTTTTAGTGTTTTTAGTTGGATTATTTGAACTTTTTCAAGAGGAAAAAACTGAAAATCAGAAAGAAAATTTTGATTTATCATTCTCCCATTGGAAAGAGATAATGATGACTTGGAATCACAGTTTCATACAACAATTTCTCGTCTACATTTCTATCTATATTTATCTAATTTGATATTTATGTTTAAACATTTTATTTGAGTTAGTGTCACTCTTAACCAAGTCACCTACTCAATTATGAAATTACAGAAATACTCATTCTTTTATATTATAATTAACATTATTATGATGACAATTTTATCTTTTTTTTATATTTTTATGTAATCTTTAAATAAAATAATTACAAATTACAGATTCAATGATCAAACACATGTTCAATAATATCAATACGCAAGTTCATTACCCACATTTGGGTGTGACAAAACCTAGTAAACATTTAAAATTTTGACCAAATTGATGTCACCCTCGACGAGTCCCAACTCAGTTGTGCATAATGAGATTCAAACTCAAAACATCATAAATTTTACTCTTTCAAAAATTGTTTTGGTCGAAAAGAGAAAAAAATCAAACTAAGTAGAGATTACTCTTCGTGTTCCTACACCACTATCATCCTCTATCAAAAGATGTTACGATATCATAAAGAGGCTCATACAACACACTCAAGTCGAACTGCCTACCCAAGACTAAGATTGTTATTTTGTCTACTACTCGGTTACCTTTTCGATAAACATGCACCACATGAACATCCCAATCACATTACAGTAAAATCATGATCAATCGCTTCACCGTGCACTAGGTGATGATTATCCATCTCAATTAAAGATATATTTAATATTTATATCAATTTTTTTTTTTATAAATTTGAAGGTAAAAGAGAGCCAATACTAGCTGCCACTTAACGTGGTTTGTGAAACACCTAAACTTAAGCTCAAAGGATTTGGCACCTACAATTTGTCTTTTTTTTCTTTTTTTTTTTAATTTCAACAAAAACCAAAGTACTACGTTAGCCTAAGAAAATAATAAATTGGGCCACGTATGTATGTATTTATTGTGTAGCACAAGTTATTAGAAAATTGTATTGCAAGTGTGTGTTATGCCCAATTAAACTAATTGAGCTTCAATCCCAAGTAAGATTTGACGGTCCAATCTTAGATGATTTCACTCGCATATACTTTGATTTATGAGTAGACCTAATTGTAAGGGGTATTTTATTAGAAAAGTCTATTTGAAATATTATTTATGAAAATAGGTCATTTAAAATATTATTTACTGAAATATACTAAAAAATTAAAAAGGCGCCTACGTAGAAACATTTGAAGGGAAAATTTTAGAAAAGTGTTTTTTCGTGGGAGTGCTTTTGCCATGTCAACCGAAGCGCTCCCACGTCAACGCGCTTTAGCCAGTGTTTTTTCTAAGTTTTTAGGTTATTTGTATGTTATTTGCCATGTTAGCAAAATCACTTCTATGTCAGCGCGCTTTTGTTGACATGACAAAAATCAATATTTGGTTTGATCTAGACTTATCAATAGAATTTTACGAGTTATTTAAGTCGTAAGCTAGATTGGATTTTTTCGCTTTATTTATTTATTTTGCTCTTGAAGTATACTTATTTTTTTCTCTCAATTTAATTCTTAAAATATTAATTCGTTATAATTTTTGGTCCAATTTTTAATAAACATTGAAAAAATCCCAACCAATTAAATTGCACCACCTGTCTTTGTTTTTCCATTTGGTAATATAATTTATAATTTTTTTCGTTAAAAAGAATAAAAATATTATTATTTATTAATTTTTTTATTCTCTTCTTTCATCTATCTTTTTCACTACACTTAGACACCAAGCAAGCCAATCCCCGAACGTTAATTTTCTGCATCCAACGACAATGAGTTCGTCATTTTTCGATTTTAACCGAATTAACTGACTAAATCAAATTAGTTGAATTAATCAATTCATCGTTGAATTTAATTTGACCGGGAGCAATTAAAGATTTTTTAGATTTTCGATTATTAAATAATTCGATTTGAAATTATGTAATTAATCGAACATAATATATATATACTTCTACCACACACATTTGCGAGTGGACATTATATATATATATTATAGATATACAAAATTGGTGGGAGAAAATATTTTATGTTAAAAGTTAGTTTGTTTAAAGTTTACTTAATAATTATTATTAGTGTAATAATAAAAAGTTTGTTTATAAATTTATTAAACACAGGTTCAATTTTTAGTCGTGTTAGTTTTAGTTTTTTTTACTTAAAAACTATATAAAAATATGAAAAGACAAAAAGGTCATCAAAATAATAATAGTAGTAGTCATTTAATAAAAATGGTATATCAGTCATTTCCTAATCGAGCTTGTACTCGATTAGTCATTTAACAAAATACATGTTATCTTTATAAAGTTTAATCCCTAGACATGTTAACTTTAGTTCTTGTTAATTAAAAATTATATAAAAGTGTGAAAAAACAAAATTGTCATCAAAATAATAAGTCATTTAATAAAAGGGTATATTAGTCATTTCCTAACTGATTTGATATTTAATTAACTCGTGACACCAACTCAGTTAGATGTTTTATTAATAGTAAGTATAGACATATACAATTGATGAAAGTAATAAAGTATGCATAATAAAATTAAAATATATAAAAATATCAAAATAAAGTTTTAGTCGAATGGTAAATTAAAAATTTTATTAATGCAATTGGTTCGGACTCAAGCTTCATCGTATGTATATTTTTATTAGTTTTTTTTAAAATAAAAAGACTAAAGGACCCTCGACTAATATAACTTATTAAATATAAAAGGTTATTTTTGTAATTTTTTTAATTGAGTCAGTATCCGATTAACTCGTACTACCAACTCAATCATGAATTTTGTTAATAGTATAGATATATATCTTATGGAAGTAATAAATTGTAGATAATCTCGTGTTGAAAAAATGTTCGATGGAAGTCTTGAAAGAGATTCGGTCTTGAACCGCCCTTATTCATGCTTTTGTTTTAGTTGGATATGTGTAGAGCAAATTTAAGACCCGATAAATGGCATTGATCGTCGCCCTTTCGGCTTGTTCTAGGCTAGAAGACTTGAGTCTAAACGTCCGATTTCATGAAAATATCTGCTTGCTCGTATGTTGTTTGATAAAATGCCTGTTAAAAATGTGGGTTCTTGGAATTCCATGATATTTGGCTTAGTTCAACAAAGGACAACCTAAAGAAGCATTGGGATGTTTTTCATGACATTTTTTTAATTGAATTCTTGCCACTTTCGCCCATTTTTGCTTTAAGTCACTGCTAAATATTGCTGCCATATACTCTTGTTTGCACCAACTGTTTCATTAGTCTGCTGATCTTCATCGACCAAAATAAGCTGCTTATTGCTATCTTTTATTGCTGATTTTTGCTTCAGATAATCGTTGTTGATTTCTTGCCAAAATTGTTGCTGATTGCCCGCCGAATAGCCTTTAAATGCCCATTAAAATTGCATCCAAATTATCCTTATTTTCAGCATTTTAATTGCTCCAAATGTGGATCAACACTAGCTATATGATGTGAGCAGTCCCCTTCACTTACTCATGCTTGCTCGTGTATACAGTATACCAGGTTTGCTCCTTCATCGAAAATGAAGATGATAACTCGGACAACATTTTGCTTAACATTTATATTTGTAATTGTCCACATCCTAATTCAGTAGCCATATCTGTCTTTATTGAGTCCGAAATTTCAACTCAACATTTTACTATAACTATTATTAAGGGTACAAATGAGTTTCAATAGCCTCACAATGCAACAACTACTACCTATGGGAGTGGCCTGCAAATAGTCTTGAGCAGGGATTTAAATTGCAGTCATGGCCGTGTTTTCGGTCACGTTGCGTTGATCACGGTTGCGGACATAACGGATGCTATTGCGCTTTCTGCGGGTATCACGGTCGTGAATTTTTTTAAAATTCGCACAACTTATTGTAAAACATAGTAGCGGTTTCGGATGGTGCCGCTACAACTATATAGCGGCCCGGTATCAGACTGCTATTTAAATCCTTAGTCTTGTGGCACGACCACTTTATAACCTACAAAAGATAAAAGAGGGCTTGATTCAGAGATTTGGAACTGTTCAATCTTGCTCTTCTTGCGAAAAAATGCTGGAGAATCATACAGGAACTAAAGGCTCTTTGGGTTCGTGTTCTAAAAGGATTATACTTCCCAAATCACTCTTTCATTGAGGCTAGTAGAGGGTCGAGAGCTTCCTGGACTTGGAATAGTCTGATAGAAGCTAAGGAATTTATGAAGAATAATATGTTTTGGCAGATTATTAATGGAGATCAAGTTCAGATTTGGGGGGATAGATGGATTGCGGGAATTGAGGGCTGTAAATTGACTGAATTACCTCTTGAGGATGCAACTGAAGACTGACCAATAAGAGTTGCAGAAATATTAAGAAAAGATGAGAAGAGCTGGGATCTTCCTACCATTGGACGCTGGTTATCAAAAGAGGAAAAAGAAACGATACAAAAAACCATTATATATGACATTGAGGGTGAGGACAAACTTGTTTGGCCGTTCATCCCTTCAAGAAAATACACAGTGAAATCAGGTTACAAGTTGCTGTGCAATCAAGTATAAGGGAAGGAGCAAGACCATCTTCCTCACATATCATAGATAACAAAATTTGGAAATTGATATGGAGCTTAAAGGTACCCTGTAGACTGAAGATCTTTTTATGGAGATGATGCTCTAATGCCCTACCTACTAGATTAGGGTTATGGAAGAGGAGATGTCTGCCTAGCCCCATTTGTGAGATATGTGGAAGTGAGGAGGAAATAGTGGAACATTTATTGCTGAGTTGTGAGTAGGTGAGAGCCGTTTGGTTCGAAACTTGTTTTGGGCTGAGAATCCTAAGAGAATACATCAGTACTTTTGATTCTTGGCTCAACCAAACGATCAAATCTTTGAGGAATGGCATAAGGGGAAAGGAATTGATTACTGAATGGTTTATATACAACATGGTACATCTGGAAAATGCAATGTGAAAAAGTTCTACAAGGTAAAAATGTGGATGTAGGGTACATAATTAGGAAGATGAAAGTAGTAGCTACTGAGATGGAACCATTGAGCAAAGAGAGCATGAAGATTCGGGGACTGACACAAAGGCATGGAACAAACCAGAGAAGGGATGGCTAAAAATTAATTGCGATGGAGCTTTTGATAAAGATACTGGTTCTCTGCAGGATTGGGAGTTGTGGAAAGGAATGATCTTGGAACTTTGGTTGACGGGGAGGGATCAAAAGGGATAACTGATGACCCCGAAGTTGTGGAAGCCTTAGCTACGAAACTAGGAATTGAGCTTGCACTTAAGAAGAATTATGATAAGATTTTTCTTGAAACTGATTCGAAGATTGTTGTTCAAAAGCTCAAGCAATAAAAATCCAGGAATAGATGAAAGCTTAGGTCCATACTTCTTCAGGTGGATAGTCTCCTGGCTCAGATTCAATAGGTGAAAATACAGTTTATTAAGCGAGATGCAAATAGAGCAGCAGACTTGGTGGCAGCCAGTTGGTTAGCTTGACAGACCATCATCTCCCCCTGGTGCTTATCCTGGACAAAGATGGTCTTCCAGCCCCTCCTAGTTGCTCAATCTTCCCCTAGATTTGTATGAGGTAATGGGATTATCTCTTCTTACTGTCTAGGAAAATGATATGGGATTTCTTGACTGGTGTTTTGATGTTCTTGGTTCTTTTGTAATGGAAGGACTTAATTGAAACAATCCTTTAATTTAAAGGCCCAATTGGAACCATGTCAAAATCAAGCTCTTCTATCAATCTAACATATAACTTTGTTGTTAAACACCAAACTTGGCACTTAAATTAGTAGAAGAGTCTAATTGAAACAACATTTTATTTGAAGGACTTAATTAGAACCACATAAAAAAGATTATGTCAAAACCAAATCATTTTATCAATCGAGCAATCAACTTTGGTGCAATATATCAATTTAAATTTGAAGTGTTTTAAAGATATTTATTCATTCATACGTGTTTTAAAAAATAACCACGTCAAATTTAAGCTAATAATTAACTTTAAAGTATACTATTAAACTTAGAGGTGATCACGAGCCAGGTTGGGTTCAACTAAAAATTTAGACCAGTTTGCTAGCCAAGGGCCCGGGATGAAAATGGGCCTAAAAATTTACTCAAGTTTAACCCAAATAAAAATACTAAAATTTGGGCCTGACTTAGCCCTCCCATATTAAATTTTTTTATATTATATATATATTTTTACATAATTTTTAAATATATATAATACATCAAAACTACTAAAAACATTAAAATAAATATTTCTGAACAAATTAAAAATAAATTTTAAAAAATATGTATACTTAAATAATACTAAGATAAATGCAACTTAACAATAAAATGCCTCTAAAATAATAACAAAATTGACAATAAAACAAGTGTTTTACAATGTCCAACATAATAGTGAAATTGTAGTAAAATAGGGAGGAAAAAAAGAAAATATCATTAAAATAACAAAAAAACAAACTTTTTTTTGCCATTTAGTGAATTCGAGCTGGGTTGAGTCGGGCTTGGGCCAAAAATGTCTTACTCGAGGCTCGGCCCATTTTAAAACGAGCATTATTATTTTGCCCAAGCCCATTGTTCAAGTCTATTTTTTGCCTAAACCCTCCCAGTTTTCGAGCAGGCCTTCGGGTCGGGCCAGGTGACCCGACCCATGAGTAGGTGTATACTAAACTGACGAAAGGATTTGATTAGAATGATACTTTAATTTATGGAATCAATAAGAAATGTTTTAAATTTATCAAATTAAAATTTTGCTCATAATTTGGGGATGTAAGGTACAATTAACCCTTCTTTATGTTATGCTTGTATATTATCTATTTGCAAATTGAGGGAAAATGGGAAAAATGGAAACCCACCATTTTAGCCTTTTAATTATTTGTCTTATGCTTTCCCAAACCAACTAATTAGCATAACAAACATTCTCAACATTTCGAAAGTATATATTTGTAGGTTAAAATATGTAGAGTAACTGTATTTTTTTATAAATTTAGAATTTAGTCCTTATACTTTTAAATTTAGGTATTTAATTATTCTATTTTTTATATTTTAAAATTCAGATTCAATTGTTATCACTATTGAAATTATTTTGGCAAATTAGATTCGTTACAATGCTATTTTTTTAGTTACATTGTAATCAAGTGAAGTTTTTTAAAAAAAATATTCAAATTGTCATACAAATTTTAAAACATGAAAAGTAGTGGGGCTTAGGAAATATTTTAACCATATATATATTTTTCATTAATCTTTTATAAATAAAAAGGTTAATATACTAACCACGGGAGTTAAGTGAGATGACAAGGGTGGAGTAAGGGCGAATCTACTGGGGCTGGTAAGGGCCTCGATCCCCCTAAAGTGGAAAATTTTAGTCATTTAAATTTTTTAGTAAAGATAAAATTGCACTTTGGCCCCTCCTAAAAATGGTAAAATTTTGGTTTAATCCTTTAAAAAATTACATTTTTACTATCATAAAAATTACAATTTAATTTCACCCCCTTAAAAAAATTTTCTAGCTTCGCCCCTAGGGTGGAGCAGCTTTAAAACTCGCGGCTAGCATCTACTTCCTTAATGAGCCTACAAAATGTGGAAGATTAATTACAGGGCTAGATATCTTTAGAAAAAAAAAAGAGGCTAATATACTAAAAAAATTCTCTTAAACTACTATATTTTGTTTAACCAAGCCCTTGTACTACTTCTTTTTAGTTAAATAAGCCCTTAACCTATATTTTTACCCATGAAATATTTTAAAATTTTAAACTAATTTGCATAATGATAATAGTTTATTAAATAAAAAATAAAATAATTATTTAATTTTTTTGATAATATTTATATATATAACATAATCACTCGTTTGAAAATTCTAAATTTTATATCGACTTTAAACTTTAAAGTCTGAAGATAAGAGAATGAAATTCTAAATATTTTATGGGTAAATATCACATTAAAACCAATGGCTTTTATGGGTAAATATCATAGTAGTTTAAGGACTTTTTTAGTATATTATTCAAATAAAATTCAAAGATAAATTTTGGAGAAAATTTAAAAAATCCAAAAAAAAAAAATACTGAAAGACAAAAATAATATAAATAATTATTAACCATAATGGTAAATTTAGGGTTCAACCTTCGCTTTTCTTTTTTTTTTTTACCAATTTAGCTATTATTATTTTTAACTAAATTTGGCTGTTGAAATTTTGAAAAGAGTTAAATCGTTCTTTTACTAGAAAAGTTTATTAAAGCATTAATTTTTTTTAATAATTTTGACGTGGCAACCCGTGTATTCTTTAAGCTAAAATGATATTATTTATCTTATATGTCATGTCAATAAATACTTAAAAATTATAAATTAAAAAATTATAAATAATTCATAAAATTAGCATAAAGTGCACGAGGATGAACATATGGACTATCCTCCCGCTGGGGGCCTGCTATGCCAAAAGTGAGAGAAACCCCATCCCTCTCTTTCCTTTTTACGCCCCCATGTCGCCACATGGGAGGGACGCGGGGGCGTAAAAGGGGATCCTATCAACTTGTTCCGACTTAGGATAATAAGCTCATGGGCTTGGTCTTACTTCACCGTCGAGAAACGAAAGAAGGCTTCCATCTCCAAGTTTAATTCAGACGTAGCTCGTTTCTTTTTGGGTGTGAAGCAGTGTCAAACCAAAATACCCAACAAGCATTGGCTCTCCCTGAAAAGGAGGTGATCCAGCCGCACCTTCCAATACGGCTACCTTGTTACGATTTCACTTTAGTCACTAGCCCTACCTTCTGCATCACGTCCTTGCGGTTAAAGTGTTTAAAATTTTAACATTTTAATCGGTATTTTTTGAAAGATTATAGTTAAATTTCAGTCTAAAATTTGTTAAATTTAATTAAAAAACAAATAAGAGACAAATCAAAAAGAAATATAAATATTAAGGACTAAATTTATTATTATCCGTAAGGGCAATTATTTTCTTTAATTAACACGGCTCTCCTTTGGCCTTAGCTGTTTTTGTTTTCAATATAGAAAAAGCAAAGCAAAACCCCATCACAAAGAATCTCTCTCCTTTCATTCTTCCAAAAAAAAAAAATCTCAAATTTCAAAAGATATCCTAATTGTATTAGCGATGGATCTAGAGGTGGTTGGCCGCCACGCGCTGCTCTTCGACGACGACGCCATGGCCGCCTTCGTTAACTCTCCGGAGGCTCTCGTTGACTGGAACTCCCTCGCCATCGATCGCTACGATGTGCGTCACCTTCTCTCTGGACCTCCTCCGCCTCGAAAGAGACGGCGCCACCTTTCCTCTCCTTCGGTAACCGCCGATGATACGTTGGAGTCCGATCTCGATCGTGAGCGTTATCACGATTTGCCTCCTCCTTCTCCGTCGCTGCCCGATCAGCAAGGTGAGAAACGATAAACAGTTATTTCCTTTTTTTTATTTTTTTAAAAATTAAGTATTATTTTATTGCTTCTATAATTATTAATTATGAGTTTTTTTTCCTGCTATTTTATGAAAAATTAAGTTCCAATTTTTGAAGTAAAAAAGAAAAATATTATTGTTATCGTTTCAATCTTTAGGGTTCATTTGGATAAAGAAGTTAAAAATTTAACCGTTATGGATAACAAAAAGACATTATTTTCTTTAGGACAGAACTGTAATGTTGTTTTGTTGCTTTCTTTGCTTGACAGAGTGACCTCCAAATAGTGTCTTAGCTTCTGTTAGATTGTTTTTTATTCAGCTTTAGTTACCTAAAGATATTAATTGAAAGGAAACGAGTGCTTTCTATTGCTGTTTTTTTGGTAAAATATGAGCTAAGTAGTATCTTTAATTGTTTAATTCCTTGGTTCATGTCACTGTTGAGGTTTTGAGCTTCAGCACTGATTTGTGGGAAAATGTCTACAAAGAAATAGATGGATTCAAATATTTTATTTGATTGTAAGCTTGTTTTAAAAAAATCATTACAACTTAAAAACAATATGCTTTATGTTACTGTTAGAGATGTTAGAGACTTAGAGTAATTAATGTATCTTCCTTGTAGATATTAATATATGGAAAGATGAATTGGCTATTAGGGTTTTGAGCTTCAAAAGATGTTTAATGGAAGTTTCCTGGGTGTATGAATTGTTAGGCTATGCCGTTTGCCTGTACTGCTGTTTGGGTTTTGGCCTATTGAAACAAAATATACTTTTATGCTTGGTTTTTGGGATAATGGTGTTGGGTAAGCAATTGGTGATGCGTTTTCTAGTTTGCATGAACATTATATATGTTGCACTGCTTTTCCAAGATTGCAGGAAGGAACCTAGTTTGCAACAGTTATGCGTTTCGAAGAGACAAGTAAGAATGTTATTACCTTACTCTAAGCATATCCTGGCTAGTTTCTTTTTATGTTTGTCGTTGGTGGTGTTTACTTTGCACTTCTAAAACAATAATGGCATTAATAGCTTAATTTAGAAATGATTTTGATTCTAGTTTATTTTGCTTCCAGATGGAGAGAATAATGAGGAACCTGCGGCTGCTGGTGGTCTCTATAATGCTGTTTCCTTTTCATATGGAAACACTGGTGAATCAAACGAGCAAAAGGATGCTGATGTGGAATCTAGTTTTCGGCCACCCTTTCCTGTTCCTGAAACCTTACTTCAAAACCTAGTAAGTACATGCTCATCTTCTTAGGACACATCTTTACTTTTTGTATAATCTAGATATAATTGTTTGTCGATACTTATCCAATGTGGCTGTCTGATAGTTGAGTAAGGTGCATGTGTTATTCTAAGGCTTACGATGTCTAAGTTTCAGATGCTCGGAGCGCAGATGCAGTTCTTGTTTCCTTTTGATGTCATGACAAGGGTGCATGCAGGTGGGATTAGAATGATAGAAATTTGTTACATTACAGGAACCCTATTCACTTGAGCAAATGGAATGATACATATCTTCCTAGGAGTTCTCTATTTCTTGATCTTTGTGCTTATCTGAATATATGTGAGATTCTGTGGTTTTCTTTTTTCATTTTTAATTCTTTGGGATTATTCGTAAGTTTTCAGTCACTCTTGGAACTTTGCAATTGTTAAATTTCTCATTATTGACTTGAACACCCTTTTTGTTCTTTTTCTGTCTTTTCTTTAGCCTCCTACGGAGAAAGTACATCAGATTATGGCTAGGACAGCCAAATTTGTAAGCAAACATGGTGGGCAATCAGAGATTGTTTTGAGGGTCAAACAAGGAGACAACCCAACATTTGGCTTCTTAATGCCTGATCATCGACTTCATCCCTACTTTAGGTTTCTTGTTGATCACCAAGAACTTTTAAGCAGCAATTCCATTGATGAAGAGAGCAAAGCTGACGGTTCTCTTGATCAGGCAAGTAGTGGTAGAGGGGGTGGCGCTTTATCTTTGCTTGGCACTGTATATGGTTCCGGAGAAGACGAGGATGGTGAAACGGAGAATGCTACCGAAGCTAAGAGAATGGAATCTGGGGTTGCTATCAATAAAAATTCAACTGACGGACCAGATCAGAAAGAATCTTCTTTAAGTGTTAGTAGAAAAGATGATACTGTAACTAAACATTTGGCCCCTTTGAAGGAAAAGGCTTCTCTAATAAAAAGAAATCAATCTATAACATCAGTTAAGCCTGGAACATTGACTGGGTTGAAGAAAGAAAGTGATGCTTCCGCATCTGAGAAATCACGAGCTTCTTCTTTGCCACCCATATCAAAGGTTGAAATACCTGTTGTCGAGCCTCCATCTGATTTAAAGAGAGTGGTTGATAAGATTGTCGAGTTCATACTCAGAAATGGTAGACAGTTTGAAGCAGTTCTTGTTGAACAAGATGTCAAGCATGGGAGGTTCCCTTTCCTGTTGCCATCCAATCTATATCATCCATATTATTTAGAAGCTCTTCAAAAAGCTGAAAAGGTACGATTCTCACGTTTTGCTGTTCCGTATAATGTTTAATGTATTTTTATGAGATTCTTTTTTGTAAGACATCTTATTTTCCATACGTACACATATCTGCATCAAGTTATACCTTTCAAGTTTCCATCTATATTTCCGTTTTCTTTAATGATTGGTTTGGACTTGCATATTCATTCTAATCTGATTGCAGTTGTGCTCCGATCTGATCTTGGTAGTAAATTCTTTGCTTCTATCTTTGATTCTAAGTTGCAATATTTTGTCACTGTTTCTTCTGCTGATGGAAGATGCCTCTTTGTCTGCAGTCAAAGTTACCTGGTAAAGGATTCATTTCTGAGAAGCATGATTCATCTGGCCGTGGGGTAGAGAAGAAAGCTGCTTCATCCCGAGAAAGTGATAGTGCATCTCTTGGATCTGACATACCATATAATTCAGATAGGAAAGGGAAGTTTAAAATGGTAATCAGCAAATCAAAGAAGGATGGACAAGATCCCCCTTCTTCCAAAGCTACCCAGCCACAAATCGGAGTTAGTGTGGATGCAGCTGCCGCAGCTGCTATTCTTCAGGCTGCCACAAGAGGCATTAAGAAACCAAATTTAGAGATTCTTTCGAAGACATCATTAAATGGTAGCAGTCAGGTCCCAACTAGTGAGGATGGGCATGTCCCAAGTTCTGGTCAGGTTGCTAATGCTATTGCAAAGACAGCAGCTATTGCAGCTGCAAGTGAGGCTGATTCGTCCGAGGCATGTTTGACAAAAGAAGAAAAACTGAAAGCTGAACGATTAAAACGGGCAAAGATGTTTGCAGCCTTGATAAAAAGTGGTTCTGCACCACTTAAAACCGAATCATTGCGTGGCTTATCTGCCGAACCACCTGAGTTAGGGGTTTGTGGTTCAGGTGCTGAGGGTGGAAGCCTTTCTGTAAAAGAAAGGGAAGGCAGCTCAGGTGCAATGGATATCGATACTTGTGACAAAAATGAAAAGATGAATTCTGGTATTCATCATAATGAACGTCGATCAAAGAGGAAGTACCGTTCGAGATCAAAAAGACATGAAGCAGCCAGCGGACAGGAGGAGGAAGAAGAAGAAGAAAAAGAAGATAAAGTAAGGGACGGACACTCGGGTAGAAAACGGAGATCTCATCACCAAAGTAGGGATAGGCGTAAGCATAGAAAAAGACATTCCTCTTCAAAACATAGAGATTCGCGACATCGGCATAAGCATGATAGTAGCACCGATGATGAACGAAGTCGTAAGTCTGACCACTCTGATAGTGACTGTCTTCATTCTCGGCATATACGGAAAAGAGATTGCCCTTCAGATTCTGAACACCAGAGATCAAGATGTCGTGGCTCCTCTGAGGATGAGCATCATCCCTCTCAACATCGTCACAAGCATGATAGCTCCTCTGAGAATGAGCATCGACGCTCTAGACATCGGCACAAGCATCATAGGTCTTCTGATGATGAGTATAATCATCGACGGAAGAGATCTCACGCTGGAAAAGAAGTGGAATTGGAGGAAGGAGAGATATATGCGAAATCAGATCAATCGAAATTGAGTGAGGGAAATGTTGCAAGTAGGGAGGCTTCTGCAGATATATCAAACCTGGATGCGGCGGAGGGAAGGGCTTCTTCCGTGCCATCCACAACCACCACGGTTTCTAACGATTTAAGAGCCAAAATCCGAGCTATGCTGATGGCGACCTTGTAGTGAACAACACTGAACCTGTTTTCTTGTTTCTCTTTGTATCAGTTTTGGTCGTTTCTTTTTTGAATATTAGCATTGGTTATACTTTTATATAATAGTGGCTTAAGATTCGTATATGACCAAATTAATCAATTTTTAATTGATTTCCCCTAATGTGATAGATCATTTACGTTTTACTTAGCTTTTTTAAAAGTACCACATTTAAAAATTAGTAAAATAGTTTTTATACCTTAAGTAATTTAATTTTTATTCTTTAAATAAAAAATAAATTAGTTTTTATTTAAGTTTTATTCATTTTTACAATTAGACAGTTGCATATGGCATATGTGTATTTTATATTGATGTAATAATAAAATTAGATGGAATTTATTACAAAGAATCTTCATAGTATTTTTTACCTATTATATTATTTCTCATTTCCTATTTTATTATTTTTCATTTCCTATTTTAGCAAAAAAATAAAAAATAAAAATCGATTCTAGTTTATTTGTTAATTTTTGAGTTCAATGAATAATTAAAGTTTTTATCCCAAAATAGTTTTAATTTTTTCGTAAAAAAATTATCAATGATCAAACTTCCTAGCATAAATGCACTCTGCGCCTCATCAATACAGTGCGACATTATCATTTGCATTCTATGCATAATAGCGTTAGTCACAAATTTAAGCAATACATTACACAGGCTTATCGGCCTAAAATGAGACATATTAGCAGGGTTCGATCTTTTTGGGATAAGAACAATATTGTATGATTAATTTCTTCCAGAGAGCTATCATTATTCAGAATATTCCAACAATAATCAGTAACACTGTACCTATAATGTGCCAAAACTGTTGATAAAACAGAGCTGGCAAACTGTCTTCTCCAGGTGCCTTTCTAGGATGCATACTTCGCACCGTCGCATCAATCTCTTATACCGTAAAACACAAGTTCAAGAATCCATTCAGACCCTCAGTAACATGAATCAGAATCCTCGAAAAAGGCCTGCAATTATCACCTCGCCCTTTGGAGGTAAACAAATCTGTTGAATACTGGCAAGCGACTTGTTCAATAGCATCAATTCCCACACTCTCTCGTCCCTCTCTGTCCTCCAGGCTACTAATTGACTTATGCTTTTTTCCGTTAGGAAGCCATTTTATGAAAAAAAAAACCATGTATTTCGATCACCATTCCTCAACCAATTAGTTCTTGCCCTCTGTTCCCAATACCTCTCACCTTTATCAATTTCTAGATTTAACTACATTTTCGTGATGATTAACTCCTCTAGAGTCTCATCATCCTGTGAAGTATTATTAAGCTCGGTTAACCGAGCAGTTAATCTTTCCAGCTTCATACGTGAGGTCTTGCAAACATCCCTAACCCATCTCACCAAACCCCTTCCAACCTACCGAGGTCTTTCAGGAACCGATCCCTCAGCATCTCCTATAGTCGTCACACCTCACCCTCGCAGGACTCCTCAAGTATCCATGCAGCTTCAAATTTAAAACCTCGATACAAATTCCCTTGACTTGCCATTTCGCTACAGGTATTAAGTAATAGAGGACAATGATCCGAAATTGAATGACCGCAATGCTTTAGGCTATAAGTGGGAAATAAATACTTCCATCCCGGAATAGACACCCCTCTATCCAATCATTCCCGAATATTATTACTCGTTAATCTCCCACGTTCCCAATTAAACTATTGCCCTTCATAACCCACGTTCTACAAGTCACAATCATCAAAAGTCGAGCGAAAAGCCTCCATAGACTGTTCCTCCCTTAACCTTCCACATTTTTTTCTCATAGGAATACATAATCTCATTGAAATCCCCCATAACTAACCACAAATTCCCATTATCAAAGGTAAGATTTCTTAACAAATCTCACAAATAATATCTTTGACTCTCCACCGGATGTTCATAGAAGCTAGTAAATCGTCACCAAGTGTCTTCCATCGCCTCATTTATTAGCATATCAACATGATTCATCGAAAAACTTCTTAATACTACTTTAACACATTGCCTCCTAAAGATAATCCACCCCTACTCCTATCGCTACTAACATTTATTCCCTCCACCATCCCCCACACCATTCACACTTTCTCTATCTTCGAACTATGTAGCTTAGTTTTCATGAAAAAAGCCACATCAGGATTATTCTCATTCAGCATATGCTGAAGGCGACATCTTACCCAAGGATTCCCCAGTCCCTGAACATTCCAGCATAAGAGTTTTATTACATCCGGTTGCCCTGCCTCGCAGTGTCAGCTGGTATCTCAGAATCATGAACATAAGAATGTCCATCAGTAGTTTTCCCCAAATCCATTTCACTAGAAACTAAAGAAAATTGAGAACTGCATTGACGTTTCTTCCCTTCTCCAATCTCCATAAGGCAATCTTCCTCCCCCAACTTTCTATTTGGGTCTATATTCTCTAATCCACTAATACCAGTATCCAACATCCCTCCCATATTCAGTCCAAGATTGGCCCCTGCCTGTCATAGAAAATCCCTATTTCGAAACAGACGTTGTAAATTCACAGGTTCCGAAGCAATCCTTCTACCCAATGATTTCTGTAAGTCTCCGATCTGTGGCCCTTCTCACATAACTAAGGACTAGTCGCCAACATCGCTTTCCTCGGTACTGCCTTAATCGAAAGATCCCACTCAAATACTAGTTCTTTCTTCCCATGAACAATTTTGGCTGGGCAAAATGTAATAGCCCATTTTCAGTGAAATCAGAATAGTGGTTTTGGGACCACAAATCCAAAGTAAAAAAATTTATTTTACTATTATTTTATGGTATAAAACATGATAGTATTACCGTATAAAAATTTCGTTAAAAAATTTTACCGTTTACATGTTCAATTTGATAAAAAGGACTAAATCACGTAAAGTGCAAAAGTTGAGTTCTAATAGTTAGAGGTATTAAATAGCTATAAAACTTTAAAGTAGAGGTCCTTATATGGTAAATAACCCATAAATGTGTTAGTGGAATGTCATGGCTTGGTAAACTTGTAACTTGAAATAATTTTAAAGGTTAAATAAGTATTAAGTAAATAAAGACAAAATTTAGTAAAATAAAGCCAAGTATCATCTTTTATGTTCTTTCTTCAACCGAATAGCCGAGAAAAAGAAGTCATTTTTTCTCTTTAGGGTTAGGCAAGCTTGTTTCCATCAATTAGGTATGTGTTTTGTCCTGTTTTTGATAATTTTTATGTTTTCAGGATTGTTGTAGCTTAATCTAGCTAGCCCGGGGACTAATTTGTGAAACTGTTAAAGTATTTGAGTTTTTCCATTGATGAACATGTTAGGTTTTTGAAGTTTAATGGTAGAAAATGAATGGTTGTTGTTAGATAAATAACTTTTGTAAAGGAATTTTTGATGAAATTATCAATTAGGGATTAAATTGAAAATTGTGTCGTAAAATTTTGAATTTGTGAAATATATGGGCTGCTACAAATATGTTTATAATTTTTCTAGGCTTGGGTAGGGATAAAGCTGAATGAATTTCACTTTTCGAGCCTAGGGACTAAATTGTAAAGAACTAAAAGTATAGGGGCAAATTGGTAATTTTTCCAAAAATGTGTGTTGGAATAAATTGAATATGAATTATATTGAATTGAGTTAAATTCATTCATATAGATCCGGTTAGACCGTACAAAGTTAGATTGGGGCAAAGGAAAAATATCGGATTAGTCGCTTTCGTATCTACGTACACTCGTCAAGGTGAGTTTGTGTAATTAAATTGTGTAGTTATATGCTTTGATTGAATTAGATGTATGTTATTTGCATTATCATCATATATGAATACCGATCGTATATCCAACGACGTGCGACGATTACCGAGCCTCGTTTGAACATTAGAAATTCGTAGGATACAAATGATATGTCATTAGGGTTATCGATTTTAGCTCATATGAGCTTACCGATACTCAGTTCGCATGAGCTTACTGTTATTCAGCTAGGAAGAGCTTACCATTTACAGCTCGTAAGAGCATACCGACCCAGAGCTTGTCTGAATATACATGTATAGGAATTGGCGGATTACAGTTTAGCACACCTCATGTGTACTACCCACGTATCCAACGATATTCTAAATGGTTCAACGAACACTGTTCTGTTATGAGATTTCATGAGTTCAATACGAACTACTACAGGTATTTACATGAGATATATAAAAATGATTTGTACACGATATATAAATACATGATGTGGAAATTATATATACATGAAAGTTTGATTATTGTTGAGCTCATACATATTTCTTGATATTTATATAGATTACATGACTAACATGGTTGATGAGGATATGTATTTAGGCTTTTGGCCAAATTGAGTTTGGATATGCTTTGTATGCTTACCTTAAATGTGACTAAATGGTAAATTAAATTCTATGTTATATGAACTTACTAAGCTTAAATGCTTACTTTGTGTTTTTTTTCGTATTGTTAGTGATTCGGAAGCTTATTCGGGTTGGAAGATTGTTGGAGTTATATCACACTATCCATCGGCTCTTTTGGTACATTCGGTTGTTTACTTTCAGTTATAATGGCATATATAGGTTAATTTGGCCAATGTTGGCTTATATGTGTTTTGTTGAGATTAGCCACTTGTTTGGTTTGTGTTATGGAATTTTGGATATGTGCATGTTTTGCTTATTATGGTTGATGTGTGGTTTGGTTTATGATTGAATGAAGAGCGATAAAAAGGTAGCCTAATGTGCATTTCATATATATGCTTTGGAATGTGAAGAATTGATCATGAATTGGTGTCTTGATATGTAAGGCATATAAGTTAAATCTGTTGGTATGTGAAATACATTGTAACACCCCTAACCGGTATTCGACGTTGGAATAGGGTTACGGAGCGTTACAAGACTTATAGATCAAACAACATTCAAACTTATTCATATAGTCCCTAATACGAGCTCTCAAGGCCCCAAATAGACATGAAAAATAGTTCGGGACTAAACCGAGTACTCAAGAAATTTTTAGGAAAACATTGAAATTTTTCAAAATGCAGGGGACACATGCCTGTATGGCCAGGCCATGTGTCTCACACGGCCAAGTGACACACTCGTATCTCAGGTCGTGTGGGCATTCAAAATAGGGACACACGGCCGTGTCTTAGCCCGTGTCCTACCCCGTGTAACTCACTGACTTAGGTCACACGGCTAGACCACACTCTCGTATGCCAGGCCGTGTACCCTTCGAAATGGCCTCACATGCCTGTGTGCTAGGCCGTGTGAAAATTGGAGGGTATATTGACTTGTACCACACGGCCAAGCCACACGCCCGTGTGCTAGGTCGTGTGAAGCAACTAACTTGTTTTCTAAGGAAATTTTAGAGGACACACGGCCGTGTCACCTAGTAGATTGTCACACATGGCTGAGACACACGCCCGTGTATCTGCCCATGTAGACCAAAAATAGGCCATTTTCCAAGCCATATTTCTCACTCAAATTGGTACCAACCTAAACGCAACAATTTGCATATGACCATAACATAAATAGTCATGCAAAACCAACCAACATCAAGCTTATAACGTGTAATATCCACACATAACAACATCATACCCATAAGCACCCCAACTGACCACTTATAATCAAGCAAACTATGCATCTCAAACATACCTAGATGGTCAAATACATATATGCCTCATTGTGCCTAAAGCTTAACATGTATGTCACTTATCAAAACCAACCATTTGATACTCAAAACACCAATTCACAAACAAGGCATTTACATGACAACCATACACCACATATAATAAGGTCATTTACACATATATGCATACACAATATACCTCAAATACAAGCCAATCAAATGGCTACAAACATAACAAAACATGTCGGCTATCATTAACCAATATGACCTATACATGCCATTATAACCAAAATTATAAAACCACAAATACCAAAATAGTCGATAGATAGTGTGATGAAATCTCTGCCAACTTCCAACCCGAACGAGCTTCTAATATCTAAGTACACAAAGAAACTAACACAAAGTAAGCATGTAATGCTTAGTAAGTTCGTAATTCAAAAATAAAGCTTACAACTTCAATTTATAAGCATAATTCACTTTAATCAATCCAACATATCTTGGTTTTAGCTTAAACAACATTAGCCTCTCAATTTTAATTATTACATAAACTAGCAATCATCTCAAATCATCATAGCATAAGTACACACTACTTAAGTGCATTCACATTTTCAAGCATCTGTCTAAGCATATTTCGATCATCTAATAACTCAAACATTTCCATACTTTCATAGCAATTCAAATAGAAGCATTTGCTGATCCTTCCTTTTTCTCATACCCGTTTAACCAAAATTTAAGTAAGTAAAACAAGGCATATCACAACTCAATTTGGCCCAAAAGCCTAACACATAATCATCAACCAAGTTAGCCATGCCATCTATTCATATGTCATAAATGTATACCATTTCCACGTATTTCGCGTACATACATGTACTAGTTCATATCAAACTCGTATGACCTCGTAACAATACTGTGCCCGTTGAACCACTTGAAAAATTATCGAATACGCGGGTATCTCGCACAATATGTGCAAACATGTGCTCGAAACCACTACAATCTCATATCTCGTATCAATGCTCTCTCTCGAGCCATAACTGGGCTTGCTCACATAAGCTGTCAGTCAAGACGTAGCTACATAGTACTGCTCACACAGGCTGTAAATTAACCGCAACACACGCCTAAAACTCAGCCACCGATAGGACATATGAGACTAGCACCCAAAATACGGTAACCCCTAATGACATGTCATTTGTATCCTAAATATTCCTAAGGTTCAAACGAGACTCAATAGTGGTCGTGCGTCGTTGAATTTTCCTCGTTTCATTATAAGCTAAATCGTATAATAACATATATATATATCAATTCATTTTCAATAAAATTTCATATAATAACATTCAATTTAATCAACAATATACATAGTATAGTTCATACGAACTTACCTCAACTCGTACGGAGAAAAACGATCGATTAATCCAACACTTTAACTTTTCCCCGATCTAAATCTGTACGTTACTTTTCTTGATCTATTTAATCAAATTTAACTATTTCAAACTTAATTCTAATAAATTTATTCCAAAAATCATGTTTTGGGAAAATTACCATTTTGCCCTTATACTTTTAATTTCTTTACAATTTAGTCTCTAGGCTCGTAAAATGAAATTCATGCAATTTCCTCCCTACCCAATCCTATACGATTATCATATATATTCATAGCAGCCCATAAATCTCATTAATTCACAATTTATACCATGATATTTCACATTTTTAATTTAGCCCATAATTGACAAATTAACAAAAATCACTTAACAAAAGTTGTTTATCTAACAACAAGGATTCATTTTCTTCCCTTAAAATTCAAAAACCAAACTTATTCATCAATGGAAAAACTCAAAATATTTAATAGTTTTGCTAATTAGTCCTCGAGATAGCTAGGTTAAGCTACAACGATCCCGAAAATATAAAAATCATTAAAAACGAAACAAAATTGCACTTACATGCAAGGGATAGTCTAGAAAAAAATTCAATCTCTCCCATGGTGTTTTATTTGCTGTAAATTTAAGTTGGAGAAGAGAATGAAAGATGATAGCTTTAATTTTTTATTATTTTTATCTTTAATTGCCTTTTTACCAAATTACCCTTACCTAACTTTAATAATTTCACATTTACCAAGCCATGCACATCCACTAACTCATTTAATGGTCTAATTACCATATAAGGACCTCTACTTGAAAGTTCTATAGCTAATTAATACCTTTAGTTAATAGAACACAACATTTGCATATTACGCTATTTAGTCCTTTTCATCAAATTGAACATGCAAATGGTAAAATTTCTTAACGAAAATTTTATACTATAATATTATTATGCTGCAGATATTAAAATAATATTAAAATAAATTTTTTGACATTGGATTTGTGGTCCCAAAACCGCTATTCCGATTCCACTGAAAATAGGTCGTTACATTTTTTTGGCATCAAATGATATGTTTTGGAAGGTAAGTAATTTGGTAAGAAATTATCTAAATTTTCTTGATAAACTTTGAATGCAAATATGCATATAAGTGAATTATACATTTGGATATATTGAATACATGAATATTCATATTATAAGTTGTCATTTGAGGTGCCTAAGGGCATATTGGTTGTATGTGATGATATTACATGTTTTAAGCTTGATTTTGGCTGGTTTTGGATGCCTATTTATGACTTGGTTATATGCAAATTGTTATGTTTAGGTTGGTGCCAATTTGGGTGAGATATGTGGCTAGAAAAATGACATATTTTTGTCCACACGGGTAGAGTGACACACAGCCAGGTGACACGGCCGTGTGTCTCCTGTATCTTTTAAAGAGTGCAAGTCACTATGCTCACATGGCCTGGCACACAGGCATGTGGCTTTGCCATGTGACCCAAGTTAGTGAGTTACATGAGCTAGGACATGGTTGTGTGTTCCTAATTCGAATGCCCACACGGCCTAAGACACGGGCGTGTCTTTTGGCCGTATGACCCCTGCAGTTTTGAAATTTTTATTAGTTTCTAAAAAATTCTCTGAATTTTTTATTTAGTCTCGATTTATTTCTAAGATATATTTTGGGCCTCGAGGGCTCGTATTAGGGACAATATGCATGATTATGATTGGTTTCTGACATGATTGCTATATGTTATGAAATGTTTGAATTTTCTGTTCGTCTAAATTGTAAACTTTAGTAATACTCCATAATCCTGTTCCGGCGACGGATTCGGGTTAGGGGTGTTACACAGAATCTCTCAAGATGACCTAATCAACCATACAGAAAGCAAAATATCGAAAGCTTTTCATACTAAAAACTCGCGTATGTACACCCTTTGTTCCCCGAAATAAGTTTCTTACGCCTCATCAATGGATTTCTCACGTCTATCCTAACATGGATTCACATATAGCCCCCGTACCCTTTATTCAGCGACTTCACATCATACTCTAGGAATTACCCCAGAAAATTCCTAAACTGTCTAGCCATCGTTTCTGACATCAACCCCATTGGGAGATCATGAATTTGGACCCAGAAGTCCGCCCAAAACAATAGTAATGCCATCGGATCATCCCCTTCCTTTAATCGATGAAAAAGCAGTAAATGATTGTTGAACATCCAAGGGCTTTCATCCAAAAACCTATCAAGATCAATCTCATAGTAAAACTAAAAAAGAAACCTCTTCTCACCCAGATCTTAATCGTAACATTGCCGCGAGGGTGCCATAAATTTGCTAGAGTGATGCGCATCGCTTGAAACTGAACAACACTAGCCGTAAAACAACTACCCACCACACTTAGATTCATCACCTCATCCCAATCTACCTGCCATGCCGCCTCCTCCCAGTCAGTAAGTGAAAGTGCTGCCAAACCCTCTTCTATACTTCCCTTACACCGTCAGTTATGTCCTCTCCGCCTAAACCACCACCAAACCACCACCAAGAGATCTATTTTGAATAGAAAACCTGCTATTAGAAGCAGACTAAAAACATACTATTAGAAGTAGACAAATCAAATAATAAGATTTTAACACTTAAATTTTTATTAAATATGTTATCTTTTAAAGATTAAATTGATTGCATCTCTTTTGTATTCAACCGTCTAGCATTGAAGAAAAAATTATTCATAATTATATGGGAATTAAATTATTTACATGTATTTATCTTTATAATATTTTATACAAAAATAATTTGAACTAAGCACAAGTATTATATAGATTGAGAATTCTTTTTATTTATATAATGTTTGTATATTTGTTTAGGGCATGTGCTCATATATCTGTACTAGAACTGCTCATGGTTGGGTAATCAATTTAAGCCCAAAGGTTCATTTGAAAAATGAGAGAATTTGAATAAAAATATAAAGTCCGAAAAATATATTTAGATAAAGTTTAAGGCATTTTTTTATATTGGCCAAGCCTTAGGCAAGATTTTTTGGCCTGTGTTTAGCCGAACCCGAATGTATTATGTTATAAAAAATAATTATATCAATTATATATGTTAAAATATATTTATATTTATATTTATATTAAATTACTTACTTAATAACAATTAAATCCATTACCTAAAAAAAAGACACTTACCCAACTAAATAACTCAACCCAAAATATAAAATTTTAAAAATTATATAATACAATAAAACATTTATTATATTTATGGTAGTGTTTTTTAATATAAATATTTTTTAATGTGTTAGAAAATTTTTATTTTAGCATTTTTAGTGCATTTTGTGTATTATATATTTTTTTAAAATATTTTTAAATAAAAACTAATCTAAAAAATCAGATATGAGCGGGCTGAATCAAGCTCGAGTTTACCTTTCTTAAATAGGGTCGGGCTTAGACAAAAAGTAAGCTTATTTTTCGAGTCGAGCCAGGCTCGAACTTAGAAAATTAATCTAGATACCTTGCATGGATCCATCCTCGAACTTGATCCAGCCCATGAGACTATTAAAAATGTTATAGTGAAATGGAGTTAGAAAATTAAAACTGAAATAAAATAAGCACCATGTATTAGTTATTTCAACTTACTAATAACCCAAAAGAACAAATGATTTTTTTTGGTATAAAACAAGAGTTAAAAGTCATGAAAAACTATGATAAATCGTTGAAGCACATAAAGCCTGTCGTTTGATTTCCAAGGATAAGTGAACATTGTTCATAAGCCCATCTTGAACTTGGACAAATTGGAGGAAATGCTTGATGTCATCAAGAGCTGGTTGGAGCTTCCAACGCCCACAAATTGGAGGAAATACTTGTCACTTTCAAGGAACCTACAGACAAATATTATGATTTTTGAGGAAAATAAGGATAGAGTGAAGAGTGAGAAGTTTGACCTGAATTTTGCTGGCAAATTTGTTGTTTCAGATGGATAGGAGTTGAGACGATGGTTGCTCCACTAGTTATGCCATTTCACCTGCAATAGACAATGCAAGAGAGAGCCCATTCTGAGACGGGAATTCTTGATTGATGGCTTTGCGAGTTGTCAAAGGGGAAGGCATTCATTATGGAATCATGGCCTTATGACTGCCCTTGTTGGAGAAGGATCAACCATTCTGAAAATGAGCTCATTCTTTGATTTCAAAATCATCTAGAGAGTGCAAGCCGCATAGGTGTAAACATTCTTTGAACCGATAGAGCTGATGTTGCTTGAGTTGAGCCAATGAAGGAACTAGGATGGTAGAGAAGAAATCTGAAGGGAGTCGGATCAAAGGGCAAGGGAAGAACCAAACCAGACTGCCCGAACAAAATTGCATTCAAGGAAGAGGTGATCAATGGATTCCCTGCTTTGGAAAGACGCCTTGAGAAGAGCTCATTGGTTGGAAGGCAATTTGTGCAAATTTTCCAAAGGAAGATGATAATCTTATAAGAAAGTTTTAACCTTCATAAATTAATCCATGCTTTGCTAGAGGGTGAGGCCGCAGGTGTTAAGGATCAGACTAACACTGATGGGCATAGGCACTCTTCATAGAAAGGGTCCCGCTGAGGAGGTCAGAGACCCGGTGATGATTGAGAACGTTGAAACATTTCTTTTGATCCCAAATTTTCATGATGAGGAGAGTGCAAGCATCAACCTCGATTGCTGGGATAGGTGGTTTAACAGTATCAACAAGAGGGAGATCAGAATGGGTACTAATCCAACAGCTTCTACCTTCTTGGAGTTGGATATCCTTATTTTGAAAGCAAATGTCTCTTTCTTTAAGGATGCCTTCCAGGTTCAAGAGTCGGATGATTTAGGCTTAACTGATTCAAAGGGGTGATGACTATAGTATTTGACTTTTAAAATATTTGTGAGGGAACAGTTGTGATCAGTCATTATGCACCATTCGAGATGGGCATCATTGAAGGTGTTGGTCTTCCTAATACCCACACCTCCTGCAAACAATGGTGCCTAAATTTTGTCCCAATTGCAGATGTGAAGTTTTCTGCTACCAGGGCTATGCCCCCACCAATTGCAAATATAGTTTGGGGGCCCTGAAACCAGATAAAAAGCAAAACGAAAGAGAAGTCAAGATGAACTTAAGAGTCTGTTTGGTTGGCTGGCATTACCATTCCATTACAGCCTAATTCTGCGAGCCCGTCATAAATCCATTGTTTGGTTCAGTAAAATATGCTACTATGGTCCATGTTGAATACGGACTTATGTAGGAAATAGGGGCATTTCCATTTCGTGTCATCCCCATTGAAACGTTGATTCGGTGCCCAAGAATTCTATTTTACTCTCCTCACGTTCTCACTTCAGAAACACTCTCACTCAGCCCGACAGCCACTTTCAATCTCAGCCTCCCTTGCTTCCTTCGCCTTTTTCACAATTAAATTATTTTCAATTTTAATTATCTAAATTTTTTTAAATGATAAATAAATACACAACTAATCATTAATTAATCCCCCTCACAAAAGTGAGTGTGTGCATAGGACTACTTGTCTTAATTCGGTCATGAAAAAGCCAACTATTCATTTTGATTCCTGTAAATACAATCCTCTCTTGGGTTTGAATATTGTAAACAATACCTTAAACTCTTTACTTTTATTTTTAAGAATTTAATCCTTTTACTTTTCAAATTTCAAAATTTAAGTCCAATTATTAATACTTTAATTTTTATTGTTAAATTGATTGTGTGACATTTTGAAATTTTTAAAAAAATAAAAACTCACTTGATAGTCATTTAACTAAAAAATAAAAAATAAATCTAAATTTAACAAAATAATTTTGACAGTAGACTTAATCGAACTAAATTCTTAGAAAATAAAGGGGACTAAATTCCAAATTTATAAAAAAAAAATACAAAAACTTGTGGCATATTTGAACCTAAAGGAAAACAATACGCTAGACAACGGAATCTAAAAGCTTGGAAAAGAAAACAAAACAGGAAATATTGTATTTCAAATACTCCAACATATGGTTCAACAATGGCCATCCGTACTTTCAGAAAGTAATTAGAAAAAAAAGGGTGAATCAACAAATGCAACCTTCCAAAAAACTTGAGGCATTTATTCCTCTTGTTCTTTTTTATTATTATTATATATATATAGGAATAAAAATCAAATGCTGTGTGCTATAAAAACCATGAAATCTTACTAATTGGTCTTCATAGTTCATACATCGAGTAGCAGCCTGCGAGGGTCTTCGATAACATCCTTGATACGACGCAAGAAGAAGACAGCCTCTCTTCCGTCGATCAATCTATGGTCATAAGTGAGTGCAATGTACATCATCGGCCTTGGGACTACCGTACCTCCAACAACCATAGGTCGGGACACTATTGAGTGCATGCCTAAGATCGCTGACTGCCAAAAACATATGCTTAGGCATTTAAGATTCTATTTTTGGACATGAGAATGTAATCGAGATAATTATGCTTAGCTTTTAAAAGAAATAGAAAACTCAAAACGATCATTGTTGAGTCTGATCTTGAACAACTCAAGCTATTGAGCAAGTCAGATTCGAGTATCCTGATACTTGAACTAAGCTTTCTATTTTTAATTAGCATTGAAAAGCTAAACTCAAGCTCGAATGTAAATAATCAAGTTTAAAATCAAGCAAGGGAATCAAGCTCATTTTTACTAGATAAATAAGCTTAATTAAGTGACCTTTAACAGTTTGATATTAATCTTGAATGAGCATGAGCTTTAAAAGTGAAAATTGATCAAAACTTGAGCTAAGCTTCAAGCTTTAAATTTCAAGATAATCTCAAGTTCTAACTTCTTATGGCTTGAGCTCGGCTCGATCAAACCACTAGTTGCAACTCAGAGTCTAAAGCTAAATATGAGAAACACCTCAACTAAATATGGATAATTCACTAGTTTAAGTGCATACAGCTTTAGTTTTTAAACACTAACCTGAGGAGGGTTGATAATGGGGGTACTCAATAGACTTCCATAAACACCACCATTGGATATTGTAAATGAGCCTCCAGCCATTTCATCAATTGAAATGGTCCCATCATTTGCCTTCTTTGCAAGATTGTTGATTGTCTTCTCTATCTCAGCAAAATTCATCTTATCAGCATCACGGACAACTGGAACAACAAGCCCCTGCCAAGAAAGATAAAAGTATCCATATCATACATTCATATTAGATGCTAAATTGTATCTTGAAATAGTATAAAATACTCATTTATCCAAGTTTCATCAGCAAGCCATTAAATGGCTAAATTGTCGTTTCGCAAATCAAAGACTGTTACCTTAGAAGTTCCAACAGCAATGCTGATATCTATATAATCTCGATAAATAATATCATCCCCGTCAATTACAGCATTTACAATAGGCTGATGCTGAAGTGCACTAACAGTGGCCTGAAACAATGGAATGGAGGAAATGGTAAAGGGGATAAAGAGAGAAAGTTAGTGAAGGTAGACCATGAAGGCATACTAAGCAATTCAAGAATAAATCATTGCATACTTTAACAAATCCTGACATAAATCCCAACTTGACACCGTGTTTCTCAACAAAGGCATCCTTGTAATCGGAGCGGAGCTTCATCAAATTAGTCCTGCAATGAAAGGAAAATTGATAAGGAAATAAAACAAATCAACAGAATCAGCTTTCTTATGAATACAAACCAAAATAGAAAGGAGAGGGAAACTTGAACTTACATGTCAACTTCATTGAACGTTGTCAACAGTGCAAAAGTATTTTGAGAATCTTTCAATCGTGTAGCAACTCGTTTCCTAAGCCTTGTCATGGGAACCTGTAAATCACTAAGACGCTAACATCATTTGTCCCAAAGGTGGATGTAAACAGATATGAAAAGACTTACCCTTCTTTCCCTTTCTTTGGGTGGAAGTACAGGTTCAGAAGCTGTTCGTTTTGGAGGTGGTGGAGAAGGGGCTTTAGGCTTCGCCGCAGCAGGAGAAGCTTCAACTTTAGCTTTTGGCTTATCCTCTTTTACAGCTTCAGCAGGAGGAGATGGCTCAGAAGCAGCTTTTTCGGATTTCATTTCAGTGGGAGCAGCAGCTGCTACCCCCTCAGCGGACTTTGAAATGACAGCAACCCTAGTACCTGGTTCCACAGTTTCTCCTTCCTTGGCTACATACTGGCAAGAATTGTAAAAGTAACATTCAGGATTGAGTCCACTCCCCTCATACCCAGAAATGAGAAGATAGGAACTAGGAATAAAGAATATGCTAGACATTTGCATGTATGCTTGTGTGAATTATGATCCAACAGTCAAGATTTATTCATATATTACCTCTTGTATCACACCATCTTGGGGGCTGACAACATCAATTGTTACCTAGTGAAAATAAACACAGGTATTAGGGGTGTAAATCCATCTCTTCTCGACAGATGAAAGAAACAGTGAAGAAGAGTACCTTATCTGTTTCTATTTGAGCAATCGGTTCATCCGCTTTTACTCTATCACCAGGTTCTGCTCCCAGAAAATTCAGATAAATTCACAATCAAGCACTTACAACCATGAAAATGGGTACATCTAGTGAATGATACAAACTACTGTAGCAGAAAACATACTTTTCAAGAATGTTGCCAAAGTTCCGTCACTGATTGATTCTCCCATAAAAGGGACAACAGCATCAACGAGATCCCCTTCATCACAAGCAAGTAAACACAGGGTAAAGAAGGGTTTTTTTTTCAACCAAGCACCTAACCCTCATCAACATGTATTTTTACAATTGAAAAATGCACTAAAAATGCCCAGAAAAGGTGGAGCTGCAAGAAAGAAAGAAGTGCTAATTTCTTCTTTGGATAGGTTGCCTACCTAGTACTTCTTAATAACAGCAAAACTGGTTTTTGGCAACAGTTAGATATTGATCATCTATTCCCGATAAAATGTTGATGAAATGAACAATTAAAATGCAGAGGGCTTAAATTCTTGCAAAAACCAAAAACACAAGCCCATATATTGATAACCATTTTAGAAAAACAAGAGAAAAGGCTAATAAGCCTTTGGCCCAATAAATATCATCGAGGACATTAGTCAATACCATACCATCTCCAGAAGAGAAAGCCCTGCATGATGTTTGCATGATAGCCTCTGGTTGAATGGTACAAATGGCATCTCTACAGATAAAAGAAAATCTGTCAGAGAAGTGGATTTAAAGATTAAAATAAAAAATCATGACCTAAATAATCTAATTTCTGGACAAAAAAGGGTCAAATACTTCACACTGAAATTGCCTTTCTACAAAGATAGATATGGTAGTTATACATGCAAATATCGGATCAATCCAGCAGTCATCTAAGACTAATACCCTCACTGTGCCAAGCTATGTTCCTCAGACTCAAGTCAGAGTGTTAAGAATATGTGTTCAATATGGATTTGAATTTTTGTTTTGAAAGATTTGGAGGGCTCTTGGAGGAACATATCCTTGTATACAAGTTCGAATATATATCGGACACGGATGAAAAAATATAGTTACTTTTTTACTGTCAAGTAATGACTAATTGTGACAGTATGATTCCAAATATTGATTTGCATAACGAAGTACATAACGAACTAACCTTGTTTTTATTAAACCAGCAGAACATCCTGCAATAATTATGAAATAACCTTCATTAACAACAAAGACAGTCAACACAATTACACTATCATGAGAAGAAAAACCATTCAAAAGATTTACCAGGCAGAACAAGATGAGAGAAGTTCCGAACATGGGCAATCCCTCTCAGTTGAACTGGTAGCATCTGTTAAAAAACTTGAAATTCAAATCTCATGAGAACAATTACCAGTTGATGACATAAAATCCAAACCTAAATGATTGATCTTGCATTACTTTATCATTGTTTTAATGTAAATTCAACAACATCATTTTACTAAATAAATCAAGAATCTTTCGACATCAATTATAGAATTTTAGTATCATCAAGATCAATAAAAATGCAAGGAAACTTAAACTACATGCATGAACACTAAATCCTAATTCATTTTTTCAATTAAACAATTTACCTCTTTTCCAGCATTAGAAGAAACTCCAGAAGCCGAAACACCAGGCCGAATCGCCTGTAATGACTTTCCTAATATCTGAAAATAAAAATAAAATCCAGATTTTTAACTAAATAAAGTAAAATTATAAAGGAAAAAGAACAATAATAATAAAATGTTCTAACCGAAGCTGATGAGCGTCCGCTCGCAACTTTTCTCCTTAAAGCGCCCAACATTACTGCCTTCTATTTTCATTTTTTTTTCACAAAATCAGAAGCAAATAAATCAATATCAGTAATCTAAGTGCAAAAGAAAAAATCCAAAAAAAAAATCAAAATATTTACCAGAAATGAATGAATGAGACGTGAAAATTAAATAAAAAATCAAAGAGGAACAAAGGTTTGACCTGATTTTAGGCTTTGCAGACAAATTTGAGAGTTGTAAAATACAGTCTTTTTTTTAAATTTTTTTAAAAATAAATAAATAAATTAGGGTTTTTTTAGAGAAGAGAAAAGAACGAGCGAAAAAGAGAGAGAGGAGAGATTGTGACGATGCACGTTTTGCGGGGCTGCTGGATCCAATACGGCAACCTCAGTTAAGCTCTCTTACGTGGCGTTATTTTATTTGTAGATGCTTGAAACAGTGATGATTCGTTTCTTTTTTATTTTCACGGTCTTGGCTGAGAATGGAAAGAAAAGTTGAAACGGCACCGTTTTGTTAATTGAGAAATTGGTCTTTACTTGGGGTTTAAAAAAGTAAGAATAAATACTCAAATTAAATTAAGGTGTATCTCGGGGTGAGCGTTAAACCGAATCGAGTCGAACGGAATGGAATGAAAATTTTTGAATTCGTCGAGTTGATGAGTCTCACTTTATCATTCTAACTTGATTTGAAATTATTTTCAAATTGAGTCGAATCGAAGGAAATTATTTAAGTTAAATTTTTAAAAAAAATGTCAAATTAAAATTTTGTTACAATATAATTAATTTCATGTGCGAGTACATAAATTTGAAATCATATATATTTGAAAATTCTTTCAAAGCAGAATGGGAGAGAAAATAAGGTATTTTAGTATGATAAACTTGAATATGTAATTTACTTGTTTAGGTTCTCAAAATTATTATTTTAAATTTTTTAACGTTTTCACATATTCCTTGATTGTTTTAGAATTTTTTTAAATTTTTATAAATATTTTGAATTTTCAAAAATTATTTTGAATTTTATTTTATATTTTTTTGTTGAGAAAGATTAATTTGCTCATTTTCAAAATTAACAGGGGCCAAAGGGGTAATTACACTAATCTATTATTCAAATTATTCGAGTTATTTGAATTTTAAAATTCAACTCGTCTCGAACTTGAAAAACCGAATTAATTATTCTAGTTGACTCAAAAAAATCGAATAATTCAATTTGATTAGCTCAAATTTTGAATTTTTTATTTTTGAATCGAATAGAATTTTGTTCACCCTTAGGCCCAATCTTTTAAGGGTCAAAACCTTTTAAAATGGTCATATATAGGCTTAATTTTTACAAATGTGCTCAAATAAAGGCTTTCACACACTTCAGCCCAGAGGTGATCATGGGCCGGGTCGGGTCGAGATGGGCCCAAAAAATTTTTAACCCGCTTTCTAAGTACGGGCCTGACCCGGCCCAAAATATGGAATTGAAATTTTGTCCAGGCCTGGCCCGGCCCCATTTTTTTTTTCTACAGCAGTCAGCAAATAATGGAGCCATAAAACGTACGCAAATAATAAGTAGGGTCGTTTTTGTTCTTGTGACTGCAACTTGCAAACTAGAGAATAGAATGCTACCAGCAAAGAAAAATGAGTATTCAACTCTGTAAAGTAAATACCTGTTGACATGATAATGGAAAATAAAGCAGGCTAATATTTTGGGTTGCAAAGAACATTGACTGCCAAGAAGATCAACAATTCTACCTGCAATCCAAACTTAATGCATAATATTCAGCTTTGTTAAACCAAATGGCGCATGAATCACCATTATTATATATGTGAGGAAAAGAAGGCTGAAAAAGTCTCCTCTTAGCAGGTTTAAATTGTCCTAAAAACAAAGAATGCAGAAAATATAATCCCCTGCATCTAAAACCATAAAAATCTTACAAATCCTTGAAAACTCAATATTTAATATTTGCACATATGAAATATATTTTAAAAATGGGAAATGTATTTTAAAAATAAAAAATATATATTTATTATATTCGGGCCCGGGTCAAAAAAGTTTTTCCCGAAAACGGGCCTCTTTTTTTGTCCAAACTCATATTTCGGGCCTATATTTTTACCCGAACCCTCCCATATTTCGGGTGGGCCGTCGGGCCGGGCCAGGCCGTCCAACCCATGATCACCTCTACTTCAGCCTAGTTGATTCTAACCCAAAAATGTTGCCTAAAATGCCCTCTCGATATTTTATTTGATAGGTGCTTCGAGTGGACAAAAACTATCCCTGATGTCATTTTTTCCCATGCGGTAGGGGTATCGTGATACCCAGGGGAGGTAACACGATATCCTCAATTTACTCAAGGGGTTTACTTGGAGGTGGATATCGTGATACCCAAGGGTGGGTATCCCAACACCGCTATAGATGGCTCCTTTTCTTCCTCATTCCAAGCCTGACGGAGGTGTTGCAATATTCAAGCTCTAATGTCGCGATACCTCTGCTTGTGGCATGGTTTCCACTCAATTTTGGCCCACCAACATGCTCCTACACCACTCGATCACTCATTAGGGTCCAAATGGCACCCTTGGAAAATTTGGGTCTTAAAATAGCACAAAATAAGCATAAAATGCATGAAGAGCTTATTAAAGCTAAAGAACAAAAATTAAACGAAAACTATGAAAAACATTAAAGTTGCTCAAGAATGAGCTCATTAAGTATAACGTAAGCCTAATTTGACATATCAAATTACGGCAAATCAATATGAAAGGCATTATGGTTTAAAATTAAACCCATTGGATGTGTACGTTTGGTTGAATATATGTTATGGAAGTGAAATCGGTTGCTTTGACATTTATAGGTTGGTGTTAAAATGGTACCATTTAAAAACAGTATGTCACGTCGTGACATCGAGCAATGGTTGCTGCAACGAGACCAAGTTAGTGTGTGGCTTCGCGACAAGGAACCCCCAAATTTGTAACATGAACTTCAAACTTTGAAAATATTACAAATTGGTCCTAATTCATTATTGGGTTAGCAATAGAGCTTTTGTAAGCTCGTATAATACCAGGAAATGAATGCATATCGTTTTATACAACTGTTTTGCTTATATTTAGTTGTTTAATAGTTTAAATCGAGTGAAAGATGATTGTAGTTGCTTCAACAATGAATGTGGCACATTGTAACTCGGACCTGACAATCGGGTTGGGTATGGGGTGTTACAAGGGTACAATATCGAGACTTATGTGTCAAGTCTCGATACCTAGCAACCAAGTCTTGAAACTTTGGGTTGAAGTATCGAGACTTGTAAAACAATAAGCACAACCCTTTGGGAGTAGTATAGTCATGAGACTTGCTACCTTATGTATTGAGACTTGACCTTGCATATTGCATTAAATGCACGAGATTAATCTTCCAACGACTGAAAATTCCCTCCAACAGCTCCAAACTTCCAAAAATCAATTAAAGGATATGAAGTCAAGAACAACTGAAGATACATATCCAAACATTAAATATAAAGAGAAAAGCTTAAGATTATTTATTTTCTCATTTTTCTCTTGTACATATTCTCAGAGTTCATATTGTAAAATATTCCAAACATTAAATAAAATACATTTATGATTGTTGAATAATTAAACTTATTGTAATACTCATTAAGTTATTAGAATATAATATGTTTGGAACGATTTTCTGCATGACTTCAAGGGAAACCTCCTAACCCACCACCTCCGCCAGCTCCTCCACCAAACCCACCACCGGCACCAGCTCCACCACCACCCCCAAGTCCACCTCCAGCTCCAAACCCAAACCCAGCACCCCCACCTATTCCACCTCCAAACCCTCCACCTTGTCCACCACCACTTCCAGCACCAGCACCCCCACCAAATCCAGCTCCACCTCCTAAACCACCACCGAATCTCGGACGAAGGTGAAACAGTGTTTTCTCATCTTCAAACCCACCCGTAAGCATCCTGGCACTACTACTAGTACTACTGCAAATCACAAATGCACCAACAAACAAAACAACAAGAAGCTTATAACACACCATTTTTTGAATGCTTATGTAATCTATATATATAACACTGAAAAAGATGAATAGGATGAAGAAGTGAGCACCCGAAGGAAGGTTTATATAGCAAAAAAATATATGAAGCCATGCATGATGAATGAAAGAAGGTTGGAACAGCACAGGTGAGGTCTTAAATGCATCCACTCAACTCTCAATATCACTTGCTTTTAGGATTCAGAATCCAAATTGCATGGACTTCCATTTGCATGTTTTCTTTTTGGCAATTTGCAATGATTTTTTGCTGTCACAACTCACGTATCTTTAGGGTTCTTAAAAGTTTTCCTCTACATGTCCATGCATCTCTTTGACTTTTTAACGTATACCATCAATGTTCAACGCTACCACGTCTGCTTGTTGTGAGGTTTTGATTGGAAGCTTTGCCGTAAGCTCAAAAAAAATTAGTAAAAGTTTCTGCCTAATCAACCCCTTGTAAGTTATTTTATGCGTGGGGATGAATAAAGATGTTGTCATGTAAATAAATTTATTGGTATATATTACAAATTTGAAAAATATCAAATTATTTAAAAAATCATAAAAATTATAAATTTATTTTTTGGCATTAATTATGAATTTTATAATTTTTAATTAATGATTTTTTACATTCCTTTTAGAAATTTTACAAAGCTTTTCAATAGCACTTTGAGTATTTGATTAGAAAATTGTGTTTCCATTAAGAATTTGAGTAAATAGTTGATGGTTTTGGTGGTTGTTATAAGATATTATTATTTAGAGAGATATATTGTTATGTGGTGAGGGCCGACAAGTTTGGTTTGACAATTTGTTCGTGTATAGGTAGAAAATTATACATATGTGCCCACAAGTTCATATACTTGGCATGGAATCTAAACCAATCTTTATCAGTTTTCTCCTGCAAGTCAATCTTGTGAAGTTTATCGAGGTTCTGAGGTGAGGGCAGAGTATTTTGCACAAAGTTAAACTGGCACATCACTCAATCAGATTCATGCATCTAAACTGTTGTATAAACAAACAACAACATTTGACATGCCAAATATTATGATTCATCAAAAATTCAGTCGGGATGCATTCTTCAATTCTCAGATCAGAGTATGACATCCATCCAACTGCAATACAAAATTATAAATTTCATTACGTACTTAATAATAAAATCCAAATCCTTATGTAATTATTATGCAACTTAAAAATTCTTAAACTAACATTGGGTTCTGATCGTTAATCTAACAATAATCAAATATCTTGAACTTGAAGTTCATTTGATATACCCACATGGCTCGCGTCATTGTTCCATATATTCAAATAATATGTTATTCCAAAAAGATAATAAGATAACTAGAATCTTACCTTATTATGAGTGGAAATTGGTGAGAGAAGTTTACTCGGGGACGAAAAATTTGTAAGCGGTATCATTCCCATGACTAGACAAAGAGTATACATCCACCGATTTTAATTTTTTGGTGCTTCAGTGGCTCAGCAAAATTCTCAGTACAATATAGTCAAAAAAATTTATCCCCAACCGAGTCGCCCAGCTTCTTTTAGGTCAATTAATTGTAGGAGTCACCTTAAATGTACCTTATTTTGAGATTTGTCTTACATTAGAAAATCCCCTATCAACCTCAATATAAATACTGAAGTGAATTGATGTCTTTCAACCTCATTAGAAGAGTTGTTGAGATGTGAGAAATTATCTTCTAACCATCCCATATTTGTCTAGCTACCACTAAACTTGTCTGGCACCTTTCCCAATAACTAGTGGCAAATTAGCAGGCCAATCCTCAACGCGCACTACTCCTATAACAATTGCCCCATCAACGAGTAGTCCGAGTTGAAATGCCACATCTTCAAGTGTATTCATACACTCATAGCACAAAAGATGGAATGTATTTGTTTCGGGTCTCCATCTCTCCAGTAAAGCACTAATAAGTTTGGGCTCCAATTTAGTCTCACCGAGCATACGGAACACATATAAGAACCTCACCTCATTCAAGTACTGTTCTATAACACATAATCCTCTCGTACTTAAATTGTGTATATATGTTTCAATAATTCGATCTTCGTTTTAATTATATAAACACAAAACTCAATCAAAATCCTAAATAAATTTCAACAACTTAATAATGATATTAACAAATATGAAAAATATAATAATATTTTCTTACCATTTGTAATTGAACATCAAATATGTGTGTGTGATCAATGACAATAATATTTTTAAAATCTGTAATGTTTATAAATTAAATATAATAACTTTTAAAAAAATTATTTTGGGACACAGTGCCATGTAGGTAAGCTTTCGTTAAGCCTATTTCCCTAAATTTGGAAGAAGAAAAGCCAAAATCCCTAATTTTCAAGTAAAAATAACATTTTTGTCTATTTTTGCCAAATGCTCAAGCAAGTTCTTAGTGAAAAACATAATTTTGCAATTAAATGCTCAAAACCCTATTGGAAACTCAACTTTGTAAAAAATTTTAAAAATTTGTAAAAAAATCATTAATTAAAAACTATTTAAAATATTTTGTATATAAATATAATAATGATATTTGAAATAATTATTTAATTTTATAATATTAAAATTTATCATACCCATAATGTAGGTGAAAAAAATAAATATTTGACATATAAAAAATTATATATAAGGAAAAATATATAAAAATTAGTTTATACTTTTTAAAAATAAAATATTTTTAACATAGATATAAAAAGGATATATTTTAATTATATAATTACATTTTTATCATTTTATTTATATAAATAACATGTTTATTAATTAAAAAATAAAAAAAGCTTGAAACAACATAAAAAAAATAAAAACATAACATGGTTAAAAGCGAAATCAAACCAACATCGAGCAGGGGCCTCGACCCTCCTTAAAATGAATAATTTTCATTTAGGCCCTTTAAAATTTTAATTTTGTAATGGTAAAATTACACTTTGGCCCCTAAAAATGATAATAATTTAATTTAATCTTTTAGAATTTATAAAGATATAGACTATTAAAATGGTAAACTTATATTTTTACTATCGTAAAAATATACAATTTAATTTCGACCCCCCTCAAAAATTTCCTGACTTCACCCTTGAACATTGCATGGATGAGAACACCAACATCTAACCACCAAGCATAGAACTATAACATGTCAATGGAAAGCATTTTTTGTTTAAGGTGCTTTCCAAAAGCGCATTTTACAGAAAACGTTTGTCTCCACATTAGTAAAATTTATTATATAATACATAACAAAATATCTCCTTAAATAACAATATTCTATAACAACTATCAAAACCATCAACTGTTTACTTAAATTTCTAATAAAAAATATAATTTTCTACCTAAATACTAGTATTAGCGACGCACTTTTAAAAACGCCACTAAAATAGAGTATTAGCGGCGCATTTTCAAAAACGCCGCTAATGCTCATTTTTAGTGGTATTTTTTAAAAAGCGCCACTAATACTTGATCTTTAGTGGCATTTTTTGAAAGGGGCCACTAATGCTTAATTTTTAGCGGCGTTTTTATTCAATCGCCGTTAAAAACACCGCTAAAAGCCTGTTTTAGTGTAGTGACTCAAAGCCCCGTAAAAAACCCAACATTGTAATTTTTTTTTTAGATTATGTTTTCATTAGGAATTTAAGTAAATAGTTGATGGATTTGGTAGCTATTATAGAATATTGTTATTTAGGGAGATATTTTGTTATATATTATTTAAGGAAAAAATTTAAGTTTTGAAAATATTTTTTATTTTTTAAAATTAAAAAACACGTTTAATAAATAAAATTTATTCGAATCAGAGTACTATATTTAATATTTAAAATTTATATAATTTTTTTGTTTTTATATAAATTTAAATTAAGGTGAATTCATTTAAAGCTATGCCGTTTGTTTTCATAATTTTAATTTTTTTTTAAATTTAATGAAAAGAAAAAAAACTTTTATCATTTTTTAATTTTTATTTTTGTTCATTTCCTAAAAAATAATTTTAAAATTTTCAAGGTTTTTTAAAATTTTCCATTAAAAGAAAAACGAAAATGATCTCCAAAACTACATTCGAAATTTTTAAAGTGAATCAGAATACGAGACATTTTTAAAATAAAAATAAATTAATTTAAATATTATTTTCTTTCTCTCTCCCCCTCCCACGTTTCTTCTTCTCCTTCTTCACTCTCTCATAAGCGCCCATTACAGCCCACTTTCACAGCAGCTCCCATCGCCCATCCCCTCTCAAACTGTTCACCACAACAACAAACTTCAAGCTCTTGCAGGGGCCTTCCAGTCCACAATCTCACTTTCAAAGGCAATGATTTCATTGGAGACTTACATGATGAGCATGGAATTAGTAGATTCATCTGTGGCCTGCTCATTTGCCTGGACCAGAGGGTGCAGTGGTGCAATGGGCTGGTCTGTTATTGGTGCTTACGAGAGGGGGAAGAAGATGAAACGTGGGAGAAGAGAGAGTAATAATAGAATCAAAGTTTAGGTTAAATAAGAAAATTGTCATAGTTTTGAGGTGAATTTTTTTTATTTAAGTCATATTTATGCTATTTTTATTATTATTTAAATTTTTTAATTAAAAAAAACTCACAGAGATTTATAATACTATCAAATATTTTTATATTATTTGATTACACTTTCAGCACAAATGACGTCATTCTAACTCTTAAACTTATTAATTACGAAATACACTGAGAATCCCGAACATGCTCGAGATAAAGAAAAATATTAATTTCTTCTTCGGATGAAAAGCCATCATCTCATTTCACAATAATTTACAATTACCTCCAAAACTACGCCGTTTTAGGTTTAGCCCAACTCATTTAAAGAGCAAGGCCGAAAAGAATAAATATTTGTTTGATCAATACAATCAAGCCACCGTCAAATTACTTTCATCTATGGCTGGAGGTTTGTCAACTTGTGGGAGATTCTTAGCTTTAGGTGACATCTTTGCAAATAAAGATGACTTGGTATCGAAAAAGCTAGCGAATGGACGAGAAGGATTCTCATCTGCATTCTTCTTCGGTTCTTTTGTAGTCGTCGGTGTTTTTTTCTGCTGTTTATCCTTGTTACCAAAATTGAGTCCGAGCCTCAGGAATCGAAGTTTTAGCTCACCCCGGGTGGGGCTTTCATTTTCCTGTGTTGGTGTCTCATCCGCCTGCTTTATTGCCTTTATGACTTCTTCGGGAGACACTAACATCGTTTCCACGGTTTCGTATACCTATAAATAGATTTCACTTTCGAACATCATCAAATGTATACATTCGAAGAAGAAGCAAAATATTCATCTGATTGATGAGCCAAAAGACAATTTATCGAGGGAAATAGCAATCTCCTTTAAGTGACAACGGAATAGAAAACATGACAAGGAGCGCAGCTCGGTTTTCTTGCATGCGAAGAAACCAAGGTTTCTTTGTAAACAATGACATGAACTAAATGAAACGATCTAGCTCGAGGCATGTGTGTACAATAGAAACCTACCTGGCAAAGATCGTCCACTTTATCGTTCCAGGTATTTCTCTGGCAAGTTGCAACAACATAGTCTTTGCACTCATAAAACAGCTTTGACAAGTTTTCGTTAGCAGAGAGTTTGTCCTCGGCTAATACAAATCCCAAACTGAGCTGAACATTACGCAAATGAGAAATTAGCATTATAAACAATGAGTGGTAAAAGTAATAATATGCAACCTAAAAATAAGAAAATAACAGCCAATTATTGATATTCACATTCTATGTTACTCAGACTCAAGCATGGGCGTCAAATGTGGAGATGTATCTGAACCAAGTACATTTAGTCTTTTTTCTAAGGTTTTCCATGCATTAATAGAATACTTAGAGGGTCATATTCCTAAAAACAAGTTTATGTATGCATTGAACACAGGTATTTTTCAAAGCAACATAGTTTGTGTCAAACTATGTTGTCTCGTATCTTCATTCTTAAAACGCATGTGTTCAACACTCATGTTCGATGCGTATCCGGACATGGGTATAAAGATATGATCCTCCTAGAACCCACCAAATACATATGAAGACGTTAGAAAAATTAAATATACCTGTGTTGGACATAGTTGTCAAATCATGTTCTAGAAACAAAGTAGAAAAACAGAAAACTCCTTTTTCCCACAGTTTGGATACATAAACTGAACGGCAGATTGGTAATAAGAGACACTAAATAAAGAAAAGATTAATCTCGAATTAGATTAAAACACTCACAAGAGCAAGAAACAATTGTTGAAAAAGCTCAGAAATGGGAATGTTCTCGAAGAAATTCAGTATTCCATCCCTAAAGCAACCATAAAACAAGCTAATCTTGTAAGATCAATGCTCCAGTAATAGAAAATTTAAGATTCGTAGCATCAAAATTTATGAATCCAACTTACACTGCCAAATCCTCATCATAGAGGGGTGTTTGTTTAATAGCCGGTACGGGTTTGGATGTCTCCCATAGTTCACGCCACAAATTACCTAACAAATATGTATAATTCACATATTACAGCCAACTATAGCATAAGTCCGAGAAATGACAATCTCTGCAGGTTAAGAATATAAACAACTAGAAGAGTATCTTCTACATGAGACACGCTTCTAATATGAATCACACAAGGACAAAATACGAGTTCATACAAACATACTCCTCTACACAATCAATGAACTGATGTTCTCTCCTTAATAGCAAGACCTGACTGAGAAGAAACTAAAAGTAAACTTTAGGAAACTGGGATAATGAAAAAAAAAAAAAAAAACCTCCTTTCTGCATTCTACTACTTAGTTGACCTCTAGCACCCGGAACCTTATCGCTTGGCTCATCTTCAATCCAATCAGGAGGAGAGTGCCATCTAACAAAATCTTCTAAAACACAGCCAGGATTTGCAGCCTAACACGAGTGTTAAAGAGAAAAAAAAGATTATGCATTGAAACTAGGAAGAGTTTTCTGTTGCATCCATATATATCTACAACAGTAGTAAAGATGGAGGATTTTTCTTTGTGCTAAAAATCACCTTGAAAGCCTGCATGTCAGAGAGTAGTCGAGAGCACCCAGCACCAACACTGACCCACAATAGACAAGGCAATGAGTAAAAAACAACAAGAATAATGTAACTGTACAGAGTATTATGGTAACAGACAAAAGACTTCGTAGATTCTGAATTATTTTCCTATGTTTCACTCAAATTCTTATGATGCATACAACAGAAAGATGGAAAAGATCCTGCACGTTAAGTTCATTGTTTTAAAGCATACAGGAGAATCTTAATATATGATAAAATTTATGAACAAATTTTATGCAGTAAACAAATTAAGACGATGATCATCAAAAGAAAATCATATTAGTAAGTGTTAAATGGTGAGCTATAAGGTTAAGAAGCCGAAATACTGACCTCCCAGTACGAAGCACTAATTCCTCCGTTTCCCTGATAAGATCTTCTGTAAGCAAAGGTCCTTCCTGCAGACATATACATAAGTACACTAACTTATGGGATTAGGCTTGGAAGGTAGGTAATCTATTGGCAGAATTTGCAACCAGACCTGGGTAATAGGTGAGTACATAGGTTCACCAGTTTCCAACATTGCCAAGTTTTCAATCAGTTGATTAGCTCCCTGCCGAAGAACAAGTTCTCCAGTCTTAAGTCGAGCATACAAAGCAGAGCCGGCAGATACTGTGCCCTTAGAAACATCTGATTCTTTAACATTTGAACCAGCTTCCATCATTTCTGAATCAAATGATTCAGTGGCAATATAATGTTGTCTTTTCCTTGATAGACAACAGTTAATAACCTGTAATTGTTGATATAGAAGACATGAATTTAGATCTGGAATCTCATTCACAGGAATGCCTGGCAGATGTTTTTCTTCAGACCAAAATCTTCTCAGCTGCATGTGTAAAGGATTCCAAACACTTCTCATCAGATGAAGATTAACAATAATGAGAAGAAAAAAAAAACTCTAAATGCATTAGCATGTGAATGTGAAGGACTTTAGTTTACTTGAAGATAAGTTGTGGTATGACAAATTGCAACTACTAAGATGCACCCAAGTGTCAGCATGTTGTTATGCTAGAAGTGGTTATTATAATATCATGCAATGACAATACCTTGAACTTCATTAGATAAGTTTCTGATACTAGTTTTTATTGGGACAAAAAGATCCAAAGTGTAAACTCAGTGAAGTTTGCTTTTGACATTGACCATTTGTGTTATTTTGGATAGAAGTAACATATAATCCACTTACTTCGATAACAACCCTGCACCAAAAGAGTGCCATCTTGTGAAGGGATCTAAAGCTTCCAATGACTTCAGAAAGCTTAACAACAAAGCCATGTGGAGGAGCACCATGAATGTCTTTAATAAAAGGTATCTTTGGTGTACATGTGTTTGAATCAGATACAAGCTTCCGTTGGAGGAATTTTCCATCTGCAAATATCTTGCAGATATTACAATGAAAGTGGAAGACCATCACAAGAAAATTTGAAAGTTCAAAGAAGAAACATGTCTCCGAACAAAAGCACATGTCTTATCGGCGACATATATGAATCTACCTGCATCAAACAGTGAATTAATCAAAGCAAGGACTTTCTTGTCATCACCGAATCCAGATGCAAGTTTATCCTCTTTCTCACGAATAACTAACGACTTGACTGTAGAGAAGCTCAAGCCTGCCTTTTCCTTACTTGGTGAAGAATTTCCAAAAGATGCCAAAAGATCTTTCACCGTCTTAAAATTTTTTCCAGCCCTGGGACCAGAAGGGAAGTACAGAAATATAAGAACACCATGTACAAGCTGAAATATGATTAATCAACAGATTACACATTTGACCAGTAAGCATTGAACTCATTTTGCTCCAAAAGATTAAACCGTAGCCATCATTACAACAAAGCAATTCACAAATCAGCCATGAGGCATCCTATAATTTTAAATACCAACAAGGTCAGATAAAGAAAAACCAAATTCAAGTATTGGGGGCAAATTAATGGCTAAAACTTACTCAATAGCTACAGCCAATTGTTTGAGTACAGATGTCGGAGGAATGCTATTCGTGTTGGTGGTATTTAAAACATCTACAGAAGGTATTACTTCTAAAAGCTGTAGGGAAACAATTTCATCAATAAATCCATTTAATTTTAAGTAATAACAGGAAAATAAACATTTTAATTTCCATAACAGTAACCCTGAACTGTGGGGAAAGAAAAAAATATACAAAATCACAAATGTACCTTTGCTTCCGTGTCATTCTTCATGTTGAGCAAATATATGTTTTCATCGTAGAATGGAACAGCCATTACAGAAATTTCAACTTTCTCGGTGTCTTCAATACCTTTCCTCCCTATCCGTAATTTCCTAAACCTTTCCTGCCATTCTTGCTTTGTCCCTAAATTTGAGGGTCTCCACCTAGAATTCTTTACCTCGTCAAAACTCTGCGTCAAACCACACCAAATTTAAAACTAAAATAAGTAAATATGGATTGAAAATTACTTTCTTATTATTTCACGTGAATTTTCTGGGAAAAAGAAATAAATAATTCTTTTTTTTTTAAATTGCATAATAATTATTAAGTACTCAGCATAACTTTTAAGCATTTAAAGCTTGTTTGGTTGCAGAGAAAGTGCAGGAAACTAAAAAAAAAAAAGTATACAAATCACAAAGCCTCTGGTTCCATTAGAAACAAACTAAGCTAAACTCTTCGAACTCGATTTACTTCATTTTTCTCAACGAAACTTCAAAGAAACGAATTCTACAATCTACTTCATTTTCTCAGCAGCCAAACAAAGAAGCGCATTGTGCCTTAATTCCGACGACCTTCTAAATTAAAAAAAATCAAAAATCAATTAAAAAAATTACCTTAGACTCGCCTTCGTTAAGAGATTCGTTTTTGAATTCTTTCCGCAATAATTTATCAGAATCTTCAACGAAATGGATAAGAAAAAACAAATAAAAAATAATCAAATTCCCGTTATAAACATTTACATCAATCACCTAAAAGCCGGACAATTTTTTTAATCTAAAATTAGCAAAGCGCAAAAATAAAAATTAGCGATGGATATTAAGAGGCAAAAATATAGAGGATCAAAAAAATTTTCTTTTATTTACCAAAATCGGGTTTAAAATCAGTGAAAACTCGCTCGGCTTTGGCAGCTGCAGAGTTGAAAGCGGTTCTTGCTTTGGAGACAAATGAAGGAGCTGCCATGTGGTGCGCTGAGGTTGCGCACGTTAAGATTTGGAGCGTTAAGAGGGAAAATGAGAGGTGTTGTTAATATTGGAAGGACCGAAAGGACGGCATTTGCAGGGAAAGCGGGAGATCTGTTTGTATGGAAAAGCAAGTTAGAGTGGAAAATAGAAGGATTTTAAATTTTTAAAAAAATTAAATATATTAAATAATAAAAATATATTTATGTAAATATATTTTAAAATTTGATTTATTTTTTATAATTAAGGTAAGTTGATGATATTTTATGTAACATTGACGTTAACTTGGATAAGATTGTATAAAAAAATTTAATTTTGACTTTATTACAAAAAATTTTGCATTAATTTATGGATAAGATTTGGAGTATTATTGAATTAGCTTAAATTTTTAAAAAATAAAATAAAATTAAGGTGGAGTTCAATCTCATCCTACATAAATGTTGTAGATTTATTTTGATTTAGGTCAAATATATTACGGTTTTCAGTCCAATGTATTCAATCGCAAAGTTAGAAAATTTTTTGGGAGGTTAAAGATTAATCATAAATTTTTGGAGGGGTCAAAGTGTAAATTTATTGTTATATTGACTTGTAATTTTAAAATTTTTTGAAGGGGTTATAATGGAATTTGCCCTTTTCTATTTTTGGGATTGTGGTTTCATATTAAGTTGATTCTAGTTCAATAAAAGTATCGTGGAAGCCCTTTACTAGGAGTTAAATTACATTTTGCCTCTTTTACTAAAAAATAGGTAAATCAATCATTGTACATTAGATCAATGAGCAAATTGGTCATTTTTGTTAAAAATTTCATTCATTTTTACTGTTAAAACTAATTTGGCTGACAGAATAACTAGACAATTATACGTGGCGTGCCACATGTATCTCATTTTAGCATACATGGACCAAATTTTAATAGTAGAAATGGATTAATTTTTTAATAGAATGATCAAATTGCTCTTTGATCTATTGTACATGGATAAATTTGCCCATTTTTTAGTAGATGAGGGAAAATGCAAACTAACTTCTAGTACAAGGGCCTCCATGGTACTTTTACCATTTTAGTTCTAGTTGATCTTACATGTATTATTTATGATTTCTATTAGGCACTTGTTCTCTCTTAAATTTATTATGAGTTTAAATCTTACTATGTCAATCCTATATGAATACATTTTGAAAGTTGTTGATATAAAGTACAACAACGGTGGAGGATAAAGTGGTACAATGAAAGCCAATTCACCTAAAGAGATTGAGAGTTGAAATAAAGACAAGATGATAGGTTGATCAAGAAGACAATTGCTCAGAGTTACCCTAGGATGCCAGAAGATTGATCATTTCTTCATCTTTCCTCAATGTATGTATAGGAAAGGTCCCTTTGTCCATTAATATGACGTGATAGTAGTCCTACTAAATGCGTAAAGGATAATCACGGGCCTCTATTTGTACGAGGTTGTTATGCTTAAATATACTAATTGTTGTTTATGAAGTGCATTCACATTGAAAGATTGTTCATACATAAAAATGGGTGGACGGCTTGCTCTAAGGAGAACAAGGGAAGCTTCCCAGAGACATTTAGGGCGGATGACCTATGAAAAGCACTACTTTAAAGGGGATCAGCACACAAGCTAATGAAGATCACGTTAACCATTTCATTTTATAAACTATAAATAGGAGGATAATACGTTTCAGTATATTCGAATCTATGTCCTCCTGTATTGGTAACAATGCTCATGCCGGTCGAGTTAAGGCTCAATCGGCCTAAACCTTTATAGTTTTAATATTAAAAAAATTAAGAGTTATATAATTTAGTTTTTAAAATTAAATTAAAAAAAATGAAAAAACAAGATCGGATCTATAAATCATTTTTTATATGTAATTATGCATAAATAAACTTAAAGGACCAAAGCACAAATTCATTGTCGTCAGTTGCAACAATCATTAGTTTCAAAAAGCATATTATTAATTATTTGGTTAAAATATGTCATAGGTCCCTATACCTTTCAAAAGTTTAGAATTTTAGTCCCTATATTTTTATTTTCAAGTATTTAGTTCATTTACTTTTCAGATTTCAATTTTCAGGTCCAATTATTAACACTGTTAAATTTTTTGTTACATTTGTTAGTGTAACATTTTAAAATAAAAAAATACTCACTTGGTAGATATAACGAAAAAAAGAACATCATAATAAACTTAAATTTTACAATGTTGACAATTGGACCTGAATTTTGAAAGATTAAATTCCAAAAAGTAAAAACAATAAACTAAATTTTAAATTTACGAAAAATATAAGGATTTATTATGAAATAATTTAACCACCGTAACTTAGAAGCATTACCCCCACTGGATTTAAATCAAAAAAAAGATTTTTAACTTTTTTTAATAATTATTAACCTTAAATATATCATAAGATTGTTTTTTTGGTGAACGCGTTTTAGATGTCACGTAACACCTAACATGCTAAACACTTTTAGTTTTACATGACTAAGTGTCAACTTTTTATATAATAAAAAATAGTATAATGATAAATTCAGTCCTTGATATTTACATCTTTTGTCAATTTGGTCTTTTTTTAATTATTAAATTTAACTGTTAACCTTTCAGAAAAGATTATATATATATATTAATGGAAATGCTAACTAAAACGTTAATTTTTTTAGTGATGTTGGCGTGGCACCATACTAATATGACATTATTTGTCTTATATGTCACGTTAATAAATAAGTAAAAAATTATAAAAATATTAAAAAAATAGCATGAAGTACACATGGATTATCATACGTGTTACCATGTTTAAAAATTTAACATTCTAGTTGGTATTTTCATTAAAAAAAAAGTATTTCGATTCTTTTTCAAAGATAGGGGTCAAATTTAACTCAAATAAAGAATAAAGGATAAAATGAAAATAAATTTAACATTAAGAGCTAAATTTGTTATTATGCCTAAAAATTAATTAAGAACAATTATATTAGTATTATATAAAATTGCTTGAACTTAATAAGAGAAAATGTATTAATTATTATTATTAAATATTACGTCATTATTTTCCTAAATTTTAAATAATAATAAAAAATATAAAAGATATTGAAATGAGACTTTGTTTACTTAGGTAAAAGCAATTATAGAATGTAATACCCTATATTTTTATTATTTTCCTAAATTTTAAATAATAATAATAAATATTATTTTATTATTTTAATACCTATATTTTTATAATTTTTAAAAAATTAAATCAAATTTTAATCATTTTTAAGACTAAAATGTAATTTTACCATTTTTAATTTAAAATTTTATAAATTATAAAAGGGTCTAAATAAAAATTTTACCATTTTGGGGACTCGACCCCATGCCAGCCCCTTTGCCACTTATTTTTATGTATTAATTACTTGAACATAAATGCACTATAAATTATTAGATGTATGAAAATTTTAAATGTAATATAAAATACATGCCTGCACTTTGCTGCCAGCAGTCTATCATATTTGATATGATAATTTAAAATAAACTTAAAAAATACAAAAAAATGAAATAATTTAGATGCTTAATAAATCCATTTATTATATAATATATGAGACGAAATTTAGATCTATTTGTATATAATTAATTGAACAACACAAAATCAATATGAAAAATAATCAAAACATGAAACCATAAAAAAATTTAATATAAATAAATATATTTGTCAAAATTGACATAAAATATTTTAATGTGTCAAATTCTTTATAAAATATAAAAAATATATTAAATATGACTTTACTATTGATAAAAAAATTTAAATACGAAAATATATTGTTACATGTTTTTATATAGATTTGAACGATTTTTGTAACGCATGTCGTGTTTATGTTATTTTTGTATCATAATGTGTATTACATCTGCTATCACAGCGACTCGATTTAGAGAATCGTATGTGCGTTCATGTTATGTTGAGTTTAAATTTATGTCATATTTTACATCATTTTTAATATTGATTCAATTTAAAGAAAGACATAATCATATTGTGTTTGTGTTTTTCATGTCATGAATTTTTTATTATAAAATTTTACATGTGAATAATTCGTTAAATGCAAATTTAACACATTTTTGTATTTGTATCATTTTCATGTTATGTTATGTTTTAATCATTTCATGTTGTTTTATATGATTTTTAGTTTATTTCATATTTTATGTAACTTATTATAATTGTTGACATGGGCTAATTGGTAAATGCATGAAATAGAATATGAGTAGAAGTGATTGCGGAAATGGGAATTTCTGCCATAATTACGACAAGTTCAATAAAATAAGGGATAAGAAATTGTTTACGCTGTTTGATTTTTCTACATCTGTAAAGTCTAGCTCAATGAGATAAATCTACTATCTTTGAACTCAATACAACCAGTGATCCTAGTTCTAAACCTCTCACTTTTGTACTTCAAGAACTAAACCTCTCACCATTAGATTCTCTCCCTGAGAACTTAGTTTGTTAAACCAATAACAAAACATTTTACGATCTCAAGTGCATAAAAGAAATGTTCCTCAATGAACTAGTAAGTAATCTTAATACTTTGTGTATAAACCTATACAAGTCTCTCAAATATACAGGAAATTTCGGAACTAGCTAACATACTAAAGATCAATCAGAATCGATCCCTTCTAAACAACAACTAAAAAAGCGAAATACAATACAATAATAATGACCAGAGAATTGATTTAACATCCTTGATCCTAGGGATTTGGTGCAATCAATCCGATCTAATCCTCAAGATATGTTTCACCAAGTGAATTGATTTCATCTGTGGGCTTGAATAATCTCATGATATCAACATAACCCAAAATTTTGTTTTAATAATTTATCAATAATTGAAATATGACAAGTTACACTCTCTAACAGTGGTGGTGAAAATAGGCGCACTTCCATTGATTCATCGTAATAACTTTAGACACTTCAATAATAATCATTTAATTTTAAATAATTACATTTTATAATAGCTTAATATTATAAATATTATAATTATCTTCCCTACTTTCCTTTTCACTTTTCTTAACATTATTCTTTATTTTAGCAATAAAATGACTTAATTACTCTCACTATGGAGAAAAAAAATACATTGCTTAGTTGTCATGAAATTATTTTGGCCTTCCAAACTCAAATTATGGCTTTTCATCAAGTGAGGGATAACTTTAATTAATAGTAGGTTATAGATAATATGTGTATTAACCATGCAATTATTTGAACTAAAAAATTGTGTATTAAACACAAGTTATGATTTATTGGTTGAGTATTTACTTTTTCCAGAAATAATTTGGGTTTGATCATTATTGAACTAAAAATTTGTGTTTATTTGATTATAACTTTTATGTTTATTAGATGTGCAAAATTTTTAAGTCACAAGAAGTTATATATATAGATATCTTTTACATTCGAGTCTCTCTGTAAACCCTTTGAGCTCTTGACAGAGGTGAGGTATATCTTTTACATTCAAGTCCTTTCGTGAACCCTTTGAGCTCTCGATAGAAATGAGACATATCTTTTTCATAAAAATCAAAATTAGGGTTAATGAATAAATTTTATAACTACGAGCATACATGCTTTATTTCTCCCGATCAACACTATAATACCACCTTCCATAAGCACTTATTCAATATTCTTGTAAAAAAACTTAGGCCAAAAGTTATATTTATAACAATAAATAATCCTCTCGCTCACATTTTAACGAACATTATGCATTCTTTAGTTCTAACAAATAAATAGTATGTATTTCTTATGTTTCATATTACGAACGAATGGATCGCATCTCTTACTTTTACATTGTCAACGGATGACTTGAACCTTCTTTATTTTATATTTTCAATGATTGCATCCACGATATACATATAACACATCTCTCTTGTATAAATTTAGATCCCCTAATAGACAACTGCACTACTTGAGTATACGTTACCGATGGTATATATATTGGTATGTGACTTGTTTCGTGATGTTCAGTGGGGTTGGGATCGAGGTTTGGTCGAGGGTGTCTTTGCCCCTTGTGACGTGCGACGGATTATGGTTGTTCCGCTTAGCTCGTTACGCCCTCCCGATAGGCTTATCTGACACTTTGATAAGAATGGTGAATATTCGGTTAAGTCCGCCTATTGCCTTGCTTTTGACAAGTTCGCTGATTCACTTGTTAATAGAGTGGAGGGGCCTTGGTTGCCTCTTTGGAATGCTGATATTCCACCAAAGGTAAAAGATTTTTTATGGCGTTGTCTTCTTAGCTTCCTACGCGTTGTCGGCTTATTGACAGAGGTTGTGCGGTGCTGATTAACTGCCCTCGTTGCGGACAGGTTGAGGATATCGACCATGTAATTTTGGGTTGTACTTTTGCGGTTCAAGTATGTTCGTTATCTACTATTGTTGTTCCATCTTCGTCTTTTTCTGACCAGTTATTCTCGCTTCTGCTTGGTGTCGATACTGATGTTTGGTAGAGTGGTTGCTTGGTCTCTCTGGTATTTCCATAATCAGTTCCTATGGCATGCAGACACATTTACAGTGGCTTCGGCTTTTGCTTCTTCTTTAGGGCAAGATTGGCCTGTTGCGCGATCGACCTACCAACAAGTGCGGCCTGCTACTGCTCAAGCAGTCGCTGCTCCCGTTGTTAGCTGGTCTCGGCCACAAGTTGGCTGCATCAAGTGTAACATCGACACTGCTTTTAGCGAAAACATGCAGCAAGCCAGCTATGGACTGGTTGTTAGGGACCAAGGAGGTGCTTTCATATGTGAAGTCACTAACCCTTCCGTAAAACACTTAACAAAACTCAACGAAAACAAACTAAAAAAACAAATGGATAATTATGTGACTTGCAGTGTAATTTACCCTTTATAAAAAAAAAACTAGTTAAGAATAATTAATTGGGTGAATATTTGGTACATTGGCTTTGTACTTTTTTTATTCCACAAGTAATTTTAGAAATTTATAAGCTTTTTTTTTAATATCTATTATTTTTAATATTTTATTATATATCCAGTACTTATCAACTCCCTAACTTTACTTGTAGAGTCTAAAAATTTATAATAAATATTTATCTAATTATATTACTATTATTTTAAATTTCTTAAACTTAATAAGAGAAGATGTACTAATCGATGTTATCAAATATTATGCCAATATTTTCTTAAATTTTAAATAATAATAACAAAAATAACGAAATGAGGGTGTTTATCTCCAGTTTAGTGCGTTTAATTCATTTTTATCTCACGTTACAATATTGTTGTAGCATCTAATCCCATCATCACTGTTATTTTTATACTAACAGTGAGTAAACACGGAACTAAGTAAAATCACTTAGAGAATGTAGACTTTGATTTGATGGAATTCGTCAAAAAAATATTTGGCAAAGTTTTACACTTACAATGTCATTCAAGACTTGAGTCTCTTTTAAGAGTGTTGAATGGGGCAACAACTTGGAAAACAGGACTAGCAACTAAAACACGTCTAAAAATATTTTTTAGACAAACTAATAAATAACATATAAATATCAATAAAAATGTTTTTTAAAATTAAATATTTTAATTAATAATAAAATTAAATATAATAATTATAATATATTTAAAAGTGTTTAAAATTTTATAGGTAAATTATAAAAATAGTCACTTTTGTTTGCCTTAAATTACATTTTAGTCACTTATGTTTAAAATGTTACGTTTTAGTCATTTACGTTATTATTTTATTATGAAGTGGTTACTCTACCGTTAAACTCTGTTACCTCCTTAACGGCAGTCTTACATGGCAATCCAAATGGGTTTTAAATGCCAATTTGGATGTCCAGTTGCTGGGATGAAAATAGGTTTTTAATTAAATAAATTTTATTTGGACTGCCACATAGGACATCCAAGTTGACATTAAAAACCAATTTGGACTGCCATGTAGGAGCACCATTAGGGATCTAACAGAGCTTAACGGTTGAGTGACCACTTCGTAACAAAACTATAGCGTAAGTGGCTAAAACGTAACATTTCAAACATAAGTGACTAAAATGTAATCTGAGACAAACAAAAGTGACTATTTTTGTAAAATTGGAAAAGAGACCTTTAAAATTTTAAATTAGTAAAAGTAAAATTGCACTTTGCCTCCTTAAAATGATAAAATTTTGATTTAATCCTTTAAAAATTTGCATTTTTTACTATCATAAAAATTACAATTTAATTTTGACCCCCCTAAAAAAATTTTCTAGCTTTGCCCCTGGATTACATATCAAATTCCAGTTGACATGCCGGTTGGAAATAACATCACCATATGTCAAATTCTACCTGATTGACAAAAAAAAAAAGCTTTCTTTTTTGTAGAAAAAAGAAACATACGAGGAAGAGTGATTTATTTGAAATTAGGATTAGCCAGTAAAAAAATTTTCTTTTATGTAGGAGTGAGTCTAGTTAATGTAACAGATGAGCCCGTCTATATACAATTAGTTCCATATTCAAGGTTTAAATTGCATATCGTTAATAGAAGAATGCTGATTGTAATATCATCATGTTATAATAATTATTTTACATACATAATTTAATTATATAACAATTAATATATTATATGTCTTTAAATTATGTATGTATACTTTTTAATTTATATAAATATTAATTAGTTTCCTTTTGTTTTAGAAAATGAACTAATTTAATTGATCAAATAATAAAAAGGATAATTGCAAATCTAGAAATTCCGATGACTCCATCTTATTGTTCAGTTAGGTTTACAAGCACAAAAAAATTTAAGAGAAGTTACATGAGACTTAAGAGAATAAGATGTTAAGCAAGATATATTTTTTTGATTTTTTTAAACATATTTAAAATTATTATTAAATATTATATTTAATTTTAGAAATTATTTTATTTACTAATAAAGAGCAGAATCTTCCAAGTAAAACGGGTCAGCATTTTGATAGGGTTGCTGGGCATGTTGGTGGAGTTGATATGCTGGAGGGTAACGGGCCAGGAGCTTCAGTAGACTTGGTTCAGATTACTTCTATACTCGAAAGCTCAAGTATGGTTTCTAACCCAATTGTGATTACTCCAAAGTCCAATTTTGTTTCTTCTTCGCAGGAGCCCAATGGCGTCATAGTGAGTTCAAAGGCTATGGAAATTAACAAGGAGCAGGTCTAGGCGTTTTTAATTTCTTCGTGGTACCAGCCTCATGATATCACCGAATTTTCGATACAAGCTGTTTTGAATGATTCTGTTAATAGGTCAGCTGAGAAGGCCAATGCCCCAAACTATGATTCTTAATCGTTGCTTTTAAGTAAGGAAGGGTCGGTTTTAGTAGGAATTAATGCTCACGTTAACTCCACCTTTGATGGGCTGGTTGAGTCATCGGTGGTTTTAAGTAGGGAAATTCTCAATCCTAAAAATCACTCGGCTGTTACCTTCAAGGATAGTGAGAGAATTAAGCATGCCAAGTCTCTTGAAAATGGTACAACGGTTGGAAGAGGTAAAGGGTCCTCGTTTTTGAAAGGTAGGGGGTCAGGAATTAAGGGCATTGCTCGCTCTAGTGGTGCCATTAGTAAAGTAATTCGAGAAAGAAAATTTTCTGGTATTACGAGGGTCCCTTAGCAGACACAATGAATTCAATGGCCAAGCTTATTAGCTCACAAATTAATTTGGAGGCTAAAGAAGAGGGCCAAAGTAGCGACGAGAAAAGTCGAGAAGGTGTCTAACAGACATGAAATATGGTACGTTTTCTTTCTCTTTTAGATTTCTTATATATTTTTTTGAGTTTATCTATTTTTTCATGGAATTGTCAAAGGTGTGCTAGCAAAAAGTTTTTACAATTTTTTCGAGAGTATAAATCGGATATTATTGGCATGTTAGAAACAAGAGTGAGTGGTAGCAAAGCCGATTTGGTCATTGCCAACCTCAGTTTTCAGTGTTCTCATTGGGTGGAAGCTATAAGTTTTTCTAGCGGTATTTGGGTCAGTTGGAAGGAGACGATTCAGGTGGAAATTATGCGGAGTCGTATGCAATGTTTTATGACTAAGGTTTCTTACTGTTCTCTTCAGTGACCGATTTATGTTGTCTTTATTTACGGTAGCCTTGATAATCATAAACGCAAGGGACTTTGGGATGCCCTAAGGTGACTATTCCATGTTCGAGTTCCCCTTGGATCACAATGGGAGATTTTAATGCAATTTTAACCTCTACTGAGAAAAGGGGTGGACGGGTTAATGGGAAAAGGTGTTCTTTCTTCAGGAATTTTATGGAATCCTCCGATCTACATGATTTGAGATTCAAATGCACACCCTTTACATGGCATAGGGGTGGTGTATTTGAGTGACTCGATAGGGCTAACGGTAATGACGCGTGGCTGTTGAAGTTCCCTTATTATTCTTGTTGGATCATCAAGACGTCCCATGGCGCAGCGAAAAAATTATTTCGGCGATCCAAACCAGGAATCCATGCACGAGGAACGAATCGGGTAGAAAATGTTTGAAAAACATACCTTTTGAACTTTGAAAAATAGGAATGAACAACTTCTATTTTAATCCCTTTCGCACGCTACCGATCCAAAGCCGCAACAGAATAGTCTCGGCCTTTACGTAGTCCACCATGTTGCGAACGAATGAACAAAAACTCTCACAATGTTTGAAAGAGTTTTTTCCCGAAAAGATATTTTATGATTCCTTTTCTTTTATTTAATATTCCCTAAGTAAATAAACAAATAAAACAGAATCCCCCTTGTTGGTGCCAAAATACATATATGAAAATATCACAGTGTAATATCATTTCTAAAAGGATATTAATTTACCGAAATTAATTATTATAATACTTTATTTTAATAATTTCGATAAACAGATCATAATTAATATTTTATGTGAATCAAATTCATACATTTATTTTAATTATTTTTTTATTCTTGTACAATGAATTTGTACATATATTGTGTTTATTATTATTTAATTTTCAAATTAAATTAATCTAATAATTAATATAATTCTCGTGACAGTTAAATTTAATACCAATCGTGTTTAGATACTAGAAGTAGACTACAATAATAAACACAATATTATCTAGTGTGTTGAAAAACAAATAAAATTGTGGACTAAAATTAAGATTTTGCATGAGAGTTGAAATGGAGCACAAAATTCTTAAACATTAGAACTATTTTAATAATTTTTTTTATTTTTTATTTCTTTAAAAGTTTAATTAGGGATTAGGTTTATCTAATTAATCTGTAACAGCGAAATTAGAAACAATGAGGTGAGGTGGGATTGGAAAATGATTATTAAAGACATTAGATTAATAGAAATTATATATAATAGAGAAAAATATAAAATATTTTATTTTTACGAAATTACTAAAAATATGTGTAAATTTATAATTTCGTTTAATAAAATATTAAAATTATTTACTATGTTTATTAAAACTTTCATTTTTAATTAATTAATATTAATTTTATAATGGTAATATATATATAACTACTATTTTATAAATAAACAAAAAAAACTATGAACAACACAAACATACCTTAGATAAAAGATTAAAATTGTAAAAAAAACAGTTTGATTGGGGTTGTTTTTTTTTTCATTGGTGTTTCAGGGTGAGTTTGGATGGGTGATTGGGTGCGGTGCGGTACGGTGCGTTTAGTTTACTTTTTATCTCACGCTACAGTATCTAATCTCACTGCCACCGCTATTTTTACACTAACCGTAGGTAAACGCACCGTCCATCCAAACTCATCTTCAGTTGAAAATTGGAGCTGCAGTGAGGTCAGGTTTTTCAAATGTGTTTCACCATTCGTGTTCCAAACACCCAAAAACTCTGATAAAAAAAGCATTATCCCTTACGATTCCATTACACTAATGTTAATTGATGATCCAAAAAGAGCCTTATTTTTGTAGCCGCACAGTGGTTTTACTTTAGAGATTTTTTTTTAATTTTCAATTTAAAAGCTTTTGAGTAATTTCCTTTCAATTATTTTCTTGTTTGTTTCTCAAATTATGAGGAGCTAAATCATAATTTTAGTTTTAGGTTAATTATTAATCTGGTGATTGAACCGTGAGACTTTAAAATTATGTGTATAGTTTTCAATTTAGTATTTGTTAATTTTTTGATTTAGGAGATAAATCCAATTGTCTCACAATTTCATTTTAGCATCAAAATCGAGTTTTGCCCTTGATTCGGTGTTGAATGGCGTATAATTGGTGAACCAATACGATCCCTTGATTCGGGATCTGTTTGATGCTATCGATGAAGTAGAGAAGCCACTAGCATAAATAGTGAAGAGGAGAAGAACTAATAATCGAATCTGGTTCATTCATAACAATAATATGACAATAATATGGAATTAATAAAAGACTTTGATAGGATTAAGGATGTATTTGTTGATCATTTATCATCTCTTTTTTCTGTTAATAATTCTTCTTTCGTTAAAGATGATATCACCTCTTATCTTCTATCTTTGAAGATCCCAAAACTTTCATCAAGGAAGATAAATGAACTTCAGCAAGCTCGAACTCATGTTCTCTTATACTAAGAATAATGTTAATGCCAACTGAGTCAAGACTCGATTAGTTTCTTTTTAACATTTTATCTAACTAATAAATAACTAAATAAAACCACAAATAATATAAAATTTTATGTGTATATTTACATTTTATATTCTTTTTACAAAATAAGTGTGAAGTATAGGGTATTTTTTTTGTTTAAAATACGCTGATAGTCTCTATATTTGGACAAAGTTTTAAATTTAGTCCATGTACTTAAAAAAGTTAAAAATTAAGTCTTCTTACTTTTTATAATTTAAAAATTTCAATCTAATCATTGATATTGTTGATATTTTTCATCAAAATTTGTCAACTTGACATGTTTATTAAACTACTCTCATATAACATTGCATATGATTGACAAGAAATAAATATGTTAAATTGATAAAATTTTAAAAAAAATTACAAACAAAAATAATGATTGGGCTAGAATTTTTAAATTGTAAAAGCAAAAGGATTGAAATTTTAACTTTTAAAGTACAGCAACTAAATCTCAAATTTTGGATAAGTACAGGGACTAATATCATAATTTAACCATTTTTTTGTTACTTCAATTAAAGAACTAGACCGTTGAATATCCCGCTCAATCTCAAAGCATATTCGAGGCTGTACTATAAAAGAACAAAAATTCCCTCTCTTTTTTCTCATTAATTAGTGATCAAATTTAAGCGCCCAAACAATGGATGAAGACATGGATGAAACCGAAGCCCTCCCTCAGGTCCATTTGATTTCCAAGCTTAAAATGCCTGCGATTTTTTTTCCTTTTTTCTGTAAGATCTGTTTGGTTGCTGCGAAAATCTGAGGATAAGAAAGAAAGAAAAAAAAATGCAAAAAGAACTTGAAATGATTTTTTCGCTTGTTTGATTCGCTTTTTAAAGAAAAAAAAACCGAAACGCTCAACGTTCAAGTTTTAAAAGTTCTCTATTTGGCTATCTAAGGACAGGAGACCTTGATTTTTCTTTTGTTGCAGTATAGTTTTTTAGTTTGTTTGATTTTGGCTTTCATTGTTTTGATTTTATAATTTTCATTGCATTTTCCAATGATCCGAACAGAGTTGAATCAGATGTATATTCCAAACGACTTTTTAACACCTCAATCTTCGATTGTTCATTAATCCATTTGCTTAATTCAAAAAAATTCCTAAAGATTCAAATCATGCAACCGCGTTTATTTTAATGTAAAATTCTATTCAATACTAATTATTGACATTTGTTTGATCATAGATAATGCTACCTTTTAAGTTTTAAGTTTTAAGTTTGTTTTGATCCTAGGAAAATTTTGTTCCACGTAAAGCTGTTACGATTGATTTTCTTGCTAATGCATCTGTTTGGATGGATCTATATTATGCAGGTCTACATGGCTTGCATTCACCAGGGACATCGGTGAGCTTTATCTTTGATTTCGAGTTATTTTCCATTTCCTTATTGTGCCTTTAAAATGTAGAAAAGAAAAAGGAAAGTTTTAACAAGTACTGACAAGTAAGTGCAAACATGACATTAAGAAAGTAGCGGAGGTAGATTTCGTTAAAGCTGTTGATTATGGTGTAAGGTATCAACTGGGCGATTTTTTTTTTTTCGTTTTTCAAACTCTGTTGTGCAGAATTGGAATTTCTTACTACGATTCCAGCATTCGTCAGCTTAATGTACTTGAAGCTTGGGATGATGGTAGCTCAGACTTCCCACTGATTGAACTTGGTATGAGTTTCATGTCTATGAAAGGAACTGGCTTTTGAGGAAAAGTTCAAATTAATTAGAATTATCATTGCTTGCCTTCATAATCTTTTCTCCCATTTGCTATGGCTTCAGATTTTTTGTATTCGTTTAGTCTGTTTTTAACTTCTAATTGATCATATCTGGTTTTCTTTGTTTTGCTCAATTTCAGTGAAATATCAAGCCAAGCCGGTGATTATATATACAAGTACAAAAACTGAAGAAACCTTTCTGTCAGCTTTACAACGAAGTGGTAACTTCTCTTGGTTTAGTTGTTATATAAACTTTCTTATTAGCTTGTGAACTTTATTTACTCTCTAAAGTGATGCAGATGGGATGACAGAGACTCCCACAGTGAAGCTTGTTAAAAGTTCGATATTCACTTACGAACAAGCATGGCACAGGTACAAATGTATAGCATAAATGAACTGCTAGGATAACTAAATTTATAAACTAAAGCACTTAACTTGGGGTTCATTTTTGTGTCATTGGTAATCTCAAAATACTACACCCAATCCCAGCCCTCTACAGCAGCAACAGAAGCCCAAGATTCTTTTAATCAATCTCCCTAAAGATACTTAACCATATGGTTAACATTCATTGGATGCTTGACTGGAAAGCTCCTTCATCATTCTTTCATATGAAGCATAGTAACAAACTTATCGGAGATGTTGTAAATGGTTCGTTCCAGTATTTGGCAGAAGTCAACTAACTAATATTGTAATATGCACGTACATGCTTCATATCTGCCGCTGTTATGGATTGATTGGAAGAATTTATATTCACTCAGGACATTAGTTCTTATTGTGAACTTTTTCACATAGGACTAACTGTAGTACCCTACTTACTCATTTTATACAGTAGCTTGATTCATTTTATTTTGCTTTCCTAAATGAAATATCTTTCTTATCATTCATACCTAAAATGATATTCTTCGATTCCAGCTTTAGTCATTGATATTTCTCCTCACCTTTTTTTTTTTCTGGTTTCTTATTTGCCTTTTATAGGTTGATATACCTTCGAGTAACAGGAATGGATGATGGATTAAACATCAAGGAGAGAATTTGCTATGTAAGTCATCTAAATATGACCCCCCCTCCTTTCACACATGATTATTAACGCCACCTGTCTTTGATAACATAATCTCTTAACCAGGATACTCCATTAGCTGTAATATCTAATAATAATTTCATTTGCACTAAGTTCACATAATTTCATCGTTTAGTCATGGTTAAAGATTTTTATGCAAATTGTAAATATTTTTATAACATAGTGATGTGGAAGTTTCGAGGTTGCAGTGGAATATTATGAAAATACTACTTCATTCATAATTATTATATTAATGTAAATAGTTTAGAACTAAACACGATGAAAAAACAAGGCAATGTTCTGCTCAGTATAGCTTCTCTGTTTCAATCTTTGAAGAAATGAGATGTGTTCTTAACAGCATCCTGACATTAAGAAACTAAAGAAAAAAGGTTTTTTAGTATATAACCTCTACTGGCGTGTTTGATCCTCCTTTTTTGGGGTTGTCAATCCCAGTACTCTTTTCTCATTGCAGTAAGGATACTCTAGTGAGCATAATATCAGTTCTGTTGATATATGCATGCTCTTATTGCCTTCTAAACTATTGCAGCTAAGTTCAATGATGGACATGGGAAGTGATATCCAAGTTCGTGTAAGTGGGGGCCTTCTTGCTATATTAGAGAATGAAAGGATTGTAGATACCCTTGAGCAAATGGAGTCTAGGACTGCTTCAATTACAATCGATTCTGTTACTGAAATTTCATTGTATCATTTTATATGAATTGATCACAATGCTCACAGCACCTGTTCTTCTGATTTTTCAAGTCAAAATTTACGTTCTATTTGGAAAAATAACAATAGATTTAGAAACCAGAACTCAATATTGCATTCCTTGACAACTAAAAAATAGAGACAAGTTTCTTAAGCTTGATGCTGCAGCACATGAGGCATTGCAGATCTTTCAAGTAGATAAACATCCGAGTCATATGGGAATTGGTAGAGCAAAAGAAGGGTAATTACATCCATTATACTGCAAGTATAAGTTCTTTCTGGGTATACTTTTAGATGTTTTAACCTGACCATATCTCTAATAGTTTCCTTTCTTTTTAGGTTCTCGGTGTTTGGAATCATGAACAAGGTTTGTAAAGTTACTTTAATTTTCATATTATTGTATCTTTTCTCACAGTGGAATAATTCACTTTCTCTTTAAACTCAGTGTGTGACACCAATGGGGAGACGTCTTTTGAGGTACTCGATCGAACTCGAGAAATCTGTTAAATTATTGCTGCTTATATTATATCTAATCTAATCCAAACACTTGGACAATGGTTTTCTTTGCTATAGAAACTGGTTCCTCAGGCCAATACTCGACCTGGAAAACTTGAACAATCGTCTCAATGTCGTATCCCTTTATTCTTCAATCATATCTAGAAAGTGCTTGCATTTCCTGAATAAAAAATTCATTATGGTGGCATTTCAAACACATAATATCAGAACCTCCACTATCGTGAGGAATCCAATATATGGTCTTCCAGCTATAATCTTAATCTGTTATTATCGAAACTCATAGCCTTTAACAGGATTAAGATATCATTCTTTCTTTCGTCCGAAGAACTGATGGTTTCTCTATGTGAAACTCTGAAATCCATGAAGGATGTCCCTCACCTACTAAAGGTATGACCACTACTGTTTAATGTTTTTTATGGTTCCCTTACAATTCCTACGCGTGGAAAAATGAAGTGATTATGTTGCATTAAGTACAACTTTTTTCCTCAAAGTTTTTCATATTTTTGCTTTTCTGAAATGAAATACTTTTAGATGCTAACTCAGCCAATTTATTTTTCTGATGGATTTTTATTTTCTTTTCGTGTGGAAGAAATTCAACTCACCAAGCTCTATGTGTACAAGTAGTGACTGGATTGCTTTTCTGAAGGTATTGCATATTAACATTGCCATGCTGTCATTTGATTCTCTTGTCTGGCAATTGATATATATCAAGATATCAAGTTATAGATCCGTTCTTGGTAAGATGATCGTCTAGATATAACATCAATACTTGAGGACTATTTTAATGATTTCAGTTTAATTAGAACTTATTGTTTCCTTAGCTACATACAACTTTTGAGTTTGAGAAACATAACCGTATGAAGAAATGTGGAGCAAATGGTTCTCAATTTCCGGAGTCATTTCAGTTAGTGATTCAATTTGAATTTGAGAAATGTGGCTGCATACAGCATTTGAGTTTGAGAAACATGAACTGTATGGAAAAACATGGAGCAAATTGTTCTCGGTTTCAGGAGTCATTTCAGTTAGTGGTTTAATTTTGTCCTGAAAGAATTATCTCACAAAAAGCATGGAGTTCTTTTAGATTTATGCTGCACAGTTTACCTTAATTTTCCAATCCTTCTTTGTTTTCTTGTAGAGTGTCTGTTCGCTCTTGCATGTGAACAAGATATTTGAAGTAGGTATTTCTGAAAACCTTAGAGAGCATATGGAGTGCTTGAACGTAGACATTGTTGCTAAGGTATCAAACTTGTTATTCATGAATGTCCTCTTTCCATTAGGTTGGATGTGAAATATTTATCTATCTGATCTTTTCTCCAGGCTAGTTCATGCCTCACCGCAGAGCTGGCATATGTCTATGAATTGGTTAGTCATTTTCACTTTTAATATTCATTGACAGGCTGATGCTAAAAATTGCTGCTTGGTTTAGACATATCCCAATTAAATCCTTTATGAGGTTTGACAAGGAGATGCTTTAAAACTGAGAATATAGTGTGGAAATAGGAACTAATAACCGATTATGCTACTTTCTTTTTCTCCTCGTGTCTCTTATTTTGCTTCATGTAGATTTGGTTCTATTTCTCATTTCAGTGACCTTTAAATAGGAAGAATATAGTCAGTAGAAAAATGCTGAGTTTTCCTGTTGCCTGCCTTATAACTTTCTTCTTTAAACTGACACATTCTGTGTTATAGGTCATCGGTGTTATTGATGTAAACAGAAGGAAAGAGAAGGGTTATGAGACACTAGTGAAAGAGGGTTTCTGTGATGAGGTTGGACATTAATTCTGATTTTTCTGTGATGAGGATAGCATGTTTTTTCTAGGAAAGTTTGTGTCCTTACAGAAAACTTCTCACCTTAGTGTTTATTTCCATCTGTGCGCAGTTGGATGAACTGAGACAAATATACGAGGAATTGCCCGAATTTCTAGAAGAGGTGCTTATTAGAGTATAAAGCATTTTTGATGAATTCAAAGTACCATTTGAGGTTTTCTACAGAGTTGTTTACATTATTTTGCATCTTCACAGGTTTCATTATTAGAGCTCAAGCAACTTCCTCATTTATGCAAAGAGAAGTTTTCTCCTTGTATTGTGTATATACATCAAATAGGTTGTTCTGTGTCTCTTCAGCATATCCATGTGTAAAAGTATTTCCTGTGATATTAAACACAATCTTAATATACTGGAAGTACATCTTAATTAACATTTAGCATGATAACCTTTGTTTGTCTGTCTAGGATACTTGATGTGTTTTTTTGAAGAACAACCCGATGAAATCACACAATCGAAAATTCAAGATCTTGAATTTTCAGTAAGTTGATGCATGCATCATATGGCTTCCTAAATTTGTAATTGTCTAACATTAAATTTTCAAGGCAAACTGAGTTGATATATGCATTAGATTTAAATGAATGCGAATGTTATTCCCATGTGTATCACATCTAATCAGAGAATATTCTACGAAAACTCAGTTCTCTGATGCTGACGGGGAAACAAAGAGATTCTTTTATCGTACACCAAAGACACGAGAATTGGATAGCCTTCTTGGAGACATTTATCATAAAGTTCTAGGTACGCTTTCTAATTTACTTTTAAGTAGTTAATGCCTGGTGTGTTATATGTTTACAAGTTTCATCTTGTAACCCATCTCAACAAGCTATATCCCAACCATGCTGCTGTTAGTGAAAGATAGCATAATTACTTAGTAGCGAATTTCTTTGTATAATTATGTTACGGTCCCTAGTTATGGATCGAGTCACTGCACGATTTGTAGGGAAATCATTTGACTTAGCGGGGCTTTTCCATGTGCTTCTGCCACGCAAATGACCTATAGTGAACAAGTGGAACTCGTTGAAGGGAATTCCAGAGTCCAGACCTTAGACTCGTTGAGAGAGAGATATAATTATATTATAATTATTTGACGTCTAACAAATTACTTCTTAAATTCATTAATGAAGATATGGAGAGGGCGATTATCAGAGACTTGGTCTTACGTGTACTAACATTCTCAACACAACTGCATAAGGCTGTGAACTTTGTGTCTGAACTTGACTGGTAAGAATTATAAAAGGTTCACTTTATTTCTATTTCACATTTTCTTCTCTCTGCAAACATGAATGTGTCTTAGGTAACTATACTAAACATAATATCTTTCATGTTGATATTAGCTTTTTGTCGTTGGCAATGGTTGCTCGCCAGAACAATTATGTGAGGCCTACTTTAACCATGGAGACCACTCTTGATATACAAAATGGAAGGAAGGAGCCATCTACTTACAATTTCACACTTTTTTTCATTTAGAAAACCTCTTAAGATATCTTATTATTAGAATTAATGATTTTTTCTTTCTTTTTCCAACAAGCATTAACAACTTTAGGCTTCTGCTACAGGCATGTTTTGCAGGAAATGACAGTGGATACATTTATCCCCAATGACACAAAGATTCTTGATGAAGGTAAATTGAGTTAAAAGTTCAACTGTAACATGTAAAAATCTCAGGATAAAACATTTAATCAATTAATCACAAAAAGCCTGTTCCAAATATTTCATTATGAAATGGTTTTGTCCAAATCTACAAGGTTCTGCTATTTTCAGGAAGGATTCATATCATCACTGGTCCTAATTATTCAGGGAAAAGCATCTACATAAAGCAGGTCAGTCTGGTGTACTTTTCTAGTAGAAGCATATTTGTATTAAGCACGTGCTTGTTTGCGCATATTTGCTAAGTTTTGATGGATTTTTCTATGTTTTTACTAGTTTCTATGAGATTCCTTTTGATCTCCAATATGATTGTGTTAGAAAACGTTATCAAATTTGTTTGTCCTTAAATAGGTGATTGGTGAAAAATAGATTATGTTTTTATTTTCCTCCTGCATGACATGACAGTACTAACAGAACTTATTTCTCCTCTTTGTTGGCTGTCCGTACAGCATTTATTTCTTTATTGGATGATTAATTTGAAATTTTAAATCCATGATTATTTGAAAATAACTACTTTATTAGCCTACATAATCATCCATTTAAAAAGGTTTCAAATAAATTGCACTTACTAAATTATGGTTTTCCTAGGTGGCTTTAATTGTTTTCCTTTCTCATATTGGAAGTTTTGTACCTGCTGATGCTGCAACAGTTGGATTGACTGATAGGTATGAGATGCGCTTGTTGCTAATTCTTCCTTAAAACTAAAATTGCAAATCTCTGTTAGTAGTTATCCAGTCGGTCAGTCAACCATATTTCCTATTTTCATAGGATATTCTGTGCAATGGGAGGCAAGCTTATGACTGCACAACAGTCCACATTTATGATAGATCTACATCAAGTGGGAATGATGCTAAGGTATACTAGATTAGAAAGATAATGATGGCTCCGTAGTCTCTCATGGAATGGCATGTCGTGATTAGGGATGGTAATAGATAGTGCGGATTTTGGATATTTGATTTGCATTTTGCAGATTCAGATTTGGATATTTTAGTTACTATTTGCAGTGGATTCAGAGTGAATGCAAATATAAACCATGGATATTCTTTATTCAAATCCGTTTCCTTTTTCAAATAATGAATTCGGATATTCATATTTCGAATCAACTTTACTTTTGTGGGTAAGGGATTCAAATTCAAATATCCTAATTGGTTATTCGCTTTACTTTTAAAATTTGTACTTTAAATTTTGACTTATTAAATTCAGTTATTTAGCATATTTGGATATGCTGCATATAATTTATTTAATTCGAATTCAGATTCAATGCTGATGAAAAAATGGACTTGGATTTGAAAGCTTATTTGTAAATACGAATTCAGATATTATAGAAATTGCTTTTTAGTGCATGACGTTGAGAAATTTTACAGGCAGGCAACTTCAAGGTCTTTATGTTTGCTGGATGAATTTGGTAAAGGTACCCTGACAGAAGGTTGGTATCTTCCCTTTAACCTTATCGCACGGATATTTAATGTCTGGTTTTGCAGTACTACAAATATATTCACTGAGTTATCCTATCAATTTGTAATTTAGATGGCATTGGTCTTCTTGGTGGGACCATAAAGCACTTCGCCAACTTAGATGTTCCACCGAAGGTTTTCTGATCTACTCTTCCTCCCACCAAATTACCGCCTATTGTTATAATCTGAGGGGTGCACATTAGCTCTAACTTATTATAGTCAGAATTATTACTATCTACTAGACACTGGATGTTAATGTAACCATTTTCAGTCTAAACTTGTTTTGCTGTGATGTGGAGTAGCCCTATGTTACCCTGACTCTTCATCACTCCTAAAGTATCCATCTCTACTATGTAATTGAACATTGGTTATTGTTGAGGGGAGGTCACACTCTCTCTGAGAGAAGTCTTCTAAGTGTCATCCGTTGAGAGCCGACAGACCCCTCAACAATGGAGGTATTGTGCCTAGAATGTTTGTGCTCGATTTTATCCTGTTTTGTCTCCTAACTCCGCGGAGAGCCCTCAACAGGTTCACGGGGTGAGAGCACCTCACCCACCAAGGAAATGTGAGCATTTGGCCTTGGTGGGCTAACTCAAGTGGTACCATTCTGACCCACTAATTCCATACAAGGGCATGGGTTCGAACCCCACCAATGCCAAATGCTCACATTTCCTTAGCGGGCAAGGCGTTTCCATTTCGTGAACCCTTTGAGGTCTCTCTGTGGAGTCCAGAGATAAAACTTGCGCATAAAACCAAACATAGACATCCTGAGCACAATATCTCCACCGTTAAGTGGTGCATCAGCTTCCAATGGATGACACTTCGAAGATTTCTCCTAGAGCGAGTCTGATCTCCCCTCAACAGTTATAAAAGTATGATCTTCAAAACATATAGAAAAACTTGAAGAAAAAGTTAAGCATATTTATATCAACATTCACCCTTGAGTTTGGGTAACATAGGTGTACTCTCATCTGGAGCTAAGCACTAAAACTGCAAAGTGTTTTTCTTAGCCTGTTTAACTACTTGGCTTTATCATTTACTACACTTTTTCCAAGCTCAGGGAGGCATACACATTATTTGGCTGTAGATTTAATGAAACATAACATTTACGGTGGTTAACGAAGTTAAGAAAGGATTTAAGCAAAAAACAGAGTTCATAGTGAATGATTGGCTGTGTATTTACTGTAATAGTTATCGGTAAATTATTGGGATTATGAGGTAATATTGTATTTGCAGGTTCTGGTGTGCACTCACTTGACTGAGTTATTTAATGAAAGTTGCTTACCAAAGGTACACATTATTGCATACTTGCTGCACAATTAAATGGCATATTCAGCTAGAGAAAAAAAAAAGAACATTGGCCTTTTACCTTTATTTTTACTCAAAATTTTCCATTCTACAATCATTTTCAGTCCGAGAAAATCAACTTTTACACCATGAGTGTGCTACGGCCTGACGAGAACTCTATAAATGTTGAAGACATCATCTTTCTTTATCGGTACAGTTCTGTTGCATTTATATCACGTTACTGGAATCACAGTAACATGTTAAAATCTTCCATTGATGGCTATAACTTTATACCATCTAATAGGCTTAGAAAGGAGGAGATGACAACCTAGGACCCTTACAGATTTCTTGCTAGCGTTTTTCTAAGGGTTAATATTCTATTTGGTCCCTGAGTTTGGTTTCAATGTTTTTGGTACCTATGGTTTTTTTTGTCCCAATTTAGTACTTGAGTTTAGCTTCAATATTCAGTTTAGTACCTGAGTTTTTTCAATTTGATACTTCTATATTTTTTTACTAGAAAACATTTGTCAAATATTCATTGGGTCACATGATATCGTTTAGACTAGGTATTAAATTGAACATTGAAGCCAAATTCATGTACCAAATTGAACCTCAAAGCCAAACTCATGTACCAAATGGTATAATAACTCTTTGTCTGGTCTTAATTGTTACCAAAGACCAACCTAGCTGATTTGGAGTGTTAATATACATTGTATTGAACCACCTAGATGTATCATAAATAACTTCATATTTGCAGTTTTTGGGTCAGACCTAGACCTGTCCATGGGCCGAGCGGCCCGTCTGAAATATGGGCTTAGGCAAAAAAACAAGACCTGTTTAAAAAACGGGCCGGGCCTTGGGCACCACTTTTTTAGCCTGAGTCCGGCCCGACCCAGCCCGAATATAATAAATATATATTTTTTATTTTTATTTTTTAATTTTAAAATACTTTTAAAATAATTTCATTTTTAAAATAATTTTTTAATGTTTATTTTAAAAATTGGCCGGGCCGGGCTCAGGCTTATGATGGGCCTGGGCAAAATTTCAGACCCATATTTTGGGCCGGGCCAAGAGGCAGGCAAAAAAATTTTCCAGGCCCGGCCCGAACCCGGCCCGGCCCATGGACAGGTCTCAGACCTATTAATTCCATTGCTTTATACTTTACATATAGTTTAATTTAATAATCAAGACAACAATTGCATATGCATTCTTGCAGGTTAGTTCCCGGACACGCAGCTCTGAGCTATGGTGATTTTTTCTTTATTATTTTTAGTTTATATAACTTGGGGATTCATGATAGAAATCTCAACTAAAAATCGTATGGATTACTTCATATTTCCTGCAGGGCTACATTGTGCATTACTAGCAGGTATGTTTCGAATCTCCTAAAACTGAGTTTGCTGCTTTCATCACTATATGCATAGAGATAGTTAAAAGCATGTACGCAATTTTTTAATTAGGCATAATGATTTATTTGATTTTCTAATTTTATAAATAAAAAAAAGTCCTTCATGTAATTTTTTACCTCTTTTAGTTTTTGAAATTATGTTGTTTATGAAATCACCCCATAATGGATGGAAAAATTAATGTCGGTTAACTTTTACCACATAACTGTCACGTCATCAAATAATTAATTTAAAATTTTAAAATTCAAAAATTATAAAAATTATTAAATTAATTTTTAACATTATTAAAAATATATAAAAATTACAAAATAAATATAAAACTATTTTTAAATTTTTAATTAATTAATTAATTTTTGACGTGGCATATACGTGGATATCACGTCTGTAAAGTTAATAGTGTAACACCCCTTACCCGTATCCAACACCGGAATAGGGTACGAGGCATTACCAAAACACATACACTTGTAAACGTATTTAACCGAGTTATAAAATTTCATCAAAATTAAAACTTTCAAAATAATTAACATGTTTCTATAACTTTTCACAATATATCCTCAAAATATTATAATCATAATAATTAGGGCCTGCGAGACCCGATACATACTCATGCAATTTAATGTTTCATTTCCATTTCATTCAATTCGCAATTTCTCATGCTCATAATTTAAATCATATCACTAGCAATTTCCATTTAATTCACGTACAATTCAATGACATCAAATTCAAAACTAATACGTATTTACCATTTAACTCAATGTTTATTGATTATACCATTCAATAACACATTTATGAAATTCTCAATTTAGCAATGAAAATATCACTTTAGTTTGAATAACAACATCGTCCTGATATAAATACACTACCACTTATCCATTTACTTTAATTCTTTTGGGCCCATTTGTCACTTACCATCCTTAATCAAATTAGGGAACGGTCACGGAAAATTGAGTACTTCACTTTCACTTTGCCATAGTATAACTATGGTCTTACGTATGATCACTTATCACTTGTCCCTGATCAGATAAGTGTAGCCACCTATCACTTTGTTTCTTGATCAGATAAGTGTAGCCACTTATCACTTTGTCTCTTGATCAGATAAGTGTAGCTAAAGCTATCACTTATCACTTTGTCTCTTGATCAGATAAGTATAGCCGAAGCTATCACTTATCACTTTTCACTTGTCACTTGATCAGATAAGTGTAGCCGAAACTATCACTTATCACTTTGTCACTTGATCAGATAAGTATAGCCGAAGCTATTACTTATCACTTTCCACTTGTCACTTGATCAGATAAGTGTAGCTAAAGCTACCACTTATCACTTTGTCACTTGATCAGAAGTACTCAAATCCGGCGTTCCGCTCAATTTGATCATTTATTCATATATCAGGCTTACCAACATGTGTTAATTCATAAACCATTCATGGTATTATTTCATGCCAAATCATATACTGAATATACCATACACACATACTATGAAACTTTATTTTCACACATGAGCTTAAACCATGACCAATAATGCACAAAAATAAGCATCATTCATATTTCATCGTTTATGAGTTATAATCAAACATATGACCATTTATACACGAATCATTCATATATTTCCCAATTTTCCTCCTCCTCCTCTCCATTCCACATCCTTAATGTGTATAACACACTTAAACAACATTAACCATAATTTCAACACTCACTAACATGTATATTCAAAGCTGTTTATCCGAGTCAGAGTCACTAAATTATTTTTATCCGGAGCTACAGAGCTCCAAATTAAGATCCGTTAATTTTCCCTGAAACTAGACTCACATATCTTCATACCATAAAATTTTCATAATTTTTGGTTTAGCCATATAGTACAGTTTATTCTTTAAAATTTCCCCTGTTTCGCTGTCTGACAGTTCCGACCACTCTTCACTAAAAATTAATTATCTCATTGTACAGAATTCGGATGATGTTTTAGCTTGTTTCTTCTAAAAATAGACTCATTAAGGATTCTAACCATATAAACTATAACTCATAATCATTTCTGTACAATTTTTAATGATTTTCCAAAGTCAGAACAGGGGAACCCGAATTCATTCTGACCTTGTCTCACAAAATCTATTATATCTCATGATTTACAATTCCATTGCTCACGTCATTTCTTTTATAAGAAACTAGACTCAATAAGCTTTAGTTTCATATTTTATTCATCCTCTAATTCAATCTCTACAATTTTTGGTGATTTTTCAAAGTTACACTACTGCTGCTGTCCAAAACTGCTTTAGTGCAAAATGTTGATTTCCATTTTGCCCCAAATTTCACAGTTTATACAATTCGGTCCTTTCTCAATTAACCCCTCAATTAATCTAATTTTCTCAATTAGTACTTTACTAGACATTATAAGTTGTTACACAAATATTGAAATTCAGAATTTCCACATATAACTCTATCTTCAAACTCTTTTACTATTAGGTCCCAAACATTCACTTTCTATTCAATTCTTTCAATAAAATCAGCATATGAACAATTTAAAGCTCTAATTTCATGCTAAATCATCATATACTTCCAGCACATATTCATATCAACTTTCAACTTCTTTCATAAAATCAAAAACTAATGGATTTAACAAGTGGGCCTAGTTGTAAAAGTCATAAAAATACAAAAATTTCAAGAAATAGTCAAGAATTGAACTTACTTGTAATAAAAATATGAAGAACCAGCTTGAAGAAGCCCTTCCATGGTGTTTTAGCTGATGAGAATTCAGAAAAATGAAGAGAAATCTAGATAATTCCACTTGGGTCCTAACTTTATTAAGCAAATTTTGCAATTTTCCAATTTTGCCCTTAATTCTCCTTACTTTCTTGCTGATTTCATGCCTCTGCCGTCCAGCCCAAATAGACCTTGGGTCTATTTCCCTTTTAAGCCCTCTTCCTTTTATCATTTAAGCTATTTAATTATTTCCCAAAATTTTGCATTTGTTACAATTTAGTCCTTTTTGTTCAATTAATTATCGGAACTTTAAAATTTCTTAACGAAACTTTAATAGTAACTTTTTAACACTCCATAAATATTTATAAAAATATTTATGGCTCAGTTTAAAATCCCCGAGGTCTTGATACCTCATTTCGATTCTAATTATTTTAATATTTATTTCTAGTGCACTATTCACTATTTCAAAAATTTTCCTAACTTCATATTTAACTTATACTTACTAAATTAATAATATTTTCTACCCATTTGTCGAATTTAGTGATCTCGAATCACCGTTCCAACACCTCTGAAAATTCAAGCCATTACATTTTTTTTTCGTCAGATTTGTGGTCCCGAAACCACTGTTCCGACTAAGCCTAAAATCGGGCTATTACAAATAGGCCTTAACTTTTCAATTCATTTTAAGGTGATTTGACAAATAATGCAAAATTAATGGCTAAAGGAGGCAAAAAATTAAATGAGAGTTAAAATGAGTTTTTTGCAAAGTTAAAAGACCAAATAAGTCATTATGCCTTTTAATTAAGGTAAAATGTGCAATCCAGTCCTATTTGATAGAACTGAGTGATATAATTATGGTTAAAATATGTCATAAGTTTTTGTACTTTTTAAAAATTTAGAATTTAGTTCATTTACTTTTATTTTTAAGAATTTAGTCCCTCTACTTTTTAGATTTCAAAATTCAGGTTCAACTGTTAACACTATTAATTTTTTTGATTAAATTTGTTGCTGTGACATTTTAAAATAAACAAAAATACCCACTTGGTAGCCATGTAAGTAAAAAATAATAATGTAATTAACTTGAATTTAATAAAAAATTTAATAATGTTAATAGCTGGATTTGAATTTTGAAATTTGAAAAATAAAATGACTAAATTCTTAGAAATAAAAATACAAAAACTAATTTTTAAATTTTTAAAAAGGAAATGGTTAAAGTATGTGATAGAAAATTTGTTAAAAGTACTAATAAGTATGTCATAGTAAATTTGTTAAAAGTACTAATTGAAGATCGTTTAAATGCTGACGTGGAGTCTGATAAATTATATTCATTTACTGCTTTAGTTCTATTTACAGGTCTCACTATTAGATTTCACAAGTCAATAGACGATTTTTCATATACACCAGTATCAATTTTATTTGCTTGCACCAACATCAAATGTTCCGTAGTATAGCTCTATTACTTGGACTTTTTTTTTTTTAAGTTTTCATATCTGAATCTTTAATTAGATATATTGATGTAGAGATATGATTTTAAAAAATTCTTTAAATACATTAAAAAACTTTAAAAAAATCTAATGATATTTCTGTAGGATACATATCCGTCACCCTGACACCTACACCCGAATGTAACATAGTTGTACAAGACTAAATTGCTATTCTGACCAAGATTACTTTGATACTTTAACCACATACAAATTTTTGAAAGCCAAGTGAATCTAAAAACCTAAAATTATTGATCATGAAGGAATTGCATGATTCCTCTATTCATCATGTAGGTGTCCCAGATGAAGTGATTAACAGAGCAACATTAATCTTGGATGCTATTGAAAATAATAAAAACGTGGAACGATTATGCAATGAGAAAATATCAGCCAAAGACCAGCAATATAAGGTTCTACTTTCACGACTTAAAAAAAAAGTATAAGACTATCCTATTGTTTATTTCATGTTTTTATTAATACATTCTGTCTCATTGATTGGGCCTAAATTCAGACTGCAGTTGAGAAGATGTTGGCCTATGATTTACTCAAGGGTGACCTCAAAGCCTTCTTCCAAGATATATGAATACTTTAATTCTAAATCATGAAAGGTATGTCCTTGCACTGGCCTGTATATTCTTTAGTTTTGGTACATTTTACATTTTGGCTGTTTGGTAGTCTGAATACGTAATACAAATATAACACGACATGAAAACAGAAATATCTAAGTTTCCAAAAAGTTAGGATATTAAATTTTTTATATAATAATATAATATAAAAAAGTTATTTATACTTATCAATTGAACATCCATTAGAACAAAGTTACTCATTGTATATTCTGAATTTAGAAGTAAAAGGAAAAAAAAACCCTTGATGGGCTCTTATGTGTCAATTTTCATATATGAGTATATGTATTTTGTTAAGTTCTTATATATCTAAGGATCATACACTTTACCCATATTCGAGTATTTGTCGAACATAGATATCTAAAGATACACGTATTTTGTCATGTCAGAACTGTGTCCGACACTTTGACACTCTCTTTATACAAGTATTTGTGCTTCATATATGTCAAATATGAATATGTGTCAACTTTCATACACAAATATATATATTTTGTTAATTTTTTATATAATAAAGGATCATATACTTTACTCATGTCTGAGTATTTGCCGAATATAAATATTGCATACATAGTTCTTTGTGAAAACAACCTGTATTCTCAGACCAATAAAGAAAACAATGAACACCTTAAGCAATTTTAGTTGATAGGTTATTTCATTTTCATCACATTGTATTTTTATTTTTATTTTTACTTCAAATAACACAGCATTCTGTTCAACACAATTTCATTGGATAAGATTTATTTGCTATGCTTTTTTTTCCCTAATATTACATTGATACATCTTTTTTTATTTTTATTACCAAAAGAACAAAAACATCAGTGTTCAACATTTATATAGAATAAATAATCAATTATATATTTGTACTAAACATATACTCTTATTTAACACTTACCCATATTATATTATTTTTATAACAAGCAGAGTTAACCCGAAACTAGCTGCCGAACATTGATTGGGACACAATATCGAGACGGACCATCAAAAAGAGTATCCACAACAATGCCAGTGGTTGCCTCGGTTGGATGATACAAGTCCCAAAACATATGGTCTGTCCTATTGGAGCATTGTGTTACAAACGGTAAACAAGGAACTATAGCTCTCAATTCACCAAGTCCACAACAAGCAGCTTCTACCTCATTGAACCCTGCTCAAAAATGGCAAATAAAAGGGTAAACTCTTCTCTCTTCTTTTATTTTTTTTCCTTACAAAAAAAAAGACAATTAAGACAAAAAAAAAGAGGTTAAATACCTAATTGATCCTTGCCCTATAGGTTGAAGAGCAAATTAATCTCTTTATTATAAAAACTAGCTATTTAGTTTGTCTATAGTTAATTTTGAAGCAAATAAGTAGAATTTTAGGTCGTTAATTAGAATGTTAAAAATTACTTGTTTTGTTTTAAAATGAGATTAAATAATAACATAACATATCATATATTTTTTAGAGTGCATGAATAATATAATATATCAAAAAAATCAATTTAACTCTTATTATTATTTTTAACTCTAAAATTAAAAAAAATCTATTCTTATATAAAAATTTAAAACCCTAAACTCTCTTTAAACCCTAAATCTTAATCTAATCATTTTCCTTAAAATTATAAATATTCTAAATTTTAGCCCACCCTGACATAGATCGTGAACCTTACATTACTATTATTATTTGTTAAAATTATATTTAATCAATCAATACTAATTAAAATTAAAATATTATTCAGGAGGTTTGTTCTCATGTTAAAAGTGTATGATATTCTTTTGAAACATTTTTATTAGATGCGTAAAAAGTGAATTTTTAGAAATTACTCTAATATAATTTAAACTCCAGTCTAAAACACGACAATTTAATATTTGTTAATATTGAACTTTATCATCATTTACAATTTTACCTATTTATTTCAAAATGAAATGGACGGTGATTAAATTCTTCATTTTTATAGGAAAAAAAATATTAATTTGCTCCTAAATCTACAGCAAGACTAGATAATTTAAAAAATAATAATAAAATAAAATAAAAATAAAGGTGGTAATTAGTACCGTAAGTAGATGCGTTTTGGGTGATGGTTTGCATGATACCATAAGTATCAAAGAACGAGTAGTTGAAGCCTCGAAGCTTGGATTTTAATTCATTTAACATTGCCTTTAGCCCATCATTGTACTCGACAGCCCAAAAATTATGTTCTGCATTGCATCCATGGCTTTTGTTTTTAACTCTTTCTACCGGGATGCATCCTATGGCTCCTACACCACCCAAAAAGAATCTCCGTGCACCCACTGCGTAGAGTCTCTGCCAAAATAGTAAAACTTAAGATCAAGTTACAAAAATAACACACATAATCCATGTATATAGGTAGATATGTAAGTTCTGACTTAAACCCGAAAATTAGATTATATTAACTTGAATTTAAATTTAGCTAAATTCAAGTTAACTGTATAAACTCAAAATTTAAATTCACCTAATCGAAATCTTAAATAATTAAACTTAACATAACTCAAACAAGTAATTTGAAAATATTTGAGCTTAAGCTTCAAATCAAAATTTAATTGGTAAGCTTGAATTATCCAAATTTAAAATGGTTTAAGAAAGTAGTTAAGTTACCATGAGTTGTTGTTTTAGAGTGGTAACCATCAAATCTACATATTGCTGTGGGGTGTTCTGCTTTCTAAGATTTGGAGATCCAAAGTAATCGAAGAGATCGTTACTCCCAATAACAAAAGCGAACAGAGATTTTGACGTGTGATTTTGTGCTGCAGAACTTCCCAGCTTCATCAGGAGGATTTTATTCAGCGACATGAAATCGTCCACTTGGTTTGACAGTGGTATTGCTTGACCCTGTCACATTAAAATAATTTAGAAATAACAATTATCGGTCCGCGGGGATAGCTCAGTTGGGAGAGCGTCAGACTGAAGATCTGAAGGTCGCGTGTTCGATCCACGCTCACCGCAGTTTTAGTTTTTGTTTTCAACAGCCCAGTGTGGGCTCAAGCTATTCTTAATAATTTTGTAAGCAAACACAACGAAATTAGGCCGAACAAATAAAAAGGCCCAATTAGTTCATTATTTACAAGTAGACATTAATAAAATTTAGGTAACACTTTTGATATTAATAAAATTTATATTTGTTCAAAAATATGAATTTAAAATTTATTTAAATTTGTTTATATTTGTAATTGGTTAACTCGATCCTATTTTATATTTCATTATTATTTTAAAAGAAATATTTATTTTTTAATTTAATATTAAAACATTTTATTTATTTTTTTATTTACTAAAATTTTATATATAAATAACTTAACTTTTTTTAATGTAACAATATAGTATTATGTATTTTCTATATTTAATTTGTGTTATAAATTATATAATATATAAAAATAATATAATATAATATAATTTATTATAAAATTAAAAACGGACCAGGACGAGGTTTGAGCATGAGTTTGGTCCATATTTTTAATAGACCTAATATTTTTGTACAAATCTTTGCAAATTTCATTAGATCATTAGGTTTGGGTGAATAATTCGTTCCATAAACAAAAATATTTATATATATATATATAAAAACAAAGAACAAAACAAAAAAAAGAATAATCAATATGTGATTTTCCAACTTACAAAGACATGATCGGTGCTGTTGAAGATTCCGGCACCGCCCGAGGCGAAGCTAGCACCGGTTAAGTGGGAAGTAATATTGTTGACTGACAAAGAAAGATAGGGTGGTGAACTTGGTAACCCTAATTTTTCAGCTGCCCAAAATTACATACAAATCAAATGTTAAAACACATACATGTGCAGATATGAGATTTCATTCTCCACAACTTCATTTATTTATTTTAAGAAAGTTCCACAATTTTATTTGTTTGACTGAAAATAGTTATAATTAAATGTATTTGATGTTAATTATTTGGGCAAATAAATTATAATTATATATATATTTTTTTATTGCTTAAGGTATCTCTCGAAACAAGCCTAACATATTAATAGTACATGCACACGGAGAAGGTGGGAGTTAACCTTAAAATGAAGTAATTGTTTTTGGATCCCAAAATTTATAAAATTATAATTTAATCCTCAAAAAGAATAAAATACAATAATAAAATTGAATCTAATTTTTATAAAAATATGTGACTCAATTTCGACCCCTAAGAAATTTATTTATGTGCATGCATTATAAATTAAAAATTCTAAGAACAATCAAACCCATGTAATAGTTTGATGATCAAGGGTGTTCATTGCCCATGTGTAGATTGGGTTTGAGTAGAGTCGCGCTAGTCGCGTTGGCCTAACTCATAAATAGGAGGGTAATGCGCTTCAGCGCACTCGAACCCACGTCCTCCTACATTTATGTTAAATGTATTTATGTACGATAATAATAAATATTTTAAGACATTTATGTATTTATGCTGTTTATATCATTTTAATGTCGTATTTTAATTTATTTCTGTCACGTTGTGTTTAATATCATTATCATGTGTCCCAAACAAAACGTCGGCATTAAATTTATTTGAAATTTCTATATTTTTCTGTCTTATAAAAAAAAAGAAAAAAAAAAGGGAAATGTAGAGACAGAAACGTGAATGCCATGAATTTAGCAACAGAAGTTGGACAGGAAGGTTTAAAGGGTTAATTGCATCCAACATCTTTAAATTATGGTTATAATTAAATCGGTTTTTAAATTTTAATTTTTTTTAATTTAATCCTTAAAGTATCAGATTTGTATTAACAAGATCTTTCCATTAGTTTAGTATTAGTTGGAGTGTTAAATGACCACCCAAATATGATCTGGAGCATTTTAAAAATGTATCAGATCCAAACTATCCGTACAGTAAATAAATACGTGTTTATAGTTTGACCAACATGTTTTAAATATGCTCCATGTCGAATCTGGACCAGGGTTTTAACGCCTAAACTAATGACCAAGTCGAATGAAAAGGACTTAATTGATACAATACTAATATTTTGAAGATTCAATTCTAGGGCGAAGGCAAGACTATCTGCCCCATTAACATGGTGAAATTCTCCCTTTAGCCCCTTTAAAATTTTATGAATTTATGAATAAACATAATGGTAAAAATATACCTTATCCCCCCCCCCAAAAAAAAAGTATTCAATTTTAGCCTCCTTAAATAATATTCTAGTTTCACTCAAGTTTTAAAGTTCAAATATCAAACTAAGTTTCATGTAATAGTTTGAGGACGTTTGGTGAAATTAACCCAAACCTAGTTTCATGGTGCAATGCACGATACTAGCAGCTCTTCTATCCCTTTGGAGCCGTACAACCATTTCTACCATTCATTCATGAGTTTTATATATATATATATAATCTAAAAGATTGAGTTTAATTAGTAAAGTAACAAAAAGAAGCTACTTACCAAGCAAATCAGCAGCATTTTTGCCATTACAAAACCTTCCGGTCGGTTTTCGGGTCGGAAAATCAACACCGTTGTGTGGAAAATTTGCCTTAGCGAATGAAACAGGTAAAAAATTGTTGTTCCCGACATCAACCAACGAATCTCCGAACACATACACCGCCGGCACCATTTGAGCTTTCAATAACTCCATTCTCCAACTCAATACACATATAGTGAGGAAGAAGATGAAGTTATTCCCATCCATTTTCACCATTACTAGGGTTTTTCAAACAAAGAACAGAAAGAGAACTCTCTCTTTGTTTGAAAAAAAATGTTTAAGGTTTGATGGGTGAGGAGTGAAATGAATGATTGTGCTTTTATAGAAGGTTTCAAGGGTGATAGATTTTTTAGGTGAGGACTGAAATGAATGATTTTGTGCTTTTATAGAGGGTCTCATGGGTGACAGATTACTTTTTTTAGTTCAAAAGTGGATTTTAGATTGTCTTTCTTGACTGAAAAGGTGGGAACCTTATTGTGAACAAGTTAAAAGGTTATGACTTTGGCCCTTAAAAATGGTAAACATCACATTTAGATACTTTGAAGTTTATGAAATTATAAGTTAATATAATGGTAAAATTGCATTTTGATCTTCAAAGTTCTCTTAAACCATTTTTTTGACTTCGCCCCTGATTTTGATGTCATGGGTTTAAATCTTCTCAACTTATTATAACGCATCAATAATCGATTCAAATGTTTAGGTGTTAACGGTGAATTTAGTTTCACATCTGTTTTACCATTCATGAAGATTAAATCGATCTTTCTGTAGTCATGGTTATTTATTCCTCTCAAAAAAATCATTTTCATGATTTAAATCACCATTCAAAACTAACTCTTTCCGTGGTTGTGATTGTTCTTCTTAACAATATCATTTTCATAATTCGAATCCGAATTCTCTCCTTAAAAATTCGATGTATCTACAGTACTGTACCCAGAAATTACTTGTTTATATAAATTTTGATATGATTTTAATTATGATTTTTTAGGGTAATAATTAAAAAATTATTAGCAATATATGTGTTTGAAGAATGATGGGAAAGTTTATAATTTGTTTACATGATTCTAGTAGTTTCTCGTGGTGTGAAATTAGGGGAGGGTGACCAAGATATTCAACGGTGTCGTTTAAGCGACTAAATGGAAACCCCACACCCAATGTAATCAAAATTCCATATAATACAATATAATATAATTATGAATTTAAGATTTTATTTTTCGAGCAGATCGAGCCTTACGGGTAGTTCTAAGTATTATGTCAAATATAATCAAAATCTATAAAAAAAAATTACATATTAAATAAGTTTTAGTATGTTAACACATGTAAATGATTTAGGCGGATAGCAGTTAACTAAAAATTGTTATGTTGAGTCATATTTAATTTAGAATTATTAATTAAGGAAGTCAATTCTGCATTGGAATTATTCCTTTTATTTATACTAAAATATTTGACTTAAAATTAATGAAAAAAAATTAAATTTTGAAATTTTATATATATTATAAAGTTTTTGAGAAATCCACACATGACATAAAAAAAGAAAAAGTAAACATTTATGAAAGAAAAAATTGCAATTTTTTAATCTGAATAATAAGCCCAACTCTATATTTTAATCTGATTTCATGTTCATGTTCTGTGTGGCTATTTTTTAAGATAACAATAAATAAAAATAGTTTCTGGTCGGGTCGGATTTAGATTCGGATAAGAAAAATGTTATTTTAGGAAGTCAATTTTGTATCGGTATTATTTGCTTTGATAATAAATCAAAACAATTTACAATTCTGGATTTGGTGTAAATTTTAATTTGTATTACTCGTACCGATGCGTTTCGGTAAATTCCGCTCATAACATTCGAAATATGTGGTACCGATCAATACAAAAATAAATAAATTTAAAATTATGAATAATGCTTAGAAAATGAAAAAACAAATAAATAATATGTTCACTGATACGGTACTAACTACTTTCCTATCAATACTATATATAGTAGCTCGAACTTGACCCGACCCAAAATATGAGCATTAAATTTTATCTAAACTCGTCCTTATGTACGTATCAAATTTTATCTAAACTCGTCCTTATAAATCTAAATATTAAAACTTGAATCTGACTCATCTCTTAAATAAATTTTTTTTATTTAAACTCGTTTTTCGATTCTATTTTTTTTTAAAAATACTATTAAATATTTGAAAATCAAACATACGAAAACCACCAATTATATCACTATAGTCTTTTTTGGCCTGTTTCACATGCATTTACTTGATATCATTTGTGATACAAACTTTATGATTTTAGCATCAAAATCCCCAACATATCAATTACATACATTTATTCAAAATTTGTCAACTAAATTTTAATACGATTAACAAAGATGGAGGTTTTAAATTCGAAATATTCAAATTTGAGACCTATCACGTGCAATTATATGTACGAATTTCTAAGTCCTACGATACGTAAATGTGGGTTTTAGTTTGATTACTGTTTATAGTCCCAATTGTCAAGTGAGAACGTAAAAGGGTTGGTAGAGCCTGACTCCACCCTCAAACCAAAAAGAAAATGGAAAATTTCAGTTCAGTCCCTTTAATAATTATTAAATTATAAATTTTTATATAATAAATTTGTACTTTAATCTCTTAAAAATAAAAAAATTATATTTAATCCTCATAAATTAATATATGTCTAATTTTTTTTTCTAAATTAGCCCCTGTGAATTGTTCTAATTTTTAATATGTTTATACTTAAATTTAATCTGGGTTACTGCAGATTAAAAGGAAAAGGTTAGGTGACAGATATAAAGCAGTAAATCCATGGAGATTTGGTTGAATTCCATAGAACATTTTAGGGGTAAAACAACAAACCAAGTTTTAGTTTTGAATTTGAGGCTCGAGTTTTTATCTATTTATTCCATTAATAAAGTTTTTAACTGAATTGGTGTCACGAGTTAAAGTCTTTAAATTTATTTATATTGTTCGCGAGTATTTTAAAATACGTGTATGGTGAAATTTGAACCTATACTAATTAAACTGGTAAAAATTTAAATTTACCGTAAAACCAAAATTAAAATTTAATTTACTTTATACATTTTTATTTTAACATATGTAGTCTATTATCTTCATCTGTATTTTAAATTCGTAGTTTCCATACGTATACGTGTGTGATTCAACATACTTCATAAGTTATTTTATATTTTGTGCCATCAATTTTCAGTAGTTTCTTAGAATTACTTTTTATTATTTTATAGTTTTTTTTTTCTATTTTTTTGGGTTAGGTTTCATCCAATGCTTCTAGTAGGTTATTCTACACACAATAAGAATATTATTATTTATTTTGCTTGTTGGTATTCCACTTTTGGTAGTATGGGATAATGTATGATATGTCACTAACTTATATAAAAATTTATTGAACTAATTTTTCATAATTAATTTGGCTCAATTAATTGGGGACGGCGATAATTCATTTATGGTCTCAACGAGTTAGCAAATGGATCAGCTGAATATATGTAATTAGAGCTTAAATGATTTGTAATTAAGTTCCAATTTTTTGCCTATTAATAATAAACTCGTTTAGTCACAAAGTCATTCTACTATAACATCATGATTGAGCTCTCCCTAATGGCATATCGTTACGAAAGCATCTCGGTCAGTGCTTGTCTAAGGACCTTTTCATAAGTGTATTAACCTCATAGGGTATCATTAAACATATCAAATCAATTTTATTTCTCGTTACACTTTAATCACATAATTTATCTCAATATCTTGTTTCACATATCAAATTTCTATGTATTTCACTTCTATTATTTCATCCACATATTTTCTCAATTTTAACAATTTAGTCATTGTCATCATAAAATTTTCATATTTTTTTACAATTTCACTTTTACAATACTTTATGCATATTTCATCCTCTCATAGACACATTCATTAAAATTTTATCATAATTTCCTTATTCACATATTAAATTGTTTCACACTTAAACTTTTGTACATTTCTCAGTTTAGTCCCTATTGCCATCCAATTTATTTTTCACCATATAAGCATTTTAATGAAATATTTCATTATAATATTTTGTTTCACATAACAAATTTTCATGCATATCACTTCTCTTTTTCAATTATAAATTTCACAAAGTTTACAGTTTAATCCTTAACGTCATTCAGGTTCATTATTTACTATAATTTCACCGTAACATCACTTTGTAATCAGTTCACTACATTTAAACTCTTTATCATAAATCTCAAATGTATTTGTTTCATCGAAAACAACTTTTAAGAAATATTTTCAAGAAATCTTCCAAATAATAACAAATATTTTACACAGATTCATACAAACGCTAAAAAATATTAGCTATAGATATATAAAAGGCAATAATTGGTATGTTGGGATTTTGTGTTGATTTTTAAGCTATAGATACAATATTATTGAATTTTTATATAGGCCAAAAATAAATACTATATATATATATAGGTGAAAAACTGATTTTGTTTTCAGACTGTCGACATGAAATCTTTATGCTTTCATATAATGATATGAAAAGAAAAAAAAAAGTTTGTTTTTTAATAAAAATTAGTCTTCCTACATTTCTTGTTGACTTAATTATTAATTATTTTTTATCGATTGAGTGTTAATTCGATTGGTATTGGTGTTGTTGTCAGTGCAGGAAGATGTGAGTTTGAGTGTGCTAAAGTATATTATTCTTTTATTTAAGGGTTGGGATGAGTTATAAGTAATTCTAGACGTTGTACCAAAAAGAACGGATATGATAATAACCTAATGAGATAAATGTTTTAAAAAAAGTATTAATTATTTTCGAAATCAAATTATAGAATAAATATATGAATATTTAAAATATACTGTTAAAGATATGTGATCCAATAGATCCCCAATGAGCAAGATACTGGGCTGGGGTCGACAGACTACACAAGTGAAATCCGTATAGAAGTATGCTTCCTCTATTTGATGTTGATTAGAATAAGGTATTTTATTGCATTACTTCTATTTGACTTTGATTAGAATATGGTTTTTCACGTAAAATCTGTGTGTTCTATTTTTCTCTCTTTTCTTGCCATTATCGACATTCTCTTTTACATATACTTTAAGTTTTTCGATTCTTTTTATATTTAAAATATAGTATTCATAATTTTATTTTTAGAAATTTAGTTCCTCTATTTTTTGAATTTAAGAATTCAAATCTAATTGTTAACCCCATCAAATTCTTTTGTATATTTGTCGGCATTATATTTTGAAATTTAAAAAAAAACGCACTTAATAGCTATGTAATAGAGGTGCTCATGGGCCGGGTTCAGGCCGGGCCCATAAAAAATTTTGGCCCGGGTCCTAGGCTCGGCCCAAAATATGGGCCTAAAATTTTGCCCAGGCCTAGCCCGGGAAAAAATCATAAGCCCGGGCCCAGCCCGACCCGGCCCATTTTTAATAAAATACCAAAAATTTATTTTAAAAATTAAAAAATTTAAAAAAGTATTTTAAAATTAAAATTTTTTTAAAAAAGTATTTTTAAAATATTTTAAAATTAAAAAAGTATTTTAAAAATATTTTAAAATTAAAAAAATTTAAAAATAAATATATTTATTATATTGGGCCGGGCCGGGCCGGGCTCGGGCCAAAAAAGTTGTGCCCGAGGCTAGGCCTGTTTTCTAAACGGGCCTCATTTTTTTTGCCCAAGCCCATATTTTGGGCCTATATTTTTACCCAAACCCTCCCATATTTCGGGCGGGCCATCGGGCCGGGCCGGGCAGGGCCGCCCGGCCCATGAGCACCTCCACTATGTAATAAAAAATTGCATTGCAACACACTTGAAATTAAGAAATAATTTTAATAGTGTTAATAACTCTTAAAAGTTGCATAAACATTTTAATCAAAATAAAGTAATTGGGTTAAACAATGACATTGTAAAAATTGAGGTACCAAATTATATTAAAAAGTTGAAATATAAAGATTGAATCTTAAATATGTGTGTAGCAAAGGGATCAAAATTGAAATTTGACCATTATTATATAATCTTAAATTTGAGTTTAGGATAGAGACTAAAATTGAAATTTGACCATTTTTATATAATGTAAAAAAAAAAAATAGAGCCAGTTCCACATGTCAACCAAGGAAGGTCCAAACTTTTATATATATTTATAGTATGATGCACTTATATTTCGAGTTGGATTTGATTATTTGTTTGTATCAAATTATTTAGTAAAATTTTAAAAATTAAATTTATTCTAAGTCCTACATACTTCATACATTTGAAATTTAGTCCCTCTAATTTTATTTTTAAGAATTTAGCATTCTACTTTTTGGATCTAAAATTTGCTTTCAAATAATATATAACCACAAAACATATTAATCGAAAAGATAATGGTATTAACTATTTGGACTAGTTAATAACATTATAAAATATAGAGACCTAATTATGTTAGAAATTAAAGTATATGAATTAAATCTCAAATTTGAACATAATAGAGGGACTGAAATTGAAATTTAATCATTCTTCTATAATGTAAAGAAAAAAAAAAGGTGAAATTTTGAAGGTTAAATTATGCTTTAAGTTTCTATGCAATTGGTACATTGGAATTTAGTTCTATTCTTTTATTTTTAAGAATTTAATACCTCTATTTTTCGGATTTAAAAATTCAGATTCAATTGTTATGACTATTAAAATATTTCCATTAAATCCACTGTTATGACATTTTAAAATTAAAAAAAATATTAATTCATGTAACAATAAAAATAACATTGAAAATACTGGTGTGGGTTTTTAGTACATTTAGTGTATTGTATATATACATATATATATATATTCAAATAAAAACCAATCATAAAAAAATCAAATATGGGTTGATTAGGTCGAGTTTAGGTTTATCTTTCTTAAATTGAGTCAGACTTGAGAAAAAAAAAGCAAACTCAGTTCTCGGACTAGGCTAAACTCAGGCTTGAAGAATTGGTCTAAATACCTTATATAGATCCAGCCTGAACTAATGATAAAACATATTACACTCTTAAAAGAAAAATTTATTAAGATGAATAATTACAAACCCTACATAGAACAATGATCATAAATCGTAAAACGAATATAATAATATAATAGGTTAAAATTTGGAGGGACCTTAACTAAAACATTTTTGTCGAAGCAACAAGTTGACCAAAAATGTGGAGCCATTGTTGGGAGTGTTGAAGGTAAAGTGATTTTGCAAGGCTGCCACGACCCACGACACTAATTCCATACCCATTGACCCAAAAAAGATGGCTAAGCCGGTGGAGACATCATGGTGCAGCCATGTCCACAATTGGTGGGACCATCACCTTATCTATCCCACAATGCATTGGACCGCGCACAAAATATTTAATTAATTAATGATTGAAGTCGTTTTCACATTCATGTAATGATATAAGAGGAATTTCCTTTTTATATCCATCTAAAATTAAAGTTATTTTATATATTTTTTATTTTCTATATTGGTGTAAAATTTAGGGGAGTTGGTAGGGGTCCTCCTGAAATAGAAAATTGATATTTATGCCCTTTAAAATTTTTTAAAAATTTAAATTAGTAAAGATAAAATTGTACTTTAACCCCCTCTAAAATTATAAATTTCAATTTAATTATTTAAAATTTATAAAGATATAGACTATAAAAATTTAAAATTTCATTCGGTCCTCCTTAAAAAATTGTTCTGACTTTGCTCCTGGTATGATTAATATTTTAATGATTTAATCATAAAATTTATCAAAATAATTGTACTTATTATGCATGTAAGTTATTGAATCTATTCAATATCTTTGTCATATCGATCTAAAATATTATATATATATACACTAATATTTATTGAACGAAAGAAAGTTTTGTACATCAAACAAATAGTTAGAAATTTTTAATTTATATCAAATTTGCTTCGAACAAGAAGATTTGAATCCTAATCATTTTTTAATTTATAAAATTAACTACTACCATGCCAAAATATTTGTAAATATATAGTATAAAAAATCATAAGCATGATATAACTACACAGACTGCTCGTTCTATTTGTAATGTGAATAGAGATGATAATGGAACGGGACGAGTGTGAATATTGCCAAAATCATTATCACTCCACAATTGGCATGCTCTACTCTATCACCTGCCCTGTTCCACTGTAAATGTGTGGTCTTAAAAACTGTTACCATCTTCATGGATGTTAATGCATTCATCCCCATTCTTCACTACTCCGCTTCAATTTAATTTTGTAAGTCGTTTCCAATATTTCAAACCTTTTAAAAACAAGTAATTATTCATCGATTGCTATAATCACTCTATACTCAAAAATAGTTGACGTCATTTTACCTCACATCCACTTTCTCTTCATTCGAGACAGATCGATTCGATATTGATCGAATCATCAAAATATTAGCAACCCTAAATGTGAAGAAGGGATCAGATTGTGTCTAGCATGAAAACTTCAACAAAATTGGGGAATGCCAACAAAATAAGAGATATAAATTCAAATGTTGAATGATTATGATTGTACATATATTTATATATGTTCAAACAAGTGCAGAATTATTAACGCGTTATCCATTATGTTTTCATACCAGAACTTGGTAGAGGCATTGATTGATTAATCATCAATTATTTATTATTATTGGTTTGTTAAATAATTAGATCTGTTCATGGGTCGGGTTATATCCGCTTGAAATTTAAAAGGGTTTGGATAAAAATATTTGGCCCGAAAAATGGGTTTAGAAAAAAAAATTAGACCCATTTAAAATATGGATCGAACTCGGGCTTCAACATTCAAAACCTGACCCCGGCCTGGCATGGATCGTTTTTAATTTTTTTAATACTTTATATTATGTAATTTATAACACATTAAAAAAATAAACTTATACTAAATATATAAAATTGTTCTAATATAAACATTAAAATAATATTAAGATGACTGTATAAAAAAATTAATATATAAAATTATAAAATATTAAAATAAAATAATATCATGTAAATATGGACGGGTTTGGGTAAAATTTTAGGCTCATATTTCAGGTCGGGCCAGACTTGAACAAACATAAAGTATATTAATATCATGCTTAAGCCAAGCTCAAATCCAACCCGACCTGACCCATGAGCACCTGTCAAGAACTCTATTGCACAATGAAATAAAAAAAACATTTTTTTGAGTTAATAAATTATTTAGTGCTTGAGTTTGATTTCAATGTTCAATTTAATATTTAATTTTTTTCTCAATTTAGTATTTAAATTTAGCTCCAATATTCAGTTTGGTACCTAAGTTTTTTTTTCAATTTAACACTTTGAGTTTTCCTTTTGTCTCATTTGAGTACCTGACTTTAGTTTTAATGTTCAATTTAGTACTTGAATTTTTTTCTGTCTCAATTAAGTACCCAAATTTGTTTACCCAAATATATATCGTTTGATTCAAGTATCAAATTGAAAGTAAAACTCATATATCGAACTGGAATAAAAAACTTAAATACTAAATTGAATCTCGAAGCTAAATTTAAGTACTAAATAGTTTTTTTTTTCAATTTTTATAAAAACTCTTTTTCTCTATTAGAAATCAGAGAGTGTGTGTGTGTGTGAAAGTATGAAATCTGATTTGGTCACATATCACACAAATTCCAATTATGCTTTCTATCATCATTGTCTTATTGCCTGTTTTTGTGGAATTTTTTAAGCATAAAAAAGAAAATTCAACATTTACAACCATGAAAAGAATTTCAGGCTCAAAAGATTTCAGAAAATCATATACCATACTGATTCCAACATGGACCAGATTTGTCCACATTTCATCATTTATATATGTAGAAATATATTTATAAAAATAAATAAATGGGATTTTGGTTGAAATAATAAAGTTTAAGTTTTAAAGATTATATTTTGTAAAAATTAAAAATAAAAATCGAAGATTATATATAGTGTTTTAAGTTCAAATCTCATTACGTGTAAGTAATTTTTTGGGTTCAAATTGTTTTTTTATAAAAAATGTCATAATAATAATATTTATTATTTTGTAAAAGAATGAGTTATTAGTCATTTTCTAATTGAGTAGATGTTTGAGTGATTTGGGATACAAACTCAATTAAAGAATTAAACACAGTTTAGATAAACACGATATGTATATATATATATATATTAAGATTATAAAAGTAAATATAATACTCATATTAAATATATCGTCTAGTATAGCAGTGGCAGAGCCCGGAAATTTTTTTGGGGCGGAATTGAATTGTATATTTTTACGATAATAAAAATACAATTTCACAATTTTAATAGTCTATATCTTTATAATTTTTAAAGGATTCAATCAAAATTTTATTATTTTTGAGGGACCAAAGTACAATTTTACCATTACTAATTTAAATTTTGATAAATTATAAAGGGTCTAAATAAAATTTTTTCCATTTTAAGGGGGCCAGCCCCTGCCAACCCCCCTTGGCTCCGCCACTGTAGTATAGTATTCAAAATTATAACTAAAATATAGTTTTTTTTTAAATTTGTATTTTATATTTTATGAAAATTGAGAAAATGGTCTAATTGTTTAACATGGTTAAATTTTATCTATAAATCATTGACTTAAAATCAACAATTCAATAATTTACATGCAACAAATTAATAAAAACTAGCAGTTTAAGTTCGTATATTTACCAACAATTGAACTAACTTCTTAATTTTTATAAATTATAAGTAAGAAAATCTAACGAATTAGAGTAAATGGATTAACTTTTCAATTTTTGTAAAGTAAATTTTTTTGCGCACCATGATCAGAGTTGATTCGTGATAATAAATTTGTTCAAAAGTTTTATAATAATATATAGTGAGAATTCTTATAACAAGAACCATGATCAAATCGATATAGAGTTAATATTTTTAAAGTTTTTAATTAATTACCTAGTGTTAATTTCTGTGTCATAATATTTAATTTTTATTCCATAACAAATAAAAATGTATAAATTTTGACATATTAGTACTTGCTCATTTATGCCTTATTTTAATTAATTTTTAGTATAAATCTCAAAATTACACATGCGATTTAGTCTAATGTGTAATATGATATATGAATTTTGATATATACAATTGTGTACATGAAATTTTAATTTTACTCGATTTTTAAAAGCTCGCAGACATCATTATCAATGTAGCATCATATCATATTATATATAAGAAAAATCAATATAGCATCATATTATATTGTTTTTAAATGTGTACAACTAGATCAAAATCAAAGTTCTATGTGCATGATTGAGCCAAATCAAAATTTATATTTCACATTGCAAATCAGGTCAAAGTTCATTTGTAAATTGATAACACTACTAACTGTTGTTAAAATGGTGACAAGATTTTTTTACGTATAAAAGTTATTTGGGCTATCCTTACTATAAGAAAGTTATCAACCAAAAAATACACATCATATTTTAAAGATGGTAGTTAATAGTGTTATCAATTTGGACCTATTATTAATATTAAAAAAATACCAAATTAGTATAAGGACTAAAACCACAATTAGACCATGTAGTTGCATCATTGTCTGGGCTAGCAGATCCAAATCAAGCCCATTGTTATTTTAACACTTGGTGTGAAAATGGGCCTTGTGGTTTAAGTTTAAGCCCATCTTAGTTTCCTAAAATTGTTGGCTCAGTTTCGTTTCTATGAACACCAGCTCCCAACTCCAAACTCATTTCATTCCTCAGTGGATTGAAATTACAGTATTGGTCAATATATGATTTAAGTTTTTGTATTTTTTATATTAAAATTTAGTCCTTTTATTTTTATTTCTACGAATTTAGTACAGCGACTATTTTTTAAAATAAAAATAGAAGGATTAAATTAGAAATATACGAATAATTTAAGGACTTGGAGCATGCCTAATAAAGAAAGGCTTATTTGTGTTCATAAATGCTTAAAGAGATACTAAATTCTAAGTATGAAAGCTTTGATAACCTACGAGGTATGGCGTGGTGGTTGCTCACCTCATCCTTTAATCATATGATCGAGAGTTTGATCCTCACTCATGAGATGGAACACATTCTGTGGCTCAGCAAAGAACACCATCGGCAAAAGAATTAATCACTACTGTCGACGATGAATACCCTAATTTCAACAAAAAAATGATTAGTAATGCTTTGCAAAGAGACTTAAGGTATGCTAAGCAACTTCCATCGTTGGATTATGTTATTGCGACATATCTGAATCAGTTTAATTCACCAGAAAGTAAATCAGTTTAAATCGATCTATTTAATAGTAAAGGACCTAATTTAAACAAATCTCTATAATAAACGAACCTCTTAAATATATTCACCAATATAATTAACTAATACCTAAGTCATTAATATTCTATAGAGTAGCAAAGGTCTTAAGAGGTTGACACTTCAACCTGAGACTGAGTACGATAAGATATTATAAACGATGGTATTCCACTATGCCGACTGTTCAGGTAAGGGTGTTAATAAAAAAATTATAATTTGAAAAAAAAACTATTATTTAGTCCTTAAACCCGAAATAATGTTGTTCTAAATTTTGAACTATTCGTTTTATATGTATTAAAATTAAATTTGAATATATATTTAATTTATTTAAAAGATTATATAAAATTCCATTCAAAAATTATATCAAACCCTTATTACTAGAATAACATTTTTAAGATTTTGAAACTTTTTATTTTTAAGTGAAAATTTTAATATATAAAATTTGAGTATTTCGGGATATTTATTGAAAATATAAAATTTATTTAAAAAGTGAGGACTAAATTGACAAAGGCTATAAATATTAAGGACTTCTTATAACCCCATTCGTGTGAGGACATGTGGCAAGCCAAAAAGACACCCAATCAATAAGTCAGTGCCAACAAATTGGGAAGTCACCCACAAGCCCTCCTTTCTGGGATGAAAATCTGAACAAGTGTAAGCTATATGTCGTTTGGGTCTTTGAGCTTTCATTGGGAACATAAAGTTTTTCGTCACCAAACTCTATATGAGCTCAACTGTTTTATACCATCAAGTCAAAGTGAATGGCAATATTTGTTCCATCACAGACATCTTCGTTCCATCGAAGACATTCACCCCATACATTCCGTAATAATGGCTAGATGGTGAGTTCAATACGTTAACATCACATTGCACGGGACCCTCGCCTATAAATACCTCCATGAACGATGAAGAAGGGATGGACTCTTCTAAGATACCAAGCCAACACTTTGTCTATATGCCTTCAGGTCCTAACTTTGATACCCTCATTTTCTCTAGTCTTTTCTATCTCCGACTCTTCGCTTTGTCCAAGTGAACCAACCTCCGCAGTGACGACCAATCTCTCCTCCACATTTTCTCATTGTTGTACCACTGTATCAACAATTGGTACGGTAAGCGTGGACGTCATGGCTTTACAATCTCAAAGTGGCACCTTTATTGACCCAACCAACCAGACTAATAACCCAGCCAACTAGATCAATTCCATCATTCCACCCAGAACTCCTATCCCGCATGTTTTAGGAGCTTCTAGATTTTAGATTTAAAGTTTATGGTTTAGGGTTATGGGTTCATGTTTAGGGTTTGGGTTTGTAGGGTTTAAGGTAAAGAATTATCAAAATTACGTATCAATGGCGTGAAAAAAATTGTTGAAATGTATACGTTTATGTATCAAAATTTTTTATCATAATTTTGCTAAAATTTTTACCCTAAATCCAAAACCTAGAAGTTGGAACCCTAAACTCAAACCCATAACCTTGAACTCTTAACTCTAAACATTTAAACATAAATTTAGAATCTCAAACATTGAACCCTAAATTGTATACTCAAACCTTAAATTCGGACCCATAACCATGGACATTTACACATTAAATTCAAACCCTAAACCATGAACTCATAAAACATAATCTTGAATCTTAAACTCTAAACCTTAAACCTTAAACCCAAAGCCAAACCCTAAAACTCAGAATTTGTGATTCAAGATTTAAGGTTCAGAGTTCAAGTTCAAGGTTTAAGATTTTGGATTAGTGATTTGGGGTTCGGGGTAAAATATTTGTCAAAATTATGTGTTAATGACAAAGAAAAAATTTGCACAAAAATTACTATTTAAAAAAAACAATTGGTTGCACAAAAATAAAAAAATATTAACATATGGAAAAAAACAAAATGATTAAAATTTGCAAAAGAAGAAAATATGTTTGTTTATAATTTAAAAAATTAATTATTTTAAGCAATTCAATTAAAGTTAAATTAAGTTGGAGAAGATATTAGATATAGATGAGTGTATAATAATACTTTGTTATCTTCAAAATTTTATGACGTGTCACCATTTTATCGGTGCCTAAAAACTATATTTTTTATGATCATCTTAATATAAATTATTCCCGTAAATATTATTTTTTATAGTTGAAAATATTTCATTATCATTTCTTCAAAAAGATACTCATATATTATATGTGAGACTTACACATATGTGAAAAGCAAAACTTTTATTAAAAATAAAATAAAATAAAATATTTCTATAAATTAAGCTTTTATTTTTTTTTCTTTTGCTTTTTCAAATTGAATATTACTCACAAATATCCTTAGAATAACTTTTTAGATTTCTTTTGGCCATCATCAACTTTTTAAGATTAGGTAGCATATTATTTAGGCATAATGAATTTCACCTTTACATTTTATCAATTTTACCATAATTTTTTTAGTTAAATTTGATTAATATTTAAAAAAAATTAAAATTGTTTTTAACGGGAATGAAATAATAACTAAAACGTTAAAATACCCCTTTATCAACGAAAAATAAACACTGTAACTTTATTGCATTGGAATACCTCCCGTTTTCGGTGAATTCTTTCGGAGAAAGGATTAATATTTGTTCTATTCCATTAGTAATTAAGGGAAGAATTCGGCTCAGAAGAAAAAAGAGAAGCAGATCTATTCTATACCTGATAAGTATCAATACGCAATGGGGGTTGATCCTATTTTTTATGAATGAGCGCATCCCTATTTGTTTGTCATTCAAAGGACCTATTGGTAAGAATTCTCTTTCATATCTACTCTTTTTTGACACAATACGTAAAATTACCCATAACCCATTCTCAACTCATAAATAAGAGGATAATGCGCTTCAGCACACTCGAACTCACGTTCTCCTATATTGACAACTATGTTTATGTCAATCGAGCTAAGATTTAATCGACTATTTTAATTCAATATTTAATTTTGGTTGATTGAGTGAAAGCATTATGATTTAATTTTATTTATTAATAATATTAAAAAAAATAAGTGTATACTATTCTCAACCTAATTTAAATTTTAAAAACCATGTTGACACGTCAGCATGTGGGACCCAGGTATAATAATTCGATTACCAATAGTTATGCATTGGGCCCACCATTTGAACTAAACGTAAAAAGAAATTGAAAAGGAACGGTCGTGATTGATTCCAGCACAGGCTTACCATCAAATCAGAGCGATCCGACGGATCGTATTAGCTGTCTTTGTCAGAGAGTCAGATAGATAAACGACAGCGTACAAGCCGTATATGTACAGTAATACGAAGCTTTTTTTTCTGCTGAAGGGAGAAAAAGAAGATAATGATTTTCTGTCATCAGCTATATAGGCCAACTTACCCCATTTTTCCTCAAATCTTTAAACTCTAAATTTTAAAATTTTATATTATTTTAAATTTATACTATAAATAAAATTCTTAATTAAATTAATGTCACGGAATAATAAAGTCCCAACTCAATTAAAAAATAACCAATATACCCTTATGCAGAGGTGAATTTAAGGGGATGACAGGACCTCGACCCTCTTAAAATAAAAAATTACAATTTAAACTCTTTAAAATTTTTTAAAATTTTAAATTATTAGAGGTAAAATTACATTTTAGCCCTTTAAAATTATAAAATAATCCTTTAAAAATTATAAAAATATAAACTATAAAAGATTAAAATTTCATTCAACCCCTTAAAAAATTGTTCTGACTTTGCCCCTGCCATTATGTTAAATGATTACTATTTTTATTTTGATGACCCATATTTCATATAATTTTTAAATAAAAAAATTTAAATTTAATATGTCTATGGATTAAACCACAATTTAATGTATTTATAGTAAAAGTACTATGGAAGCCTTTATACTAGGAGTTTGATTGTATTTTGCTCTTTCTACTAAAAAAATAAATAAGTTAGTCATTGTACTTTAGATCAAAGAGCAAACTGATCTATCTATTAAAATTTTCATCCAATTCTACTCATACATAAGGTCTAATTCTTTCGTTAGCCAGACTAGTTTTTAACAATACGAATAGATGAAAATTTTAATAAAAATAACTAATTTGTTTTTTGATTTAACATACGCAGAGTAAATTGCCCATTTCTTTGAGTAAAAGAAGCAAAATAACTTTTGGTACATGGACTTCCTACTAAAAAAAGGGATACATAATAATTTTTTTGAAGTTGCTTGTGAAAAATATATATTGATTGAAACAATCAAAATATTTTGACCGAAATGAAACTTAAACAGTTTATGCTGATTTAAAATCGGAACAGTACATATCAACTGATATTAACCAATACCAACTACCATGCTCGTGAGTATGCATACTGTATGACTTATGATACCGACTCTATAAATAAAAAATATTTGTTTAAGAAATAATTAAATTTAAAAATATAAAATATTTAAAAAAATTATTTAAAGACATTGAATGTGGTATAATTATATGTAGTATTGATGCCTCAAATAATGAAGCCCCCACCTAGAAAGTGAATCATACGCAGGAGCTGCATTTCAGGAGTTTTCCACCTTTGCGGATGCTGCTCATCATCACCGTTGGTTTTATTGACGTCGACGCTCATTTGGACGGTCACGATTCAATGTGAACACTGCACCGAAAAAAGAAAAGAAAAACTCTGTTTTGGTGAATTGACAGCTCAGTCCTTTTACAGCGAGCAGTTTTTTAGTGGGAGACTGGGTCTAATAGTCAAAGTGTAGGCGGACATTTTCAAATTTGATTTGAGAATATCACTTGTACTTGGTGGCGCGTCAAATAAATCCTTCTACTTTTGGAAACTATAAGTAAGGTTGCTATTTAATAGGGATTAAGGGTGGGTTTAAATGAGTAGTGTGTTTATCTGCGGTTAGTGTAAAAATAGTGGTAACAGTGAGATTAAATATTGTAGCGATACTATAGCGTGAGACAAAAAGTAAGCTAAACGTACCGCACACAATCGCCCATCAAAACTCATCCTAAATTACATAAAAATGTTGTTTTTTAAAATATTTATTGGGTTAGGTTAGTTTTTTTGAAAAAAATGACAGGATTAAGTTGAAATAACAAAAGCATTCACTCCTAACGATTATTTTTTCGAACGACTAATTAAATAGTCGTTGGAGAGCAACGACTCCCCCTAACCTTTGGAACCAACTGCTCCTCCCAACAGTCACTTTTTAATTTCTATATAACCCTCCCTATTTCTTTTTTTTTTTAAATTTAATCTCAAGTCTTTCTCACATTTTCAAATCGCTCTCAATTTCCTCTTAATTTCTCAATCAAATTTTATTTCTCTCTCAACTCTATTTTTTATTTTATTAAAATTATCTTAAGATTTTCGTAAATTATTTTCTCTATTTAATTTATATCGTACTTTTTCTGACAATGCACTGAAAATGCGTCCTACGTGGAACGTTTTCCTTCTAGCACTTTTAACTCCCCCATTTTCTCCCACTCACCCATCAAGTAACCCAGGGTTCTCGGGAAATGTTTTCTGAAGAAAAATGAACTGAAAGTTTAAAAATAATGCACTTAAAAATCTGATCGATTTCAACCTCCCGTAAAAAAAATTGATTAACATTCAGTTGCATTCAAAAAAATCGAAAAAAAATACAAATTAAGATTTAATCAAATCGAGTAGTTGGAGTTTCGATTATGAATCGAATTGAATTTTACAATTCGAATATAAGATTGGTGTAAATACGATGCTTGTAAATATCAAATTAAATAATTATTAATTTTACATCTAAAAATTTTATTAAAAAAACTAAAAAATATATAATAAACTTAAAAAATAAAAAAAACCTCAAAATCCTATAAAACCTTAACCCTATTTTTAAAAAACCAAAAACCAGCCTTAAAAAATAAATCATTTTTTCAAAAAAAAGACTAATCCAGTAATTAAAAAATATATAATTATCTGATTAGGCTGATTTTTACGAATTTTATTGAATTAAGTCGATTTTTGAGAGAGAAAGTGAAAACGCGTCTAGTTGGACGCATTTTTAGTGGATATGGTAGGAAAACGCTTTTAACTAAATGCACTTTTAGCTTTGGCTAGATGGTTAAACATTAGTGCTTTTATCTTTGAGTCTTAAGTTCAATTCTTCTCCAACTCACATTTGTATTTTTCATTTCATGTTGCTTCAAGCTTTTTAAATTTTTAATATATTAGTTTTTTCAATAGATTGTTCGATAGTTGTAATTACATCCTTGAGTCTCAAGTTCGATTCCTCCACTGCTCATGTTTATATATTTTTATTTCATGTTGCTTCAAATTTTTTTTTAATTAATATTTTTAACATATTAGCTCATTTCGTTAGATGGTTAGATAATTGCAATTACATCATTGAGTATGAGGTTCCATTATTATTATTAAGCACGTTAATGTATTTTTTATTTTATATTATTTCAAGCCTTTTTTTAATTTTTAATTAATGTTTTGATGATATTTTTAAATTATATTTATTTTTAATTAATTTTATAAGCATATCGTTATTTTTCTTTGATTTTAAATTCTAATAAATTGTTATTAACTTTTCCCATACCATTAGTTAATTATATATTTAAATTAACAATTATGGTTTTATCATTGTTGATAATTAGACCAAAATCGATAATAACTCGAGAAATTAAAAATTAAAATTAAATCAATATAAAATATAAATAGATGAAAAATTGAAATATGACTCAAAAAACACGTAAATAATAATTATGTACGAGAAAATAAGAAACTCAGACATGACAATTATACATTTGAAATTTTAATTTAATTAATAAGATTGATTAATTATTATTAAATTGACGATAAATCGATTGAAGAAAACGGATACATTTTTTTATAGAATTTCATGGTAATTTTAGAATGTCATTACATTTAATAAACGTGTTACACACGCGCTGAAGAAAAAAGAAAATAAAGTCTTAAGATCAAAGAAAGGAATAGAGATGAGGTGAGCGAAGGAGCCGCAAATAACGGGACACGCCGAACCCTAATCAGGCAGTTTCCAAAACGGCGTATTTGGGTGTCGTTTTGTACACTCCCGATATGTCGTTTAGACAGCAAGAAAGTGAAAGAAGAAAAAATAAAAACATCACACTCATTTTTTTATTTATATACGAACCTACAGCCTCGGATATAGGGTCGGAAATCTCGGGAAAAAGGCCAAGACACTACCTGGAAAAAAATAAATGGAATAAAAAAAATTTAAGAGAGAGAAAGTGGAAATAAAAATAAAAATAAAAATAAAAACAACAGAAGAGAGAGAGAGAGAGAGAGAGAGGGGAGTGTGTGTGAGGGTTTTTTTTTTTTTGAGAGAGGAAAGGTGTAAAGAGATGGGGCAGATCGTGAAGAGGAAGAAGAAAGGGAGGCCATCGAAGGCGGATCTGGCTAAAAGGGGAAGTTCGCCGGCAGCAGCGACGGAATCGGAGCTGCGGCGGAGTCACCGGCGGAGAAATGTGAGGTATAACATCGATTACGACGATTACCTGGACGAAGACTTCGAGGAAGAAGACGAGGAAGAAGAGAGGAGGAGAGAGAAGAAGCTTAAGCTTATTCTTAAACTTAATCAAGGTCAAGAAGCTGAACCGCCTTCTCCTCCTGTTTCTTTGCCGCCGAGCCGTGGCCCAGGTGTTGTTTCGTCGTCCGCCGCGCGTGGGAGGCGAACGGCGAAGGAGGAAGTGGAGGAGGAAGAAGAAGATGAAGATGAGGAAGAGGAAGAAGAGGAAAGTGAGAGAAGGAAGAGAAAGATTAAAAAGAGAAGAATCAACGTCAGTGATGGAGTTGAAGAAGAAGAAGAAGAAGAAGAAGACCGACAAGTTGATGATGATGAAGATGATGATGACGATGGCCGTGTTGATGTGGATGCCGAGGTTTGTATCAAATAATTTGTACTCTACTGATCTATCAAAGGAGAAGTAAAAGCTGAAAGCAAGCAACTATTTATTGTTTGGGACTTTGGAGGGAACGAGAGAATTTAGGAGAAAATTAACGGTTTTAAGGGTCAACTGTCAAAAAAAACCCCCCAAAAAATCTTCTAACGGATTCTGATCACGCTCCCACCTTTCTCTCTCTATTTATCTATCTCTCTCTCCCTCTAAACCATCTGTTTCTCTCTCTAAATCTTTGTGTTCTACTCTCTGTCTGTAATGTTCGAGTGTACCTATATTGTCTCCTTTAGCTGTCACTGTCTCCTGTCACTGTCACTGTCTCCGTCTCTGTCTCATTCTCTTTTCTCTCTTCATCTATCTATTATATGTAGCTGTGGGAGATTTTATAGATGGGTTCTGGTTTGAGTGTAAGCTTTTATATTTTGATGATTTGTGTTATTTTAAGGTTTTGGGTGTTCTGAAGTTTAGGAGTTTTTTTTTTGGTTTGACAGATGAGAGGGAGAAAAGGGGAATCCAAAGGGCAGGACTCGGTTCCAGGTTTGTTTTTGATTTATTGTTAGGTCTTCGATTTTTGCTCTGTTTATGGAGCTTTGTTGTAATGTCAGTGCTGCATTTTGAGAATTCAGTGTTTCGGTTTAAGAATGTGGAATTTTGATATGGATTTTGGTTGGTTTTTATTAGGGACGCCATCCGATCCTCCATCAGTGGTTCCATTACCTGATAAGAAGATATTGGAATTGATTCTTGATAAACTTCAGAAGTGAGTCTTGTACTCCTTTTTTTCTGTTCTTTTTCTTCTTTCTTTTCTCTGCTTGGTGTTGCTTATGCTGGATTGGGTGTGAATCATGGCAGGAAAGACACTTATGGTGTATATGCGGAACCCGTTGATCCTGAGGAGGTAAGCAGAATTTACTTCGAAAGTGTTGGCAGCACGTTCCTATTGGGAATTCTGGTTTGTTTTGAGTTTAATTTCTTTCGTCTTAGTAAGTTTTTATTGATTTTGCAGCTTCCTGATTACCATGATGTGATTGAGCATCCGATGGACTTTGCCACGGTGAGGAAGAAGTTGGCAAATGGATCTTATTCGGCACTGGAACAATTTGAGGTATGTGTTCATGGTGTTCTTAGGCTTGGTTTATGTAGCTGAAGTTCTCTTGGAACTTGAGGTTTGGGATAATTCAGAAGTTCTTTTGAGATTTACCAGTTTTCTTGTGACTTGTATTGGTGCTTTACGAGGATATGTTGCTTTCTGCTATTTCTTTTCTTAGTTGAAGTTCTCTTGGGGTTTGGGAGAATTTGAAACTTCATTTCAGTTTTTACTAGTTTTCTTGTGACTCATGTCGGTGTTTTAAAAGGAGGTGTTGCTTTCTTCTAATTTTCTACCCCTTGGAACATGGTTTGGTTGTGATAAAGATAAAAGGTTTGGTTGGCATGGCTCAAGTGTTGAATGTGGCATTTTAGTGTATTCTGTTGGAGAGTTGGTAATATTTGTCATAAATTTACCAACATTGTTTTCAATTGGCAAATAGTGGTGGTTAGAGTTTTTATGGTGGTCCTATTGCATTTGCACTAAGATAACAGATTAGTTTAAGGTATCTTGAAAGCATAAAAGTAACTCCTTTTGATGGCTGCTGAGGTTGCAAATTTTCAGATTAGAACACTTTGGTGAAGGTGAAACTTTCTAAATGATTTGCAAAAACCAAAAAGTACCTTCCACCGCGTTAATTGAGATAGGTTGCCTCTGATTCAGAGCTTCATCTTTCATTTGATCTTGTTTGGTTAATTGGTTATCGACTTTGTGGAACTGAGGGATATGTTCAGTTTTGGTTTTTACTTCATCATCTTGTTGTCATAGGCTTTTATTTTTTTAGCATTTTGCAATTAGCTGAATTTTTTGGTTCCGTAAATAGATTTCGGTTTTTGGTGCCTGTAAATGGAGTTGCCTCTGCTTTGTGTTTACATTGAGTAGTGTGAACAATATCACCGAATGAACTAAAATGTAGCATTTTGGTCCACAGTGATCCCCGCTTCCGCATTTGTCTTCTCTTGGATTTTTATGCTTGTTTTTTCTTGGATGCAGAGTGATGTCTTCTTAATATGCTCAAACGCAATGCAATACAATGCGCCAGATACAGTATACCATAAACAGGTATAATGTTTTTTTCCCTCTTTATTCCTTCCGAATTATAGTTTACTTTTGAGTATCTTTTGGGTTTCCGAGTTCTGACTATAAGTTATTTTGCGAAGGCAAGGTCCATTCAAGAGCTGGCCATGAAAAAGTTTGAGAAGTTGAGGATTGATGTAGAACGGTCCGAGAAAGATAGCAAGATTGAACAGAAAACAAAATCAAACTTCTTAGCAAAGAAGCAAACCAGAAAACCTTTATACCTTACAACGCAGGAACCTGTTGGTTCTGATTTCTCTTCAGGGGCCATTCTTGCCACTTCTGGAGATATCCTGAACACTTCCATTGCTATCCAAGCTAATGCTTGTGGGAGGCCTAGCCATACTGATGTACTCGTAGATGGTAATTCATCCGTGCCTGATTATAATCGAGAGAAAACTGAAGAACTATCATCAGGTATTGAGTTCCCTATCAAACCCATTTTTCCACTTTCGATGGTGGCTTTTTAATTGTTGAGAAGAGCCTTATGCATGTGGCAGTTTTGTTTTAGCTCTTAAATTATTCTTTCATGTCTTAGGGAAGGGTCTTCTTTCTAAATTTGGGAGGAGGGCGACTGCACTTGATGATAATCGTCGTGCAACATATAACATATCTAATCAACCGGTGGTTAGATCGGATTCGATATTTACGACCTTTGAGGCTGAAATCAAGCAGCTGGTTGCTGTATGTAACAAGCAAACTGATTTTATCATCTTCTATTATTATTAGCCTTTTTAGTTATTTTTCTTTTCTGATTCAGGTTGGGCTTCAAGCAGAACTTTCGTATGCTAGGAGTCTTGCTCGCTTCGCTGCAACGCTTGGACCTGTTGCATGGAAAGTTGCATCCCGCAGGATTGAGCAAGCGCTGCCTGTTGGCTGTAAGTTTGGTCGTGGGTGGGTTGGAGAGTATGAACCACTTCCAACACCGGTATTAACGTTCGAGACTCGTGCTCCTAAGGAATCAGCCCTTTTCACAAAGTTGCAGCATGCTGCTGATGTTCATCCTCGAAAGGATGATGCTACTCATAGGACGACCCCAGTTCCTGCAACTGATGTTCGAAAGGATGTTGGAACTTATAGGACCCCAGTTCCTGCTAAGCCACATCCTCTCGATGTCCCCGTTTCTGAACCGAAATCCTCTTCATTTTGTCCCGCAAATGGGTCAACATCAGAAGGGAGGCCATCTTTGTTTACTCCACCAGCTATGCCATCTGTTCCACCTATTAGAAGAGATGAGTCCAGCAATGCTGCCACTGTCGCTGCTCGTGCATGGATGTCTATAGGAGCTGGAGCCTTTAAGGAAGCAAATGAAAACTCTGGCACTTCGAAAGGAAAGATATCCGCAGATTCGTTATACAACCCGGCTAGGGAACTTCATCCACAAGCTCCGCAAGTTCGAGGGCAATTCCCTGTTTCTGCAGGGATGCATTTTCAACCTCAGCCAGAGAAGAATAATTTTCCCCTCCATGGTTTCCCACCGCAACATGTTCGCATGATGAATGAAGCTCAGTTCCAAAACCGACCCATGGTTTTCCCTCAACTCGTGGCGACCGACTTGTCTCGGTTCCAAGTTCAGCCTCATTGGCAAGGTCTTAGCCCTCGAGCACAGCCGAGACAGAAGCAGGATTCACTTCCTCCGGATCTTAATATCGGGTTCCAATCTCCAGGGTCACCGGTGAAACAATCGGCAGGTGTTTTGGTTGATTCCCAGCAGCCAGATCTGGCTTTGCAGCTTTGAGTTGCTGTGACGGATTTATCTATTTTTTCTTTCTTGTAGCTATGTATTTATTACAAGTTTAAGAAAGTTTTAATTTTGTTTTCAATTGAAATTTGAAATTGATTAGCTGTTGCTTTAATTTTAAGCTGCTGCCATTTTATTTTTACAGATTAGAGTTCAATTAGCATATTCCAGACAAGAATAATACCACTTTGTTTGATTTTAAAAGAAAAGTTTAGCTACTTTTTATAGGTTTTGATCGTGTTTAAAATTACCAATGGTCTCTTTTTAATCCATAAATAGGACTTGAAATAGATTGAGGTACTAGTCCGGAGAAAGATATTAGACCGGTTGGCTCAAGAATCAGTATGGACCAATTGAACCGGTGACCTGATTAATTTAACCACTGATTCAGTTTTAAAAACTTACCATTGAGTCAGTAAAAGTACCATGAGATTTTTGTGCTAGAAGTTGGATTGCATTTTGCCACCTAAATTAATTCTTATACGTTAAATCAAAGAGCAATTCGGTTCTTTTGTTAAAAATTCTATCTATTTTTACAATTAAAAACTACCCCCTCTATAGGAGGTACGCATGGCATGCCACATGTGATTGTCTGGTTATTTCACCAACCATACCATTTTTTAATTGTAAAAACGAATGAAATTTTTAACCGAAAAGATTAGTTTACTCCTTGATCCAGCGTACAAGAATTAATTTGTACATTTTTTGAACGAAGGAGGACAAAATGTAATCTAACTCCTAATACAAGATCCTCCATGATACTTTTACCCCATTGAGCCAAAATCTCATTAGCGAAGTTTAGTTTCTTCTCTTCTTTTTGCTGAACTATCTTCTTTTAACCCAAATATAAACATAAACATGAGATATTATCCTTCAAACATATAAATAAATAAATAAACTAAAAATAATTGATAATATTCATGTAAAAACATTCGTATTCAACACTCACATCCGGTAATCTCCCATATAATATACTTATATGTACATACGTTCATATCTCTATGGAATATAATCCACTTACTAGTTTAAACCCCAAAGCATCTATAAAGAGTATATATATTAATGCAAAACAAAGCCAAATGTTTGTGCCATTTTGCAATTAAGTCCTTTCTTCATTATCTTGCTTAGAAAAAAAAGGAGGGTCAAATTTGCTAAAAACCCTATAAGCAGAGATGAGAGCCAAAACAATGAAGCAGCAAAGAACCAAGGCATGGAGGATCAAAGCTACTTTCATTTGATTGCAGAATTTGCCATAACTACTGCAGGCTTCACTCCATGTGATTTTCTGGTCCCCATTATATGCTAAGTACAATATTTCCATCACTGCTGCCCCTGATGTCACCATTAAATATGCTACAATCTGTAGTACCAAAACAAGAAAAATTTTAAAATATGTTATCAGTCTCGGTACTTAAATGAAAATTTTTGAATAATCCAGTGAATATTTTGTAACTTTTTGAAAACGAGTGACTAAAACTTAAACTTACTAACAGTTTAGTAATTCAATTCTCTTACTTTTTTCGATTCAAAAATTCTAGCCCAATCATTATCGTTGTTTGTAATTTCTGTCAGAATTTGTAAACTTAATATATTTATTTTTTGTCAATCATTTGCATCGGCACAAGAGAATAGTTCAATAAATATGCCAAATTGACATATTTTGACAGAAAATACTAACAAAGTTAATGATTGGATTGAAATTTTTAAATAAAAGAAAGTAAGAAACAAAGAATCATACATGAAAATTAAGGTAAAGTTTGATGTTTTTAAGGATTGAAAAACCTGATCAGAGACAAAGAAGAGCCAAGCTTTAGTGACAAAATATCTGATCCAAGAGGCAACAGCAGCAAATAAAGCATAAGCAGCACATATGGCGCTGGTGCAAACCATGTATCTGCGAATCAAATTTCAATACTTTTTATTTATCTAAAATATAAATAAATAAATATATAAAAATCTTAACACTTCACTATTTATAATCTCTTTCTGATTTTTAAATCAGAGGAAAAATGCATTTAAGAGCATTCAAATCTATATCTTCCTCGTTGTTGCAATAACAAAGGTGTCAAATGAGCTAAGGCTTAATCAACATTGTATAGAAGTTGATTTTTGTCTACTTATCGACTTATAACTCTTTCCCAATCTTTAAGTAAGAGGAAAAAACGTATTTAAACTCACGTCATCCTCGTTACTGTGTCAACTTAGTAAAGAAGTTGATTTTTATCAATATTGTAAAGAAATTAATACCAACCGAGTCAAGATTCAATTAATAATATAAAGAAGTTGGTAAGATGACTTACTTGAGACCCAAAAGATTGTTGAATTTGACATCTCCGTAGATGCTGTTATCTTGCTTGTTAGTTACAGTTAACCAAATGGTTGCCACACTTAGTGGAATCACTGAAACCCTAAGGGAACAATCTAGCAATTTGAGGATTGGGTTTTGGGTGTTTGAGCTTTCTGCAATGTTGTTGGTACTCATCTTCTGCAACAAAACAAGAAGTTTTTAAGATAGAGAAGAAAATGGAATGGTTTTTTGAATGGTAAAGTGTACTAGTGGTGGGGGATAGATATAGGGTCAATAGACTGTATTATAGATGAAAGGGGAGTTTTTGGATTGTTTGTTGAATCAAGTAGAAAAAAAGTAGGTGGATTGAGTATTTTGATTTTTAGGTTAGTTTATACCAGTAGTTAAATTTGATGGTTAAAATTTTGTGTTGGCATTTCAAGGTTTGTTGAATCGAGTGGTAAGAAGTTATGGTTGAAACAATCTAATCAGAAGCAGATTGATTAAATTTTTTTATTATTTTCGGTTTAATTTATTCAGTTTATTCAATTGATTAAACGAGATGATTCAATAATATTGAAAAAATAATTAAAAATTTTGTGTTGGTATCTTAAAAGTTTAAGATCCGAGTATTGGTGATGAAATCCTTTCTTTCTAAAGTGTAAAGTAAAAATCGTTTTTACTAGGCTTTAAACATTTTTCCTTTTCCTATACATTTCTTACTACTACTTATAACTCTTGAAATTGATAAATCGGAGGATAATATGTACTTAAAGACATTTGAACTCATATTTCTTTTGAACAATTTCATTATAAGTTTTGGTCCTATTTATTTTTTTGGCACAATGTCTAGAACTATTCATAATCCCTCTCCAATCTATAAATAAGAGGATAATATACTTCAACGCACTCATAACTATCTATACATTTCTTATTATTACTAATACACATCGAAGTAGTTCATAAATCGAAAGATAATATGTTAGAAATAGTGGGATGAATGATGTTAGGTTTGATATGGTAGTGGGATGAGTGAGAACCAGTGGGGCTGTGCTTTCTTTTTGGAAGTGATGATTGTTTGGTAGGTGAATGTTTTCACTTTAATGGATGATGCAAAATAACCTTGATTGTTTGATTCCACTACTGTTTTTTTTTACTCTTTGAATGAGATAAGGTTGAGTGAACTTGATTCTGATTTGTACAAGTGTATTTATAAAATATTATAGGTATAATAACAATTTTAATCTTTATTTTTTATATTTTTTTCAATTTGATCCTTATTTTTTAAAAGTTAAATTTGAACTTAATTTTTCAAAAACAAGTTATATTTCTTCTTTTTAGCATAAATGATGACTAAAATATTAATTTTTAACGTTGTTGACTTGACAACTCACATGATAGTTTATGTGCACGTTATGCTAATATAACATCATTTGTCTTATATTTTACGTAAACAAATATTTAAAAAATTATAAAAATAAAAAACCAAAATCAAAATTAAAAATATATAAAAAGTTCATAAAATTCAAAAAATAATTAACATGAAGTACAAGTGAACTGTCATGCAGGTTGCTATGTTTAAAATTTTAACATTTTAGTTAGTAATCTCGTTAAAGGAAAACCATTTTAACTTTTTTTTTTTATAAAAAAAGTCGATTGTCAAATTTGACTATAAAAGACCATTTTAAAAGGAATTACTCTCCTCATTAGTTTAGTTGACAATTTAAGCATTAAATAAAGTATATTAAAAATAAGGTTAAATTTTGCTATTAGTCACAATATATATGGGTGTTCAAATGAATAATCGAATCAAATTACTATTAATTGAATTACCCGAAATGTAAAAATTTTTTAACTATTAACCAAGCTGATTTTTTTTTTCAAATACATTAACCGAACTGAAATATTCCGGTTAATTCGTTTAGTTAACTGAATTAACCGATATTTATATGTTTTTATCTTTTGGTTAAATTAAGTATAAAACAAATTATTAGGCTCGCTCCATAGATACCTTAAGAAATAAAAAAGAGAGAGTATAAAACATATAAAAAAATATATTGTTAATGTTCATTTCTTTTTTTTAACAGTTAAAAAAAATATTATATATAATATATTATTTATTTCGATTACTATAAAAAATAGTAGTTCAAAAAATACATTGCTAATATAAAAATATATTATATATTATTTATTTCGGTTAATTACCCGATTTCGAATCGAATTAATCAATAACTGCAAATTTAAAAAATCATTAACCGACCTCCAACCGAACTAAATTCGGCCATTGACTGATTAACTGAATTAGATTGATTCGGTCGGTTAATTCGGTTTTAATCGAACTATGAATGCCCCTAGCCGTATATTGTAAAAGTTATGGATTTAATCTCTGTACTTTAATTTGATGAATTTTAGTTTATGCGATTTTTCAAATTTTAAAATTCTAACCTCCACCAAATAATAGTTGTTAAATATATTAAGTAATGCTATTTCCAAATTTAATGAGACAAATATATCACCATACGTATAACGACATATAAAAACTTAAGATTATCCAATGGAACAATATGAATTAAATTTACAAATGTATATATAGTACACAAGAATAGTAATTGAATTTAACGAAACAAACTATTAAAATTTTAAAATTCGAAAACTACAAAGACTAAAATTGATCAAATTAAAGTATAAGAATAAATCCCGGCTATGAGTAGAATTTAACTTTCATAATTTAACTTAACCCTTTATATATATATATTCTTAGATGGTGATGCTTAAGGATGAAGAAATGAAGATATCAAAATGGAAGCATTTCATCTTCAATTTCACCCACAATCATGAAAAAGGGAGAAATATCAGTCAAAAAGTGTAATGAAAAAAAGCCACTAATTTTGTGTGTATATATATATATATATAAAAGAAGCAAAAGCTTTATGGCTTAACTAATGGCACTTATTGTGGAGTTGCCTTTCACACTTACAAAACTCCCCACCCCCCACTAAAGAATTGAATTTTTTAATTACACACCTCACTGTTTTTTACAATGTATTCTCATGAAGGCCAAAAAAACAAGCTCCTATTGTTTACTTTGCTTTCTCCGGAGTTCGGAGGAAAACTGACTAAGCTTCAGTCCACAAAGCATTCTTGCCTTCTCCACACCGTCGGTGAACGTCTTTCATCCTCTCAACAGACTTGCATATCCCACTGCAGGTCCAATCGAACGAAGCAACACAAACGCTGCCTGCTTGAGCCTTCCACTCGCAATCTGCAGCAAGTGTTTTTCGTCATCAATCTTTTTGTTTCCAAATCCTGGTTTTGTAACATACTCCTTGAACATATGGTATTTATTATCTATTCTTGTCTTTTCACACACACACACATATACACATACAGTCCCCGGAGGAAGTCCGGGGATGTTACCGAACAATTGGGATCATAGAACCTCCAAGCATTGCTTTAATGTTAGGTGCCTTTTTAAAGCTATGTTGCTCAGATTTGGGAGTGAGAGATTTTACAGAGGAATGGTTGAATCTAAGTTTTTCCTTGTTTATGGATGGTCCTTTCAGGTCATATCCTTATATTCATGTGTTGAACACGAGTATTTCAAGGGAAAAAATTAACGTCTGAGCGACATAGGTTTAAAAATATTGTCGGTGATGGAAAATATTAGGTAAAAGTACCATGGAAACCTTTATATTAGGAGTCAGATTGCATTTTGCCCTATTTACTCAAAACATAAGCAAAAACTGGTCGATCAGTTAAAAACTTCGTTCATTTCTACTGTTAAAAAATGGCGTAGCTTATGAAATAACCAGATAGCCACATGTACCTTATGCTGATGCATCAGGACCAGCTTTTAATAGTAGAAATAAATGAAACTTTTAACAGAAGAATCTGTTTGCTCTTTGATCTACCGTGAAAGGACCGATTTGCCCAAATTTTGAGTAGAGAGGATAAAATGTAATTCAACTCTTAGCACAAGGGCCTCCATATGACTAGTGAGAACCACTTATCGATAACAAGTTCCTTGATAAGATGATTCCAAATACCAGATGGAAACAAGTACTGCATTTAGTTTAGGATGTTACCTGTGGTGCCACAGCATAGGCTTCGATCATCTATATGATCGACATCCAACCCTATAAACCACGATCCCAACGAAACATCTTCATTGGCATACTTATGCAGCACATGCCTGGAAAATTATCGTTAAAGAAAGACGAGTAATAAGCACAAATGAACTTCAAACACAAAGATACAACATTTTGTTTAGAAGATGCAAAGCTTACTGGTTAATTGATATATAGGAAGCTAAATCTCTAGAGATGGCATATAGTTGCCCTGTTGCGTGCCGGAAATACTTGTTTCCTTCCTCACCGAATTTCCAATGTTCGGGTTCGTGATATCTTACTCCCCTATCCATGGACAAGAATAAAAGTGAGAAAACATAAATTTAGGTTATAACTCCCAAACTTCTTTGTTAGAAACATGACCTTGGACTTACTTTTGGGCAAGAACGGGACCGGATTTCATACAACCGATATAAACCCGGGGCTTGGTTCGATGTCGAGCCAAAGTTGCTCCAAGTGTTGCTGCAAAAGCAAATTTTGTTTATAAATGTTTGAACCAAAGTCAATTCATTTTAAGTTAATTTTTTTAGTTTTACCAAACATTTTTAGTGAAAACAACTTTTTATTGTTTTCTAATTTTCACCTAATTTAATTTTTAACCAAACACATTTTCTTAATGTTTTTCATTATCCAAGAAAAAAAAACCAAAAATGAGTATCCAATTGGTAAAAAGACCTCTCCAGTCCCTCTCAAAAAAATTAAAACAATTTAATCCTGTCAATTTCGAAAGTGAGCAACTAAGGACAATTAATCATCACGATAATGTTTTCTATCAATTGTACATGATTTTAATTGGTATAATAATAAATTTAGCCTACAAAGTTTACACATTCTGTCAATTTGGTCCTAATTAATCCTGCAACGTTTGTGTAAATGCTTAAATGTTGAGGCTGAATTTGTTGAATATTAGAATAAAGGTCAAAATGACAAAATATGTAAACGTTAAATGCTAAATTTGTTACTATAACAATCAAAATTATGTATAATTGACGGAAAACATTATCGCCGCGCTTAATTGTCCTTAGTTGCTCACTTTCGAAATTAACAGGGATTAAAGTGCTCCTATTTTTTTCAGAGAGACCAATTTTCTCAATTTCGAAATTGAGACCCAATTTCTATCATATCAAATCTAGAAACACAAAAACATATCCAGATAAATGAGTTACATCTGCAAATTGTTGTCATCACAAAATACTCAGTTTCAAGTGCAACATACATTTTGGCCGCCACACGAAAACGGAAAATATATTAAAGAATTTTAGGTTTAATGTTTACCGGTTTAAAAGACTGTTCTCATGAAAGAAAAAAAAAATAGAATGGGGAAGAAAATGCTGTATATATACCTATATTTACATGCACATCATCATCGACTTTGACATAGAAATCAGCATCCCACAAAGCAGCAGCAGTGGCGAAGTATGTCTTTGTCTTGGCTGATAATTCAAGGTAACCCTCAACATGCTCCTGCTCAGAACAAAAAAATTTTACAATAAAAAATAAGGCTACATAGCTGTTCCAGAGATATATACATAAAACTGAAAACGAGCAAGATTGAGGGTAGTACCAGCCGCAGAAAGTCCCCATGCTTTCGGTCTTCTGCTTCAATAGCTCTATCGAGGATACCCCCGGAGGTAGCACTATCGTTTGGACAGATAAAAAAGTTTAAAGAGAATTCAATTCAATCGAAATAGTTGACTATACAACAAAAGGATTCATAAAGCTTCTGTCAGGAAAACTTAGCTTTGAACTCGATAAAGTACATACCTATGGCCGATTACGAATCGCATTATGATTCCCTTCTCCTCTTCGAGCTTCTTTCTTTCTTCTCCTTGAGGCATCCAAGTAGCACGAACTGAATCTCTTCGTTTTCTGCTACTAAAAGCGGTATTGATGCCTACAACCATTAAGTATTTCCGTTTCCCATTTGTTTCGGGGATTTTCAGTTCGTCGGAAATGGGAGAACCATTAATTATTGATTCTTGCACCGCCCTTGTAGCGGCTAACTCCATCTCCAAATTCGATATTGTTTTGTCTAATGTTCTGCATTTTTATAATCCGTAAAAAAAATACACCTTCCACAACGAAATCAAATGGGTAAGTAAAAAAGCTAAGCACGGATATGAACTTACTGTATAGCATTATGAGTCCTCGAAACTTCATTGAGTATATCCTTTGATTCATGCTTCACATCCTTCTGTTAATGTAAATCCATCGTGTAAGCTAACAAGAACTTAACAAAAGGCGACAAAATTATCGAGTAGTTGAATAAAAAACTCACTCGTATCGGATCACAACCCTCTGAAATTAACTTTAGTCTTTCATCTTTAACACCCATTGCTCGTGATATGGTTTTATCCTCGGCCTCCGGCACTGTCCACATTCTGATACCCCCAAAGATCTAATTAGTTCGGCATTCACATTGGTAAGAATATAACAAACTATGACTGAAGATATAAAGGTAGCTTCTCGATTCAGGACAGAGAACATCCATTGATTCTTGAAGAAATTCGAGATAACAGTAACAACCGAAGATCCCGACAACAAGTTTGGATATAAGGACAGTAAACAAAATGAAATGTCAAATGAATATCATTAACTAAACACCATTTTCAGAGGAGGGAACATCGGGAAACAATCTCTTCCCGACATTAACCAATCCTTGCCGTGAAAGCGAATACCGAAAGATCTTGATGATGGCTAAAACTTTGAATCCACCATGAAAGAAGCATAAAACAAGGACATGAAAAGCTTCATAATGCTATATGAAGTGCAGATCTTAGCATTACACACCAGTAAACAAAGTGGGTTCATTAATTACACAGCACATATCAATCTAAATGTAAAAACAAAAAAAAAAACCCCTAAAAATTAATGATTATTTATAAAAAGTTTTCATAATCATTGCCACTAAAATGATATACACAAATATATAGCAATAAGCCTAGTAAAAAAGTGATCTAAAATATGGTCCATGGTACTAATTAAAACAAAGAAAACAGCTATTGCTTTCACTAAGTTTTATATATATATATAATATTTACAATCACCTAATACATCAAACTGCAAATACAAGCTAGAACCAAATCAAGAAATGAAAATTAAAAGAATTTACCTATCAGAAAAGAGCATTCCAGCACAAAAACAGCCAATGCAAAGCAAAAGAGTCAACTTTTTTGTTACCATAGATTTTGGATTTGGATCAAATCCTTTGCTTTTCCAACTCATTTTTTTTCTTCTTCTTCTGGAAGTACTGAAAAATCTAAATCAAAAGCAAAAACCCAATTCTTATCTCAAATCAAACAAAGTCAAAATGACCCAAAATTTCATATCCAAAACCTTCAACTTTCTAGAAATACGAAACGAATAAAAGGAAAAAACCTTTTTACACAATGAAAGTGTGACTCAATACTTTGAATTTGTAATCTTTCAAATTGGGTTTTTCGAGATTTGTTTCAGCTGAAAATTTGCAGAGAAGAGGAAAAAAAATGATGCTGTTTTGGGAAGTTTTTTTGGAGATGAACCAGCAACGTCAACTGTTGAGTTTCTTACATATAAATATTATATACATTGAAATCTATATAATATAGCCGACATTCCAAGAAATTTAGTGTTTTGAATTTTATGGTGGGTTAATTTACCTTTGGGGCCTGAACTTTTTCACATTAGAGTCTGAGTTTTTTTTCAAGTTAGTCCCTAAACTTAGTAAAATTTCCCACATTAAAACTTAAAAACTCTTTTTAGTCCAAATTAATCCTTGAACTTGGTAATTGTTCCCACATTAGGTTTTGATCCTTTTCTTTATACAAGTCGATCCCTTATATTTCTTTGAAAAAGTTAGACAAAAAAAAGTCAAACCCCAATATGTGAACAATTGCTAAGTTAAGGTCCTAATATGGAAATAATTATCAAGTTAAAGTCTCGAAAAGTATATTAACCCTTTTTGGGAAGCATGTGGAGATGACCCAGAAACTTCAACTGCTGAGTTTCTTACATATAACTATTAATATACAAGAAAAATATATAAAATTTTCAATTTAAAATAATATAGCTGACATTCCAAGAAAAATAGGTGTTTTGAATTTTAAATTGGATTAATGCACATTTTACCCCTAAATTTGGGGTTTGATTTTTTTTGGTTAAAAAATGGCATAAGTCCCTACACTCTTCATAAATTTGGATTTAGTCATTGTACTTTTATTTCTATGAATTTTTCCATCTGCTTTTCAAATTTCAAAATTCAAGTCTAAATCAGTTTGTTAAATTTAAATTCATTACAACATGTCATATTTTTAGTTAGATTACTACCAAGTGAATATCTTTTTATTTCAAAATGTCACACCAACAAATTAAATAAAGACAATTTAACAGTATGAACAACTGAAAGTAAAGAAACTAAATTCATAGAAATGAAAATACAGGAACTAACTCCAAATTTGTGAACAACACTAGGACCTATGCCAAATTTTAGCCACTTTTTTTGGTCCAAGTCAGTTTTGAAAAAAAGTTGAACCAAAAACAATTAAGATCCTAATGTGGGCACAGAAGTCAAATTCAAGGACTAACTCGAAAAAAAATCATACTCAAAAGACTAATTGGGGATAAAAAATAATGCATTAACACTTTTAAAGTATTTTATTTGTTTGATTTGGTCCAGTCCAGAGGCTAAATAAGGGTTGGTAGTACATTATTTGAATCCTAGTTGTAAATTCATTGACATTTTAACGATTCCCCTAGTGCTAGTGCTAGTTGTAGTTGATTCTTCAATAATGCACTCTAAAATATAAATGATTTTTTTCCCATTTTTGGACAAAGAAACAATGTTGATTTCATGTTTGATATGACTTATTATAGGAAATTGTTAAGTTTTTTGGGCATTTTTTTTAAATTTCAGTATTAGTCGTTTTTATTATATCTGCTCTTTTTTATTCAATGTCTAGTGTACTTGAACCCATGTTCTCCTACGTTAGCAACAATATCAATGCCAATCGAGCTAATACTCAATCGGCCATTTCTTAAGTTCTTTATTAACCAAGAAAGTTGACACCTATGATAAAGTAATATTTCCACGTTAATCACTTAAATTAAAAATGGTTAAATCAGTAGGGTCTAATTTTGCTATCAGTCTCTATACTTTTGAATTTTGAAATTTCAGTCTTGACTCGAATAGCAACTGTTAAATTCATTAATTAAAATGATACGACTTTTTTGTGAGTAATATGGACAGATAGTAAGGCGACCTAACATTACACATATAATAATATATTTATCATATAACATTTGAAAATAAAAATTTTAATTTAATGAATTTAACAATAATTTAATTAAGATTAAAATTTCAAAAATATTAAAATATAAAAATAAAAATACAAAATTAGAGTACTACACATAATGTAGGGTTTTTTTTTTTACTTGAAATTATGTAGGAATAAATGTAAGGTATAATGATATATTTAGTCCTTCAACTTTAAAAGAAATCATTTTAGTCATATATTTAATTGTTCATATTTCCTTCTTAAACTTGCTTCTTTGTCAAATTAACCCAAAATGAATAAAAAAAGTTAACGTTTTTTAACTTTGCTGACGTTGCATACACATGAATTGTCACGTGGATGATATGTCAACATCTAATTAATTTTTTAAAACAAATTAAAAAGTTCAAAAAAAAAATAAAATCATTAAAAAATATTTTTAAAATTTTTAAAAATTAATTAAATGCTGACATGTCATCCATGGGACTTTTCACGTATATGCCACATCGACAAAGTTAACAACGGTTAACTTTTCCATCTATTTTGAGGAGATTTGACAAAAAATACAAGTTCAAAGACTAAAAGAGATGGGAAATTTAATGAAAAATTGTCACTATGCCTAAATTTAACCATAGTAAATTTGAAAGTTAAAATTTGAAACGAATATATATTAAATTACGATACACTCACGACATGAGAGAAAAAAAATATGTAACAATATATTTAATAAAAGTTCATACAAAAATTAAGTAATACTGCGGTTGGAATGGTAAAGTTAACTGTTTAAAATTCATTGCGACATAAGTTCAAATCTTATTGTGATTTAGTTTTTCTATTTATTTATAAAATATAAAAAAGATAAACACCCTTAAAATAATATAATTGACTTTGTACATATAAGGGTATCTTAATAATTTTCCAATTAAGATGATGCTTCTGTGACTCGTGACATCTACTCCGTCGATGAGTTAATATAAATATAAATAAATTAAATCTTTAAATTAAATATAATACCAAATTAAGTTAAAAATTAAGAGAGGAGCTGTGAATAATGGTGGAGATGAGGAAAGCTTCAGACAAGACAAAAACTGAAGGTGTAATAACAAAATGATATGTTCTAGAAACAAAGTACCTTAGAGAAGAATATTAGGCTGTCAAAATAAAATAAAAATAAAAATAAAACCTATGACATAGTTTCTATTAGTCCTTCTATTTTATGAAATTTAAGGATTTAGTCCTTGTACTTTAATTTGATTATTTTTAGTTATTATACTTTTCAAATTTTAAAATTTCAGTCCTCACCGAACAATAACTGTTCAACACACTAAGTTCTGTTATTTTGAAAGTCTGATAGGACAAACATATTATCATATGTCTAATACCATGTTAGCTTGTTATTTTCACATAGTACTCACAAAAAATCCAATTAATGGATTTACGACTGTCATTTGCGTCGAGATTGAAAATTAAATATTCGAAAAAAAAGGGACTTGAAATTATTCAATTAGGGAATATATATACTAAATCTACAAATGTACATTCAGTATAGGACTAGTAATTGACTTTAACCAAACGAATTTAACTGCTACGATTAGAGTCAGGAGTAAAATTTCAAAAATTCAAAAATTCAAAAAGTACAAGGGTTAATATAGACCAAATTGAAAAATATAGGGACTAAAATTGATCGAATTAAAATATAGAGACTAAACCCTGAACTTTTACAGATTATAGGAACTAGTAGGAAAATTTAACCAACTTGAAAAATCAAAACATATGTGGTTTGGACCATTATCATTCCAACACAACATTTTCCAAACATTCATGAAGGGATATGAGTGGACACGTGACAAGAACATGAGGTCAATAATGGATTCTTTTAGGTTCTTCAAAGAGTTAAGAAGCTAGGCCTAGGCTAGGATTCAATTTTTAATTTATTTGTAATTATTCAAAATTTTAAAAAAATTATTTAATTTGATTCAATCGATCTATATTGATTTACGAATCAATTAATTTTTTACTTCTCTAAATTAATATCCCGACTAATTTTTTATTCAACTATCTGATCTGTTAATTTAATTCGATTAAAACAATATCAGTAATTATCGAAACTTGTAAATGATGGCAAATACATGGATAGCATTGATGCTAGGACCCAATTCCAGCACACAATATTTTGGATCTATTCATAGTTGTTTATGCATGCATGTGTATATACTCCACCATGGTAAACACTTTTGCAACAAATAATTATCATTATTAATAAAGTTTGCTTTTAATGTCTATTTTTAGTGTAATTTTGCTCTTAATTCTTTTTTTTAAATTACTTTTGCCTTTAATTTTTAAAATTTAGATGATTATTTTTAACAATAAGTTAATTGAATTATTAAAATTTTAATAATATTGATACGATAGTTTATATGGTAATCTAGGTGTACTTCATAAAAATTTTAAAAAAATATTAAAAATACGCGTGCGCTTCCATGTGAATTGTCACGTTAGTGTCTCTAAATTTTTAATAATTCAGTCAGTTTTTTCATTCAGAAAAATAAGAGAAAGTAATTAAACTAAAATTTGAAGATTAACGACTAAAGTAATAAAAAGAATTTATGATTGAAGTAACCAACAAAGTAAAACTTAAATGCTAAATTTATCGTTATGCTTTTCTTTTTTACCCAAAGAGATAAAACACTCAGTTTAAGCGACAATATGACCAAGCCGTACCCAAGCATGCAAGAAGTAGTGAACTCCAAGTGAGCATGAGTATGCCATAGAAGCTAAAAAGTCAGTAACTTTGTTACCTTCTTTATATATATGCTTGGTTTTAACTTCCGAAGGTAGATATAGAAGACCAATAATAGAACGAAGAACAACATACTGATGTTGTGCTGCCAACCTGTTTTAAATCAGTTGCTTTGCAGCTAAACTATTGGGTTCAGGCACAATATGCAGCAAACCCAATTTTAATGTAGGCTCAAGGCTGTTCAAAGTACCCTAAAGTTCTGCTTCAAAAACAAAACATCATCCGATATTTCTATAGAACCCTGAAATCTAGGTGCCTAGGTAATTTTTGCCTCATTGGTAACTTTTTCCAGGTTACTTCTTAAGTTTTTTTTGGTCTAAGTTAGTACTCGAACTTGGTGAAGGCTTTGTACTTGAAAAACAATTTTGTTTTAATTGTTGTTGCAACAGAATTGAACAAAATCGATTAAATGCAAAGTAAAGCAAGGAGCAAAGTAAGGAGAGAATTAATATGCGCTATTTGTTAACATAGTTCGGATTCACCAATCCTACTTTAGAGACTCGCTTAGTGAATAATTTTATTAAAAAAAAACGTCCGAATCACCTATTGACTTAAGCCTCAACACCGATCCCGATTGTCACAAATTGCTCACCAAAATACCTCACAATACAATCAATAAAACTCTCCAATAAAAACTAAAAGAGTGTCACAAACTTACCCAATGGAATAGCAAAATACGAAAGTGAAAGATACTCAAAACTACACATAAAGTGACGCCATTAGCAACCTATTTATAAGTTGATACAAGAGTTCATCAAAAAGAGTTTTGATACGCTTCAAACTCCTATTTAAAAGTTGAAATTATCCTATTAATTATCCCGAGTATTCATCATATAATAGCCTTCATAAACAAGTCTTCCAACATCTTCAAAATTGTATCAAGAGATAATGATACGGATAAGGACAAACATCTTCAACACCTTAAACTTCACCCTTCTTTTCCAAGTAAATAGAATGAAAGATAATCTCTTAATTTCATCTTGAATGCCCATATTTATTCATTTGCTGCAATAACGAGATCAAATTAAAAGTTAAACTATTATATCTAGTGCTATAAGTGTAGTGTTTTCGTCTATATTCACTTGCAATTTTTCGAATATATTGGTTTAATAAAATTATTCATGATTTACATTAATGCCATTTGCATATTGTCTTGACATGGTTTTTGCATGCAATGCAAAATAAAAGTAAATATTGGCTCACTGGTTGTTTAATGTTTAAACTAATACTAAGCGATAATACGTGGTCAGATCGTAATACGGAAAGACAACTTGTATTAGTAGACGAACCTAAACATGCCCTTAGTCTAATCGAAAATAATCAAAAATGAGCAAAACGATTGAAAGACTAATATGTCGTCTATCAAATCCAATTGAGGAGATGATTTATCTTGGGCATCGAGCTGGATGACTCCTAGAAAATAGAGACATAAAAATGACTAATTGGACTGGCAGTACATCGGATTGGACCCAATAAGAATAAATCCTGAATTCGTTTATGGATTTATTCACTTGTGACGTTCAAAGTTTGGCATACCTTATTCTTGAGTGGATGATAAACTATTTATGCGTGACCATATACTTTGATGTAAGTAAAAGCCTAAGTTTAAATATATAAGGAATCAAAAGTTGGCGAATTGGGTATACGACTTCTACAATATGTAGCATCATTCATAATAGTGAAGTTTATAGCCCAAGACACGGGTAAATGAGATCCTCTCTTTGGCATTACATGATAGATTAAAAGTAAATGAAGCAATGTGTTGTTCGTCTTTTTGATGAATGACTTCGTTACTATTTGATAGTAATTGACTTTTCATGAAGGAAGATGTAATTTACCATGATATAAAATAGAATCATATTGGGAGAGCGAAATTATCCTAGAGAGATTAAGGATATCCTATGAGGGTAACACACTTATGACAATGTCATTGGATGAGCATTGATCTAGTTACTTTTATAATGATATGTCAATAAAATGAAAGATAATCTAATTAATCACATCTTGAACGCCCATATTTTTTCATTTGCTGCAATAACGAGATTAAATCAAAAGTCAAACATGTCAACCCGACAACTTTGACTACACCAAAGCTGTCATTCCATCTGTTGTTTCGAATGTGTTGCAATCAAAGTCCCAATACTTGGATTTCGTTACACCTTTTGTCCAAACTTTTTAAAATACTGTTAAATTATAATGACATGACATTTTAAAATCATATGACGCGATTCGGTGAAAATTGTTTTCTAATTGCAAATTTGAGAAAACAAATGCAAAGTAAAAATTACTTTATCCCTTAAATTTTATGATGATCTAATCCCAAAACTTACTTTAATTCATAGAAATCACTTTTAAAGAACAAGTCTAACATCCAAATCTCGTATATCATGTTTTGTTAAATTTTCAAATTACCATATATATTTTTTTTGCATTAAAAAAATACGTCTTTCTAAATTATCAATTAAAGAACTATCCTAATTATTAATTTCTATAAATTGATATATAGAAGGTTTTTTTTTTCAATTTATGGGTGAGATTAAAGGACTTATAAATATTTTTAATTGATATTTACGAAAGTAAAAAATACATAAATAAGATACGTAAGGATCTCTATAACTTCTCTTGTGGAGTTAAAAAATTTCACCACCTATTATTTATTAAAGGGTAAACTATAGGAGAGGTCATCCAGTTATGGTTTTTTTTTTGTCACCCAACCTGTGGCGGAGCTAGAAAATATTTTTTGGAGAGTCAAAATTAAAATATTTATACTTTAATTTTATCATTTTAATAGCTTATATATTTATACTTTTTAAAGGGTTAAATTAAATTTTTATCATTTTTGAAGGAACCAAAGTGTAATTTTACCACTACTAATTTAAAATTTTATAAATTATAAAAGGGCCTAAATTAAAATTTTACCATTTTAAGGGGGCTATAATATATATATATATATATACAAAGGGAGAAATTGCACAAATCTTAAACCTTGGGGGCCCTACTTATATTTTGGGGGGCATAGTATATTTACTAAGGACTAAATTGAAAAAAAACTAAACTTTGGGGGCATCCTTGGGCCTCTACTTGGCTCCACCGTTGCACCCAACTATGAAAAGTTACAAAACACACATATAATTATTTAATTGTTATTTTTTTATCACCATCTAGCTAACGTAAAAATAGAAATACTTAAAATCCAAGATAATTAGGAGATAAAAAAGACTGAATTAAATAATAACGTGATTATTTTATAACTTTTTTATAGTTTTGTGATGAAAACATAAATTACCCTTTATTAAATTATAAAAGTAAAGGATAATAGGGTTTGGATAAGAGAAGCTTTGAGATTTCAATTTAAATACCCATTATATGCAACATCATATCATCATCATCATCATCGTCATCATCATCATAATTATTAAATAATAAGAAGAGTTGTAAGATCATGATTTCTAATTTTGACTTTGGCAAGAAGCCTCATTAAATTGTCTTACATATATTTTAAAGGCAGATAAAATGTCAATCACATCAAAGCTTGGAAAGGGAATTAGGACCTGCCATTGAGTGTGTTTCTTTTATTAGGTAGTGATATCAAATGAACCACAAGTTCTTCACTAATTAATGATTTCTTTTTGAAAATTTAATTCGATTGTGATAATACTCGAAAATTTTTAAGTTGATATAATGTTTAATACTATCTATAATTCATTCCAATTTCTAAATAGGAGGATAAATGTGCTTCAGCACGCTCGAATCTACATCTTCATGTACTGAAAATAATACCAATACCAACAAAGTTAATACTCAATCCGCTCACTAATTAATGATTTTAAACTTTGATAATATAGCCAAACAACTTCTTCTTCATTAAGAGTTGTTTATAAGGTAATACAAACTATATATTTTGCAAGTTAATTGACCCTAAACCAGTTTGATTTAGCAACTAAAAGCTATGATTGAACTATGAAGTTTATGGAATGACATGATGAACCTTCTTTGTGGTGGTAAGCAAAAAGTATGAAACATATATGCATGATTAATTGAGAAGGAAAGGTACCTTTTTATTTTATTTTTCTTGATGGAAACATTCCTTCTTTTATTTTTTTTGGTGCAACAACAGGATTGAAACCTATTAACTATAAAATTATTACAACTCACAATTCCTTTCATGCATAATTGTATTACATGTTTTTGAAATCGGATCAATAGTTAATGATAACACTCTAGAATAACGTATTTTTATATATTAATTATGTATTTATTCTGAGTATGATCCTGCTAATTTGAGCTATTTATGATCTTTTATCTCATAGGGACTAAATTTGAAGCAAAAGCAAAATTAAGGGCCAAAAGCGTGAATTTAGAGATAAAATGGGCCAATGTGCGACACAAGGAAAAGTTGGTGCCAAAAGTGCAAGCATGGAGGACACAAGGGTTGAAATGCAAAAAGAAGAGATTTTATTTTATTAAACTCTGTTTTAATTATATTAGGATAATTAATATTGAGATAATTATTAAGGATTATTTTAGGATTTTATTTTATCTTTATTTATCTTCAATTAAATGTATTTATCTTTTAGGAATTTAAGTAGAATTAGAATATCTCCCCTAGCACTATAAATAGGGGGTGAAGTGACTCAAAAGGGGAGCCCATCTTTTCTTTTTCTGTAAACACTCTCTCCCCAAAAGTCTAGGCTTTTGTTCTTTTCATATTTCTTTTCAATAAAATCTTTATTTTTATTTTATTTATTTTCTTTTCTACCACAACCATGAGCCACTAAACCCATCTAGCCGAAGGTTGTCAAAAATCCCCAAAAGGGTTATTGAGGCTTAGAATCCGTACTTAGCCTTCTCAACGAGTATTCATCGTTTCTCCGCACTACGGGGCTGACGCTTCCGTCCATGTCCCTTAAGAAGTAAGCTTTTCAACGTATGCAAAGGCGACCGCTTTGTATGTTTTGGGAAGGTTGCACAGTCGGTTCGTTAGCTTACTGCGTCAGAGGTTGGCGAGCCCAAGAGACAAAATGGCGTGGGATTCGCCATTGAGAAGCGTTGATCTAGCATAAGACGATCTCACAGAAGCGATTGTTGGCTAGAGTCAGGTTCCACCAAATTGTAAGTCTAAATCATTGGAGCTGGTGGTCGTAGGCGTCCTCTTCCACTATAACTGGCTTATTCGGTTTGGGAAGGATCATCTAAAAGCTGAGGATTTAACCCAAGGCGGAACGAGACAACTGGAGGCTGGAATCTCCCATAAGAATTTTCTTTCTCTCAACTCTATTTTTTATTTTTTTTTCTAATTTTCAATTCAATATTCTTAATTCTGTTTTTATTTTATTTTTCGTTTCTAGATCCAACAATTTAATTCTTCTATTGTTTTTATTTTTTTTAGGAACGCAGGTTGTCTTGGGCAAGACTCTGCCTGAGATATCACGAAACAAGATATTTTGCAAGTCCAGTCCCTGAGGATTTGACCCTACTTCCCTTTTACTATTCTTTTCATTATTTATTAGGGATAGGATATTTTTGGTACTTTCAACGACCGCATCAAATTTTGGCGCCGTTGCCGGGGACTGGCAACGTACTAATCTTGTTTTTTTGTTTCTTATGACCAGATCTGCTCCAGGTACTCTTGCGTTCGATTCAGAAATTGAGAAGACTGCTAGAGCCAATCGCAAGGAGACAAAGTTACGAAAAAAGCAGTCAGCGGTGGTTGGAACTCAAAGTAACCCACCGCCACAAATAGAAGTCGACGACGAAGCTGAGTCTAGGGTTAACGAAAACCCTACTCAAACAATTGAAAGTGAAAAAGTAGAAGTCGACTCACCAGAAGAAGTGCTTAATGCTAGGGTTAACGAAAACCCAAATTTAGCACACGATCCAATGGCTCAAACGATTCGGCAACTGGCCGAAGCTCCAACAGAACAACCGCCATTATGCATCGCGTATCCTACTATGGATACTGATTTTGAATTGAAGTCAGGTTTAATCCAGTTATTGCCAACTTTTCGTGGGTTACAAAATGAAAATCCCCACAAGCATCTGAAAGAATTTCATATGGTTTGTCTTAGCATGAAACCTCAGGGGGTAACTGAGGATCAGATTAAATTGCGTGCTTTCCCTTTCTCCCTAGCAGATTCCGCTAAGGATTGGTTATTTTATTTACCCCCTGGATCTATTACAACTTGGGCTGATCTATCTCGTTTGTTTCTGAACAGGTTTTTTCCAGCATCTCGAGCAGCTGAGCTAAGAAGAGAGATCGTTGGAATAAGACAAAAAGAAGCTGAGTCCCTTTACGATTATTGGGAGCGATTTAAAAAGTTGTGTGCAAGCTGTCCACAACATGGTATAACAGAGCAACCTCTCCTCCAATACTTTTACGAAGGTTTGAAGCCCATGGAGATGAATATGGTAGACGCTGCTAGTGGAGGAGCATTGGTCAACATGACTCCCCAACAAGCGAGAGACTTGATCTTCACGATGGCTGCAAATTCTCAGCAGTTCCGAGCCAATACTGAACCCCCTAGAAGGGTTCATCAGCTAAGTAATTCAACCTTAGAGGATAAAGTTGATAGACTTACTAATATGATGAACTCTCTTATTGCAGAAAAAACAAAGACAGCTCGGTTATGTGGAATATGTGCTACACCAGATCATGCAACTGATGCATGTCCCAGTTTGTATGATGATACCACGGCCCATCTGGGTGCTGTGGGAAATTTCCCTGGGCCACCACAAAGGCAGTACGACCCCTACGCTAATACCTACAACCTAGGGTAGAGGGACCATCCTAACTTAAGCTATGGGACCAATCCACGAAATAACCAGCCATACCAAAATCGATTTCCGCAACAGCCACAAGGTTCAGGTAATTTTTTAGAAACCATGGTCAATAAGTTAGCAGCTAATGTTCTTGATTTCCAACAGCAAACTCTTAATTTCCAAAAAGAGACGAAAGATTTCCAATAGAAAACCGAGGCGTCCATAAGAGAGTTGACCACATCGATTGAGAAATTGACTTCTCAAGGGAAGCTACCGTCACAAACAGAACCAAACCCTAGACAAAATGCAAATGCAGTGACGTTGCGAAGCGGAAAGGTACTAGAACCAATTCCTGACAGGAATCTTGCCCAAGAAATTACCCAGGAAAAACCCGAAAAAGACGAACAGGTCCGATCGAAGCCTCCATTGCCTAAAATTCAACCTCCATTTCCAGAACGATTCAACCAGTGTCGAAGAGGTAAAGAGGATAAAGAAATTCTTGAAACATTTAGGAATGTCGAGATCAATATTCCGCTGTTGGATGCCATCAAGCAAATACCGCGGTATGCTAAATTTCTTAAAGAGCTTTGCACCAACAAACGAAAATTAACAGGTAATGAAAGGGTGAATGTTGGTGAGAATGTATCCGCAGTGTTACAGCGAAAAATGCCGGCAAAATGTAAGGATAGGGGCATGTTTGCAATACCATGCAAAATAGGCCATTTGGGAATTAAAAAGGCTATGTGTGATCTAGGGGCTTCTATAAATGTAATGCCGTATTCTATTTATGAATCACTTAACGCGGGTTTTTTGACAAAAACAGGTGTTATCATTCAATTGGCGGACAGGTCTGTTATGCATCCAGAAGGAGTACTCGAGGATGTTCTGGTAAAAGTTAACGATCTTATTTTCCCTGCAGATTTTTATGTGATCAAAATGGAGGAGGATAGCACTCCTGGATCTTCAGATCTCCTGCTAGGTCGACCGTTCCTTAGTACAGCTAGTACTAAAATTGATGTTCGAAGTGGAACTCTCACGATGGAGTTTGATGGGGAGATCGTAAAGTTTAATGTCTACGACGCCATTAGCCATCCAAGTGAAATATTGAGCGTAAATTGTATCGACATAATTGATTCTTTGGTGGAAGAGAATTTCGAGTCAATTTATGGAGATAATTCTGAACTTGATGAAATTGAATTTGTTAATGAGTTATTATCTCCAAATACTAAACTATTACCTTCTGTTATACAGGTGCCAGAGTTGGAGTTGAAACCACTTCCTGAGCATCTGAAATATGCATTTTTGGGGAAGGGTAATACCCTACCAGTCATAATCTCCAATAGACTCTCCACACATGAAGAGGAAAGTTTGGTTCATATACTAAAAAGTCATAAGGAGGCGATTGGCTGGACCATTGCAGACTTAAAAGGGATAAGCCCTTTGACGTGCACACACAGGATCTACTTGGAGGAAGACACGAAGCCGAGGCGAGAGGCGCAAAGACGGTTAAATCCGAATATGATGGAGGTAGTAAAAAATGAAATAATCAAGCTTTTAGATGCTGACGTAATTTACCCTATTTCTGACAGTAGGTGGGTAAGTCCGGTTCAGGTCGTGCCCAAGAAAACGGGTGTGACAGTAAAGAAAAATGCTGAAGGTGACTTGGTACCTACCCGAGTACAAAATGGGTGGCGCGTCTGCATTGATTACAGGAAGTTGAATTCATACACTAGAAAAGATCATTTCCCTCTTCCTTTTATAGATCAAATGCTTGAAAGATTAGCCGGAAAAACTCATTTTTGTTGTCTTGATGGATACTCAGGTTTCTTTCAAATTCCAGTCGCACCGGAGGACCAAGAAAAGACCACTTTTACATGCCCATTCGGTACATTTACATATAGAAGGATGCCATTCGGTCTTTGCAATGCGCCGGCCACCTTCCAAAGATGTATGATGAGTATATTTTCTGAATATGTGGAAAAAATTATCGAAGTTTTTATGGATGATTTTACTGTATATGGGAATTGTTTTGATGAATGCCTTAAAAATCTAACGATAATTTTAAGTAGGTGCATAGAATTTAATCTTGTCTTGAATTATGAAAAGTGTCATTTTATGGTAGACAAGGGTTTAATTCTAGGTCATGTTGTTTCATCTAAAGGAATTGAGGTCGATAAGGCCAAAATTGATATTATAAATTCTTTGCCTTATCCCTCCACTGTGAGGGAAATTCGTTCTTTTCTTGGCCATGCAGGGTTTTACAGGCGCTTCATAAAAAACTTCTCGAAGGTAGCTGAACCACTGTGTGAGTTGTTGCAGAAGGATAAGAAATTTGATTTTGGCCCAAAATGTAAGGAGGCATTTGATACACTTAAGAAAAAGTTAGTCTCCGCTCCTATAGTACAACCACCAGATTGGAAATACCCATTTGAAATTATGTGCGACGCTAGCGAGCGCAGTGTAGGAGCCGTGTTGGGGCAAAGGATAGACAAAGAACCACATGTCATATGTTATGCCTCGAAAACGCTAGATGCTGCGCAGAGCAACTACACCACTACGGAAAAAGAACTCTTAGCCGTTGTATTTGCTTTAGATAAATTTCGACCTTATTTATTGGGAACTAAAGTGATTATTTTTTCTGATCATGCAGCTCTCAGGTATTTGATCACGAAGAAAGAAGCAAAACCGAGGCTCATTAGGTGGATTTTGCTGCTCCAAGAATTTGACATTGAGATTCGAGACAAAAGAGGATGCGAGAATTTAGTGGCTGACCACTTAAGCAGAATAAAAGTACCTTTTGACAACATCCCTATTAAAGAAGAATTCCCTGATGAGAGCCTATTCTCGACCGAGGTACGTCTCCCATGGTATGCAGATTTAGTAAACTTTCTAGCCACAGGATTATTACCCACTAAGGTAGCACGTTCCGTGAGGGACAAGCTTAGACGCAACGCTCGATATTACATTTGGGATGACCCATACTTATGGAAACACTGTTCAGACCAGATAATACGAAGATGTGTTCCAGAAACTGAGGTAACTTCTATCCTTAATTTTTGTCATGCTGAAGCTTGTGGAGGTCACTTTGGCCCTAAGCGGACCGCTCATAAGGTGTTAGAATGTGGGCTATATTGGCCCACAATTTTTCGAGATGCATATAACTTCTGTAAGTCTTGCGATAGGTGCCAACATACAGGTAACATCACTAAACGAAATCAAATGCCCCTTTCCCCGATTCATGTATGCGAAATCTTTGATGTATGGGGTATCGATTTCATGGGCCCATTTATTTCTTCATTTAGCAATGTATACATAATTCTTGCAGTAGACTATGTTTCTAAGTGGATAGAAGCAAAATCTACTCATAATGATAATGCCAAAACTGCTATGGAGTTTTTAAAACAAACTATCTTTTCTAGGTTTGGCACACCTCGAGCCCTAATCAGTGATCGTGGCACCCACTTTTGTAATAAGGTCATGGAGGCACTGTTGGCAAAATATGGAGTCCACCACCGTATAGCTACGGCTTACCATCCCCAAACGAACGGTCAAGCCGAGGTCTCAAACAGGGAAATCAAGACTATTTTGGAGAAAACAGTTCGTCCTAACCGAAAGGATTGGAGCCTTCGGCTAAATGATACACTTTGGGCCTATAGGACTGCGTATAAGGGACCGATTGGTATGACCCCGTATCGACTTGTTTTTGGTAAAGCCTGCCACCTTCCAGTTGAATTGGAACATAAAGCCTATTGGGCCATTCGACAGTGTAACTTGGAGTTAGAACCTGCAGGAAAGGCAAGGAAATTAGACATCCAAGAGTTAGAAGAAATTCGTAATGATGCCTACGAAAATGCTTACATTTATAAAGACAAGACAAAGTTGTTTCACGATAAGAGAATAGCTCAGAAGCATTTTTCAGTAGGACAAAAAGTTTTACTTTATAACTCTGTGTTAAAGTTATTCCCAGGTAAGCTTCGATCACGATGGCAAGGACCTTTCGTTGTTACTAAAGTGTTCACACATGGAGCGGTTGAAATAGAGAGTGAAGAATCTGGAAAGCAGTTTGTAGTCAATGGCCAGCGGTTGAAGCCATTTTATGAGAATTTTCAAGCCCACACGGTTGAGGAAATCCATTTGGAACCACCATAGAACCAATAACGGCGTCGAGCTAACGACGTTAAACAAGCGCTTGTTGGGAGGCAACCCAAATTTTATTTTTATTTATTATTTTTCTTTACTTTATTTATTACTTTATTTTATTATTTATTACTTATTTGGATATTAATCAATTTTTCTTCTTTTGCTTAGAAAAAAAATGAAGCAAACCGTTAAGCAACACTTAAAGCGCATTGAGGCCTGACTTGAAACCTTTGGCCAGCAACTGACCAAGCTCATTGCCATCATTTGTGATCACACGGGGAGTTTTTCTAAACTTTTTCTACCTATTTATTTCTTTTCGTCCACATTGAGGACAATGTGCTTTCAGTAGGGGAGGTACTCTTCGTTATTATTTTCATGCCCAAGATTTTTACCAAGAATTGCCTACTGTTTGTCCTACAAGCATGATTCTTGTTTTCTGAGAAAATTACGAATTTTTCATAATTGATGCCATCTCCACTGTTTTATTTTTATTAGAGTAAAAATAATTGTGACTCATAAAGTTAACTCTATCTTGCTTTTCGTAAAATTGATCAAGTTTAAATACAAAGTGGACACTTAATATGATTGCATGCTAAAATATGTTGATGACTATTAAGGTAATTACTGAAACTTATTTTTGACACTTGATTATTATTATTATTTCTCTAAAGTCCTCATAAAAAAGTTATTATTAATGTCATTTAATGTTCCGTGGTTATGAGTGCAGCTTAAAAACGTGACTGACTGAGTAACCGGGGTAGGGTGCTTGGGTTGTCATCCTATTTCGCGTCAAAAGGTTGTGTGACGTGTTAGATAAAACTCCGCTAACCGGAATTAATTTTTAAGAACATGTTGGGCTGAGTAACCGGGGTGGGGTGCTTGGCTGTCATCTCTTTTCGCGTCAAAAGGTTTGATGTGTTCTTAAGAAAAATTATAATAAATTAGGAGTTTGCTGGGCTGAGTAACCGGGGTGGGGTGCTTGGCTGTCATCTCTCTTCGCGTCAAAAGGTTCAGTATATTTCTAAAGCATAAAAAAAAGAGAGAAAAAAACAAAAAGAAAAAGAAAAAGAAAAAATTTTGGGACTAAAGGAGGAAACAAATAGAGTGTCTTGGTAGGTTTGGTAATTTATCTAATTTTCATTAAATAATTCAAGTTGATTCTAATTTTTGTGTGTATTAATTAGAAAACTTATTCTATTTTACTTAAAGCAAGCCTAGGGTTCTCTTTATTTTTCATATGCATTTTTGACTGATTTTTATAAAACTTTGGAGTTGTATTTCTTTTATGGCAGAATCTAACTTTCACAGTAGATAGGAACCATACTTGAGGGCAAGCATGGGCTAAGTAGGGGGGATTTGATAACACTCTAGAATAACGTATTTTTATATATTAATTATGTATTTATTCTGAGTATGATCCTGCTAATTTGAGCTATTTATGATCTTTTATCTCATAGGGACTAAATTTGAAGCAAAAGCAAAATTAAGGGCCAAAAGCGTGAATTTAGAGATAAAATGGGCCAATGTGCGACACAAGGAAAAGTTGGTGCCAAAAGTGCAAGCATGGAGGACACAAGGGTTGAAATGCAAAAAGAAGAGATTTTATTTTATTAAACTCTGTTTTAATTATATTAGGATAATTAATATTGAGATAATTATTAAGGATTATTTTTAGGATTTTATTTTATCTTTATTTATCTTCAATTAAATGTATTTATCTTTTAGGAATTTAAGTAGAATTAGAATATCTCCCCTAGCACTATAAATAGGGGGTGAAGTGACTCAAAAGGGGAGCCCATCTTTTCTTTTTCTGTAAACACTCTCTCCCCAAAAGTCTAGGCTTTTGTTCTTTTCATATTTCTTTTCAATAAAATCTTTATTTTTATTTTATTTATTTTCTTTTCTACCACAACCATGAGCCACTAAACCCATCTAGCCGAAGGTTGTCAAAAATCCCCAAAAGGGTTATTGAGGCTTAGAATCCGTACTTAGCCTTCTCAACGAGTATTCATCGTTTCTCCGCACTACGGGGCTGACGCTTCCGTCCATGTCCCTTAAGAAGTAAGCTTTTCAACGTATGCAAAGGCGACCGCTTTGTATGTTTTGGGAAGGTTGCACAGTCGGTTCGTTAGCTTACTGCGTCAGAGGTTGGCGAGCCCAAGAGACAAAATGGCGTGGGATTCGCCATTGAGAAGCGTTGATCTAGCATAAGACGATCCCACAGAAGCGATTGTTGGCTAGAGTCAGGTTCCACCAAATTGTAAGTCTAAATCATTGGAGCTGGTGGTCGTAGGCGTCCTCTTCCACTATAACTGGCTTATTCGGTTTGGGAAGGATCATCTAAAAGCTGAGGATTTAACCCAAGGCAGAACGAGACAACTGGAGGCTGGAATCTCCTATAAGAATTTTCTTTCTCTCAACTCTATTTTTTATTTTTTTTTTCTAATTTTCAATTCAATATTCTTAATTCTGTTTTTATTTTATTTTTCGTTTCTAGATCCAACAATTTAATTCTTCTATTGTTTTTATTTTTTTTAGGAACGCAGGTTGTCTTGGGCAAGACTCTGCCTGGGATATCACGAAACAAGATATTTTGCAAGTCCAGTCCCTGAGGATTTGACCCTACTTCCCTTTTACTATTCTTTTCATTATTTATTAGGGATAGGATATTTTTGGTGCTTTCAACGACCGCATCAGTTAAATTGGTCAGTTTAGTAATTTTCAGTTTGAACAGTTCAATTGGTCTATTTGGTTCAAAGTAAATAAATTTTTTAAAATAAAAAAAATTAAAAATAATATAAAATCTGGTTCTACCAATTTTTTTAACTTGATTCAATTGATCCGTATCTATTTCTGAGTCAAACAATTTTTTAATACTCTCCAACTAATACCTCGATATGTTTTTGATCCAACCGACTGATCTAGTCAGACATCACTTATTTCAAGCTCACAAAAAAAAAAAGATCTAAAATAGACTATACCTGGATTATCACACAAGCTGGCCGTCAAGTTTGCAACAGAATTTTGCTTCACAAAAATGTGGTTGATTTTCACCTCCACATGTACACAATAATTGCCCTGTCAGTCTCAAGTATTATTAGGGTTGGAAAAAAAAATCAAGAAATCTAAAATCCATTTGAATAAATAGAAGTGTTCAAATAGTCGGTTCAGTTATTAATTGAAGTACTCGAAATGTAAAATTTTTCATCGTTAACTGAATTGAAAATTTTTCAAATACATTAACCGAAGAAATCCGATTAAACATAACTAAAATTACCTTACTTTTACCTTTATACCAACACTTTAATTAATATTCTTATAAGCCGATTGAGTCTTAGCTCGATTGACTTAGCCGTTATTGTCAATACAGGAAGACGTGAGTTCGAGTGTGCTGAAACGTATTATCCTCTTATTTATGAGTAGTTTTAAGCATTGTGCTCAAAAAGAGCAGATATAATCAGAACGTTAAATAAAAAAAATCTAACATGTAATCACTTTCAAAATCTAAAATGTGATTTCTACTTTATAAAAAAATAATTAAGTAGTAGTATTTAAGTATATCTTATGATCAAATTTTCTTTTTGTTGATGTTGATACCCACCTTTTATATTGAAATCCATTATTAAGGGTGAAGGGGTGATGGCCCATTTGATTCACGTGATGCACATGAATAACATGTTTTTAAAATCGGATTGATAGTTAAATTGGTTAATTTATTAATTTTCGGTTTTAATAATTTAATTGGTCTATTTGGTTCAAAGTAAATAAATTCTTTTAAATGAAAAAAATTATAAAAAATTATAAAATCTGATTCTACTATTTTTTTTAACTCGATTCAATTGATCCGTACCTATTCATAAGTCAAACAATTTTTTTATCACTCTCCAAAGCAACAACTTGACATGTTCTTAATCCAATCGACTGATCCAGTAGACATCACTTATTTCAAGCTCACAAAAAAAAAAGTGACCTAAAATAGACTATACCTGGATTATCAGGCAAGCTGGCCATCAAGTTTGCAACAAAATTTTGCTTCACAAAAATGTGGTTGATTTTCACCTCCACATGTACACAATAATTGCCTTGTCAGTCTCAAGTATTATTAGGGTTGGGAAAAAAATTCAAGAAATCTAAAATCCATTTGAATAAATAGGGGTGTTCAAATGGTCGGTTCAGTTATTAATCAAATTACTCAAAATGTAAAATTTTTTAACCGTTAATCGAACCGAATTTTTTTTCAAATACATTAACCGAATCGAAATATTTCGGTTAACTGAATTAACTAAAATTTTTATTTTTTGTCTTTTGGTTAAAATAAGTATAAAACATATAAAATATATATTGTTAATGTTTATTTTTTAATAGTTTAAAAAATATATTATATATACTATATATATTTATTTCGGTTAATTATCCGATTTCAAATCGAATTAACCGATAATCAAAATTTTAAAAAATCATTAACCGACCTTCGACCGAACTAAATTCGGCTATTGGCTGATTAACCGAATTAGATCGATTCAGTTGATCAATTTAGTTTTGACCAAACTATGAACACCCCTATGAATAAGTAGTGTTTATAAGTTAAAAACTATAATTATTCTCATCAAAATGAATAAACTTTATTTTATGGAATAAATATAAATATCCGAAAATAGTAAAAATAACCTCAATAAAATTAATTTTCAAAAAATATTGTATAATAGTTACTAATTATTTTTTATTTTCTTTGAAAATTTAATTTTTAAAAATATTTATGAAAAAAATTGAAATTTTACTAAATAAAATCTATAAAATAAAATCATTTTGTTAAATAAAATTCAAAAATCCAAAACCCAATATGAGTATAAAAGCTCGAATAAATATTAGTATTATCCAACAAACCAAATGATTATAAAAGTTAATGACTAAGAAAATCAACAAACTAACCAAGCAATCTCTCGACTCCTCGCACTCAATGAACTGAATTGGTACAATCAACTAGGCTTTGATCTCTAATTTTCCTACCTTTCATTATGTTTATTGGTTACAATCACTAACATACATTTATATCATCAATTCAAGCAAGCAATAACACATTCACTCACAACGCATTAAATATTGTGGAGTGTGAGTCGCATTTCGTCTGAAATCAAACAGACGTTCCTACGAGCCGATAGCGACGTCACAACATGGCGACGTGTTCCCTACTCAATTGGGTTTCTTCTTCTAATTTAACTCTATTATCTTTTCCTAGTCAAACTCTAATAACTTTAAGATATTCTAATGAAATTAAGTTGTGAATTTTAGCCTATAAATAGGGCTTTTAGCAATCCTAGAGATTTTGATTCAATGATAAAATTAATTGAGTTTGTGAAAATTTTGGAAGAACTTTGTATTATTTCGGGTTTCGAATTTGTTTGTTTCTCTATCTTGTACCCACTTTTTTTTTGCCCACTTCGGAAAAAATTTTCTGTGTAAATATTTATATCCAATTTTTCTCGTTTTTCATTCGTGTTCGTTGCTTACTTCGGGTTTAACACAACAAATATCTACTCACATCATCATCAATTTACACCACTAATCGCTAAGCATAGCTACTTCAAACTGCAAAAGTTCTCTACAAATTTATAAAAGCTAAGAATGAAGTGAAAATTTTCTTCCCTCTTTGATTTGCAATTGACAAGAAGTATTTATAAGTCCTCTTCTAAATTTAGAAAACGACCAAATTCTCTTTCATTAATCGAGAAATTTCATAAAATCGTCGCGACGCAAATCCTTATTCGTCGCGACATTGTCGTAATTTCCTACAATTTGTTGATTTCTTCAAACTCGATAAGCAAATTCGCAATGTTCTACTTGCTACTAACTCTTTTCAACCTATACATCAAGCTCAAATGAGATTAAAACATCCTAAACACTAAAATTAACTAAAAATGGAAAAAAAAATTAAATTCTAAAACATAAAAAACAACATAAACATAGAAATTCTACTTGAAAGCAAGCACTAACCCAGAGTGCAATTAATCCAAAATAATATAGCAAATAAGATGCTGTCATGACCTACCAATTCTTTCTTTTAAAATTTTAATCTATATTACTTTTTATTTAACTCATGGAATAAGTTATTAGATGTTTTTTTTTTCACCGATTGAGTCTTAATTCTATTAATATCAGTATTATTGTCAACGCGGGAGGACATGGGTTCGAGTGCGTTGAAGCGCATTATCCTTCTATTTAAGGGTTAGGGAGAGGGGCTATGAGTAGTTCTAGGCATTGTATCAAAAAGAGCAAATATGATAAGAACCTATAATGAGATTAATGTTAAAAAAAGATGTAAATTATGAGTAAAAAAAAATTAAACACATAAATTCATTAGATAAATCAATACTAAATGCACGATAGTTATTTATCACGGTTTTGTCATCAATTATGAGTTACTGTCGAGTTGATTTGTGGCATCAACTCAATGAAAAACATTATTAATATATACAAGTGATGGAGATAATAAATTATACATATTAAAATCAAAATTTATAAAATATATTAAGATAAAGTTTTAATAATTTAATTGGCACGGGTTCCAGTCCCATCTTATGTATATTTTTTAATTGGTTTTCCTAAAATGAAAAAACCTAAAATACCCTTGAATTATATAACTTTTTTAATTACGAAAGGACATTTTCGTAATTTTTTGACTAAGTTGGTGACTCGGTTGAGGGTGACACCGACTCAGTCAGGGGCTTAATAAATAGTAAGTATATATATACAACTGATGAAAATAATATATTGTGCATATTAAAACCAAAATGTATAAAAATACATTAAAATAAAGGTTTAGAATTGGCATAGGTTCAAATCTCACCATATGCATATTTTTTAATTGGTTTTTGTTAAAATGAAAAAGACTAAAATTACCTTGAATAATATAACCTTTTTTAATTATGAAAGAACATTTTTATAATTTCTTGATCAAGTTGGTGACCCGGTTGAGGGTGACACCAATTTAGTCAGGGGCTTAATAAATAGTAAGTATAGATATACATCTGATGAATATAAGGAATTGAGCATATTAAAATCAAAATGTATAAAATATATTAAAATAAAGACATGGGTTCAAATCTCACCATATGTATATTTTTTAGTTAGTTTTTGTTAAAATGAAAAGACTCAAATAACCTTAAATAATATAACTTTTTTAATTACGAAATGACATTTTTGTAATTTTTTGATCGAGTTGATGACCCGGTCAAGGGTGATACCAACTTAGTCAATGGCTTAATTAATAGTATAGATGTTGATCATGCATGCATATTATTTGAATCAATACTTTATTTGGGCTATTATTTGAATCAATACTCAATTTCTAAGATCAGGGTTACTTGTCAGGCATTCGTTTGGCACGGGTTCGAATCGTGTTATTCCCATCCCCTTCCTCTAATATTGTATTAAAAAAGAGGGTTTTTTTGGGTAAACTACATTAATAGTTACCCAATTATGGTTTTTTTTTTGTCACTCAACTATAAAAAATTACAAAATGGTCATCCAACTATGAAATGTTAAAAAATGGTCACCCAACTATTCATTTTTTTCTTTTTTAATCATCCAACTATCTTGGATTTTTCGGTGTTTCCATTTTTACGTTAGCCAACTGGTAGCGGCGTCCATGGGTTGGGCCACAACTCGGTTCCAAAATATTTTTCAAGCCCAGATGGGCCAGCCTGTCCCGCCCAAAAATATTATTTTTATAATTAAATTTTAACCTAAAAATATTTTTTTATTATTAAATTGAATTCAAGCCAATCCGGTCCAGTTTAAAGAACAAAAAAACACATATTGAGAGAACTCAAATCTAATCTATTTTACTTTAAAACTAAAAAAAAGTCCATTAAATTTGGGTTTAATTGAATTGATTCGTATGATCACTTCATTTTAATCAGGGATGGGGAACTCTCAATTTTTATTTAATTTATAAATAATTATAATTTTTTTATAATGTAAAATACATATATTATTTTTAAAATAGTGAAACAAATTTAAAATTCTATGTAAAATTTATTTATTTTTAAATGTCATAAAGAAGTTATTGATGATTTTTATTTATTTAAAAAATTATAAATTAAATAAAAATAAAAATATTTATAAAAATTTGAAACTTTATCAAATAAGGCACAAAAACAATAAACAGAACTCATTTTTATCAAAATAAATCCAAAAATTCAAACACCAAATTAGTTTAAAAACAAAGAATAAATCGAATTATCATAAAACATTTAAAAAATTTCAAAGAAATCCGATTAAACTGAACCAAAATTACCTTACTTTTTCCTTTATACCAACACTTTAATTAATATTCTTATAAGCCGATTGAGTCTTAGCTTGATTGACTTAGTCATTATTGTCAATACAGGAAGACGTGAGCTCGAGTGTGCTGAAACGTATTATCCTCTTATTTATGAGTAGTTTTAAGCATTGTGCTCAAAAAGAGCAGATATAATCAGAACGTTAAATAAAAAAAAATCTAACATGTAATCACTTTCAAAATCTAAAATGTGATTTCTACTTTATAAAAAATAATTAAGTAATAGTATTTAAGTATATCTTATGATCAAATTTTCTTTTTGTTGATGTTGATACCCACCTTTTATATTGAAATACATTATTAAGGGTGAAGGGGTGATGGCCCATTTGATTCACGTGATGCACATGAATAACATGTTTTTAAAATTGGATTGATAGTTAAATTGGTCCATTTATTAATTTTCGGTTTTAACAATTTAATTGGCCTATTCGGCTCAAAGTAAATTAATTCTTTTAAATGAAAAAAATTATAAAATATTATAAAATCTGGTTCTACTATTTTTTTATAACTCGATTCAATTGATCCGTACCTATTTGTGAGTCAAACAATTTTTTATCACTCTCCAAAGCAATAACTTGACATGTTCTTAATCCAATCGACTGATCGAGTAGACATCACTTATTTCAAGCTCACAAAAAAAAAAGTGATCTAAAATAGACTATACCCGGATTATCAGGCAAGCTGGCCATCAAGTTTGCAACAAAATTTTGCTTCACAAAAATGTGGTTGATTTTCACCTCCACATGTACACAATAATTGCCTTGTCAGTCTCAAGTACTATTAGGGTTGGAAAAAAAATCAAGAAATCTAAAATCCATTTGAATAAATAGGGGCGTTCAAATAGTCGGTTCAGTTATTAATCGAATTACTCAAAATGTAAAATTTGTTAACCGTTAATCGAACCGAATTTTTTTTCAAATACATTAACCGAATCGAAATATTTCGGTTAACTGAATTAACTAAAATTTTTATTTTTTGTCTTTTGGTTAAAATAAGTATAAAACATATAAAATATATATTGTTAATGTTTATTTTTTTAATAGTTTAAAAAATATATTATATATACTATATATATTTATTTCGGTTAATTACCCGATTTCGAATCGAATTAACCGATAATCAAAATTTTAAAAAATCATTAACCGACCTTCGACCGAACTAAATTCGACTATCGGCCGATTAACCGAATTAGATCGGTTCAGTTGATCAATTCAGTTTTGACCAAACTATGAACACCCCTATGAATAAGTAGTGTTTATAAGTTAAAAACTATAATTATTCTGATCAAAATGAATAAACTTTATTTTATGGAATAAATATAAATATCCGAAAATAGTAAAAATAACCTCAATAAAATTAATTTTCAAAAAATATTGTATAATAGTTACTGATTATTTTTTATTTTCTTTGAAAATTTAATTTTTAAAAATATTTATAAAAAAAAATTGAAATTTTACTAAATAAAATCTATAAAATAAAATCATTTTGTTAAATAAAATTCAAAAATCCAAAACCCAATATGAGTATAAAAGCTCGAATAAATATTAGTATTATCCAACAAACCAAATGATTAGAAAAGTTAATGACTAAGAAAATCAACAAACTAACCAAGCAATCTCTCGACTCCTCGCACTCAATGAGCTGGATTGGTACAATCAACTAGGCTTTGATCTCTAATTTTCCTACCTTTCATTATGTTTATGGGTTACAATCACTAACATACATTTATATCATCAATTCAAGCAAGCAATTATAACACATTCACTCTCAACGCATTAAATATTGTGGAGTGTGAGTCGCATTTCGTCTGAAATCGAACCGACGTTTCTACGAGCCGATAGCGACGTCACAACATGGCGACGTGTTCCCTACTCAACTGGGTTTCTTCTTCTAATTTAACTCTATTATCTTTTCCTAGTCAAACTCTAATAACTTTAAGATATTCTAATGAAATTAAGTTGCGAATTTTAGCCTATAAATAGGGCTTTTAGCAATCCTAGAGATTTTGATTCAATGATAAAATTAATCGAGTTTGTGAGAATTTCGGGAGAACTTTGTATTATTTCGGGTTCGAATTTGTTTGTTTCTCCATCTTGTACCCACTTTTTTTTTTGCCCACTTCGGAAAAAATTTTCTATGTAAATATTTATATCCAATTTTTCTAGTTTTTCATTCGTGTTCGTTGCTTACTTTGGGTTTAACACAACAAATATCTACTCACATCATCATCAATTTACACCACTAATCGCTAAGCATAGCTACTTCAAACTGCAAAAGTTCTCTACAAATTTATAAAAGCTAAGAATGAAGTGAAAATTTTCTTCCCTCTTTGATTTGCAATTGACAAGAAGTATTTATAAGTCCTCTTCTGAATTTAGAAAACGACCAAATTCTCTTTCTTTAATCGAGAAATTTCATACAATCGTCGCGACGCAAATCCTTATTCGTCGCGACGTTGTCGTAATTTCCTATAATTTGTTGATTTCTTCAAACTCGATAAGCAAATTCGCAATGTTCTACTTGCTACTAACTCTTTTCAACCTATACATTAAGCTCAAATGAGATTAAAACATCCTAAACACTAAAAACAACTAAAATTAACTAAAAATAGAAAAAATAACAATTAAATTCTAAAACATAAAAAACAACATAAACATAGAAATTCTACTTGAAAGCAAGCACTAACCCAGAGTGCAATTAATCCAAAATAATATAGCAAATAAGATGCTGTCATGACCTACTAATGGAATAAGTTATTAGATGTTATTTTTTTGACCGGTTGAGTCTTAATTCTATTAATATCAATATTATTGTCAACGCGGGAGGACATGGGTTCGAGTGCATTGAAACGCATTATCCTTCTATTTAAGGGTTAGGGAGAGGGGCTATGAGTAGTTCTAGACATTGTATCAAAAAGAGCAAATATAATAAGAACCTATAATGAGATTAATGTTAAAAAAAGATGTAAATTATGAGTAAAAAAATTAAACACATAAATTCATTAGATAAAACAATACTAAATGCACGATAGTTATTTATCATGATTTTGTCATCAACTATGAGTTACTATCGAGTTGATTTGTGGCATCAACTCAATGAACAATATTATTAATATATACAAGTGATGGAGATAATAAATTATACATATTAAAATCAAAATGTATAAAATATATTAAGATAAAGTTTTAATAATTTAATTGGCACGGGTTCAAGTCCCATCTTATGTATATTTTTTAATTGGTTTTCCTAAAATGAAAAACCTAAAATACCCTTGAATTATATAACTTTTCTAATTACGAAAGGACATTTTCGTAATTTTTTGACTAAGTTGGTGACTCGATTGAGAGTGAAACTGACTCAGCCAGGGGCTTAATAAATATTAAGTATATATATACAATTGATGAAGATAATATATTGTGCATATTAAAACCAAAATGTATAAAAATACATTAAAATAAAGGTTTAGAATTGGCATAGGTTCAAATCTCACCGTATGTATATTTTTTAGTTGGTTTTTGTTAAAATGAAAAGACTAAAATACCCTTGAATAATATAACCTTTTTTTAATTATGAAAGAACATTTTTATAATTTCTTGATCAAGTTGGTGACCCGGTTGAGGGTGACACCAACTCAGTCAGGGGCTTAATAAATAGTAAGTATAGATATACAACTGATGAATATAACGAATTGTGAATATTAAAACCAAAATGTATAAAATATATTAAAATAAAGTTTTGGTTTAGTGGTGAATTTAAAATTTTAGTAATGTAATTGACATGGGTTCAAATCTCACCATATGTATATTTTTTAATTGGTTTTTGTTAAAATGAAAAGACTCAAATAACCTTGAATAATATAACTTTTTTAATTACAAAAGGACATTTTCGTAATTTTTTGACCGAGTTGGTGGCCCGGTTAAGGATGATACTAGCTTAGTCATTGGCTTAATTAATAGTATAGATGTTGATCATGCATATTATTTGAATCAATACTTTCTTTGGGCTATTATTTGAATCAATACTCAATTTCTAAGATGAGGGTTCTTGTCAGGCATTCGTTTGGCACATGTTCGAATCGTGTTACCTCCATCTCCTTCCCCTAATATTGTATTAAAAAAGAGGGGTTTTTTTTTGGGTAAACTACATTAATAGTCACCCAACTATGGTTTTTTTTGTCACTCAACTACAAAAAACTACAAAATGGTCATCCAACTATGAAAAGTTGAAAATTGGTCGCCCAACTATGAAAAGTTGAAAAATGGTCACCCAACTATTCATTTTTTAATTTTTGATCATCCAACTATCTTAGATTTTTTAGTGTTTCCATTTTGCCATTAGCCAACCGGTCGCGGTGTCCACGGGTTGGGCCATGACTCGGTTTCAAAATATTTTTCAAGCCCAAACGGGCCAGCCTAACCCGCCCAAAAAACCCGTTTTAAAATTAAAAATATTAAAAAATATTTTTTATTTACTATTTTATATATTTTTATAATTAAATTTTCACCTAAAAATATTTTTATTATTATTTAAATTGAATTCAAGCCAATCCGATCCAGTTTAAATTACAAAAATCATTTTCCAAGCCCAACCCAAGACAAGTCAAGCCTATTGGGTTGGGTTTCGGGTTCCTATCATTCAAGATGTTGCAATAATAACTATATCAATCAAACTAAGATTTAATTGAAAAAACAGGTATTGAGAGGACTCAAATCTAATCTATTTTACTTTAAAACTAAAAAAATTCCATTGAATTTGGGTTTAATTGAATTGATTCGTATAATCACTTCATTTTAATCAGAGATAGGGGAAGAGTTTGTTTTATTTAATTTATAAATAATTATAATTTTTTGATAATGTAAAATACATATATTATTTTTAAAATAGTGAAACAAATTTAAAATTCTATGTAAAATTTATTTATTTTTAAATGTCTTAAAGAAGTTATTGATTATTTTTATTTATTTGAAAAAATTATAAATTAGTTTAAAAACAAAGAATAAATCGAATTATCATAAAACATTCAAAATATTTCAAAGAAATCCGATTAAACTGAACCAAAATTACCTTACTTTTACCATTATACCAACACTTTAATTAATATTCTTATAAGCCGATTGAGTCTTAGCTCGATTGGCTTAGTCATTATTGTCAATGCAGGAGGACGTGAGTTCGAGTGCGCTGAAACATATTATCCTCTTATTTATGAGTAGTTTTAGGTAGTACGCTAAAAAAGAGCAGATATAATGAGAACGTATAATAAAATTATTCAAAAAAATTAATATTCATATAATTACTTTTAAAAGCTAACATTTAATCACTTTTAAAATCTAAAATGTGAATTCTACTTTATAAAAAATAATTAAGTAATAGTATTTAAGTATATCTTATGATCAATTTTCCTTTTTGTTGATGTTGATACCCACATTTTATATTGAAATACATTATTAAGGGTGAAGGGGTGATGGCCCATTTGATTCACGTGATGCACGTGCTGCCACCTAACAATGTCTTACATGTGGCACTTGGCACCGGCTTTATAAAATGAAATTTTACTTTTTTTGGCATAATGACTCTTTTGATCCTTTAACTTTACGAAAAAGTCATTTTAGTCATTCATTTAATTTGTTATCCTTTTTAGCCCTTAAACTTGCGTTTTTTGTCAAATCACCATAAAATAGATAGAAAAGTTGATACTACATACACGTAAATTGTCACGTGGATGACATGTCAACATTTAATTTTATATATTTTTAAAATTTTAAATATTAATTAATGCTAACATATTATCCATGTGTATCCCACGTGCAAATTAACAAACGTTAACTTTTTTATTCATTTTGGGGTGATTTGACGAAAAATACAAGTTTAAGGGTTAAAAGAGGTGAAAAATAATAGGAAGGCTAAAATGACCTTTTTTCGTAAAGTTGGAGGACAAAAAAGGCATTATGCTTTTTTTTCAACAGTTAAATTTTAGTCATTCCTTAAAACATATCATACATACTAAAATAATATTTTAAAAAATAAAATTCTTTTAGTATAGTTAAAATACTCACAATTGATGTAATTTTACATCTAGAAGATAAGTGGAAGATTTATTTGCAACATAAACCCTTTTACTATTTTATTGTTTATTATAAGGGCTTCCATCTTTTTCATTTACTAATTTAATCCTTATAGTTTTATAGTTTGTAACACCCCACACCTGGCCCGGATGTTGTGGCCGAATCTTGAGGAATTACATAAACTTGTTTAGAAACTAAAATATAACTCTTGAAAATTAGGTGATCTTAAAAAGTTAGTTTTCGCAAACCTCTTTCTAGTTTTTAGAAAATTTGAGTTTTAAGTTATTCATTTTATGGAAGATTGTTTAATTGGTTAATTTGTTTTGCAGTGGAAATTTTAGAGTACTAAATTTTGAAAACCATGACTTTAATTTGTGAAAACATATAACTTTGCAGTTACGATAAAAATATAAAACAACCAAATGAGAAATTAAGTCTAAAATAGTTTATAGTCCAAAAAGTCTGAAAAGTCCAGAATAATTATAAAAAAAACGTAAATTGTCTTATTTATTAATCAAAATATCAATCCGAGCTCTCGCACGCTGCTCGGTCCTAGGTTTGTTGATCACCTAAGAAGATGAACATAATTGGGTGAGCTTACAAGCTTAGTGTGTAACTCAGCCCATACAAATAGAACATATAGCAAAATCATGGAAAAGTCATAGTGCGAACAGTTACAAATGCATGACATATCTCGCGATGCAATATGACAGATAGATCGATTACAAATATAGGTGCAATTACATATACATATACATATACATATGCAGATATAGATACAGATACAAATACATATACAGATCCTACTCCCATCCGCTACACACTAGCTTCGTCCATCTCTACACGCCAATTAGGGTAATAAATATCCATCCAACCCCATACACCATAATAGTGAGTATATGTCACTTTTCAAAATAGTGCAGTCAAGCTGCCAAAAATCATGTGGTAATCTACCAAAAGCAGATAAGTGTGGTCAAGTCACCAGAACAGATATGTGGTTTAAACAACTAGATAAGATTGATCATTAAACTGCCAACACTTCCTTCGTCACATAATTATCTCACCCCAATGCATATGCAATTACTAACTAGATACCCAGATACACACATTTCATACATGTTTTACGCATCAAAACATGCTAACATACTTTCAAAAGTTGCACATACAGAAACAGAATTTCAAATTTCATACATAAAGGTCATACATAACACATAACAGACTTTACGAAGTGGCTAACCTCAAAGCATACATCAAACACGGCCATAACTAATTTTTACTGAAAATGGGTCCACACGTCTGTATGGCCTACACGACCCACTTGACCCAACCCGTGTGGCCCACACGGCCTAACACATGGTCATGTGGCGTTGATAGTGAGTTTTTTTGGCTTCACATCGTTTGCTAATTTTTGGGATAGAAGGTACACACTTGGTCATTTTTTGATGCCAACATAACAACGAGGATTCCAAAACCTAAAACGACATTAAGAAGTGAGAATTATCAGTGATATGTTAATTCCAAATCACTAACTCGTCTGCAAACACTAATGTTTGGCCTTAACAACACTAATCAACCACTAACACAAACATTTGATCACTTACCTAATCAGAACCGCAACCCTACAAATCTCCTAAGTCGTCGACGATAAATCACGCTCCTCACAATCTTCCCTTAACATGATCAAATCAATTAGTCCATAAACCTACTTCCTTGTAACAATAGAATGAAATACTAACAAGAAGATATACGAGCCCTTACCGAACCTTTACAATATGCACAACCAACACCAAAGATAGAACCACGACAAAACAAAGGCACGGGATGGCAAAAGGAAATCTTTAGGAGAAGCAAAGAAAATTGGACTAATCAAGACTTACCATTTATATGCAACAAATTTGCAAAATTTAACAATTCAAGTTTAAGTATTTACCAACGGTTGGACTAACTTTCACTTTTTGTAAAGCACGAGGATTAAATTCTAACAAATTAAAATAGAAAGATCAATTTTTAAGTTTTTTTAAAAAGGGATTGTATTAATAATTAGAGCAGTTTTAAATTGTTCTAATATCACGTTTCGCACATATGGGTCTTTAACAATTAGCCATCTCTATAATAACTATCATCTATAACAACATTTCATTATAATAATCAAGTTTGTTGCAACTAGCCACAAATGGTTGTTTCATGCTTACGAGTGTGTATTTTTTGACTTTGTCAGTGTTTGTTGGGGTCGGGCCTAAACTATCATTTGTAGACATCCATTTGAAGATCTACGTTACCACCGAAATTGAAAATATTCCTTTGAAAATAAAGTTGTTCCCACTAAATCTTTCCTCCAACATAGAAAATTCTTGGTGGAGGATTTATGTCCACCATGCTCTAATTCACAAGAAGATAACCAACATCTACTCAGGGATTGCTAGGTTACTTGGAATATTTGGTGTTCCATTTCTGATTCTACCCAGGACCCCCATTCATGGTGTCAATTGGGATGACTGGCTTGTCGGTAACCTCTTTTCTAAGGTTTGGGATAGCAAACCTAAAATCCCTTGGAATGACCTATTTGCTTTTACCCTATGAGAGGTTTGGCTTACTCACAATGCTCTATCATTAGAGATTATTATCTTAAAGGATAGCTCCTCAATAGAGTTAATAGAAAGGAGTTACCCTATTTTAATCTAATGTCTTGGAAACCACCTCCAGTGGACTAGTTCAAACTTAACACTAATGGATCATCCATAGGTTATCACAAAAATATATCTTATAATGATTATGTTATAATTCGTCTATTATACTAATTATATCTAAATACTAAGGGTGGGTTTGGATGGGCGATTCTATGCCGTGGGGTGCGGTGCAGTGCGGTCCGTTTAACTTACTTTTTGTCTTACACTACAGTATCACTACAGTATCAAATCTCACCTCCACTGCTATTTTTACACTAACCACAGGTAAACTCACCACCCATCCAAACCCACCCTAAGTATATCTAATAGATATCTAATAAGTGCAAGGAATGTAGAATTAAATAAAAGGACTTGAAAAACTCACAGCCCATCCAAACTCTCTATTCGATTCGTTAGAATCCGATCCAAGAACAGGGATTACTAGTAAAAATATGATTTTCGAGAGATATAGAAAGATGCAAAACTCTATATTTCTATTCTATTTTTTCTCTATTTAATTTATATATACATATGCTATAGAGGAAGATAAATTTTGTTTTATTTGTCTCTCCAAATTCTAATTTCATTTCATAGAACGAAAAATTCACTTTTTATCTCATTGCTAGAGGTTTACTCATTAGTAATATTGGATAATAATAATTATCCACATAATTTGTTTTTCGACAATTCCATTTTTTGTCACAAAGTCAAAGCTCATTACACGGGCTTTGACTTTGATTATGATAAACTAACTAATTACCTTTTCACTACAAATTTTGATTCAAAGGAAAAACAAAACTGTGGAGTTAAACTAACTCATTTAGAACACCTTTTAAAGGATCACGTGGTATGATTGGATCGAATAAACTTTTATGGAATAAATATTCAGCCGCCTGTGAACCTTCCAGTATTGTTTTAGTCAATGTTTTTACATCTTTTGTTAATTTGGTTATTATTCTTTTTTAACTAAATTTGACTATTAACTTTTAAAAAGAGTAAAATCATTTTTTAATAGAAATAATAATTTTTTTAACGATGTTGGCATGACAACCTGCATGGTAGTCTAAATATACTTATATTGACATGACACTATTTATCTTATATGTATATCAACAAATAATTTAAAAATTATAAAATAAATTTAAAAAATTAAAACAAAATACAGATGTATTGTCATTCGAGCTTTCATGTTTAAAAAATTAAATTTTTTAGTTACTATTTTCATTAGAAAATAATTCAACTTTTTTTGAAAGTTGATAGTAAAATTCGACTCTTTTTAAAGATCGAGAATCAAATTTAACTAAAAATAAATAAAAACTAAATCAACAAAAAGACAATTAAAGTGATTGTATTTAATTAGTGATTTATAAACGTGATATTTTAGGATCTCACATGTCTAATAATAATTCCAAAATATAGATTAGAAAATTAATTCTTGAAAGACAGTGAGAGCCTTATATAATGGACCTCACCTTTCCTCTTCTTCAACAACTCCCATTATATACCTTAAGGCAATAACTTCACTGTCCTTCACATCCTCAAGCTTTTTCATCTATGGCGAAAGCTTTCTCCCACATCAATGGCAACCCAATGTTTTATTTTCCCTCTAGACTAAATCCCAACCGTCCATTTCCTTTGCTTTTGTCTTATAACAAGCCTTTGAAATGCAACCAATCTTATTTGGCCTCTATAAACGAAGACATCGAAGCGCATCTAAAACAGGCTATCCCTATTCGTGAACCGCTCTCTGTTTTGGAGCCCATGCACCATTTGACGTTCGCCGCCCCACGGACCACCGCTTCGGCTTTATGCGTGGCAGCTTGTGAGTTGGTCAACGGTCACCGCGATCGAGCTTTGCCGGTAGCGTCCGCGATTCATCTCGTGTATGCGGCTTCGTTCACCCATGAGTGTGTTCCACGGAGTGAAACCTCTAGGCCTACGTCCAAAATTCAACATGTGTATGGTCCAGGCATTGAGTTGCAAATTGGTGATGCGATGATACCATTTGGGATGGAGCTTTTGGCTAAATCCGATAATCCAGCCCGAAATGACTCAGATCGAATTCTACGTGTGATGGTTGAGATCACGCGTGCGATTGGTTCGGAAGGAATGATTTACGGGCAGTATGATGAAGTGGAATCTTATCAATCCGACAATAAGAAGTCGAGCCACATCGAAGAAATCGAGCGTGTCTCCGAAAAATATGAAGGAACATTGTATGCTTGTGCGGGTGCTTGTGGGGCAATAATAGGAGGGGGAAGTGAAGATGAAATAGAGAAACTGAGAAAGTATGGTTTATATATAGGGAAAATAGAGGGGATTATGAATAGAATTGGAAGCAATAGTGACAAGGATTTGATGGAAAAATTGGTGGAGGAGCTCAGAAATTTGGCTAACAATGAATTGAGAGGGTTCAATGAAGCAAAGGTGAAAGCAATTTTCAACACACAATCTAGTTCATTTGATCTTTGTAAGCAATGATAAAAACGTGATCTCTAAATGGGTCCAAATCTAAGTAATATCCCAAAGCTAGTGCTTTCGTTGTACTAAAAATAAGTTCTAAAACATGTCCCTTTTTCACAAATGATGTCCTAATTTAGAATAAGAAAAATAATATTCAAGTTTTCAAAAAAATTAATTTCAATGACTCGTTTGGTTCACATATATTAATTAGTTTAATAAAAAAAAACTTTTTAAGTGTCATTCGTCGAATATCATCAAATCTCTTTTACAGGTTCAATATTGAACTCAAGTATCAACTTTGTCCCCTTACCTCCACCGAAAATAGGCCCAACTTCGGGGGTCGCTGGAGGTACAGCCGCCTAAGGCCTAAGATTGAAAGGGGTCCAAAAATTTTTTTAACTTTTAAGGGCTAACTTTTAAAAAACCTAAAACCCCATTTTATTATTTTGTGTAGGGCTCCCAAAATGTCAAAAACGGGAGTGCCTTCACTCGCTTGATCTAGCTAACATCAAGTGGCACCATCTTACCAATTTAGCTCTTATATACCATATGACAGGAGTTTAAATCCCACCAAAAGTAACTAGTGAATTTGCATGGTGGGAGAAGTATTCCTTTCTATAAATTTATTCAAAAACTAAACAAAGTATATACATCCCCAACCTAAAATCAGATCTGTTGAAGGACGAATAATATTTCAAAAATTTCTATTGAAAAATCTAAATTCTCCTAACAATAAGATATTGTAGTATAAATATATTTTTTTCAATGATGGGGGACAAAGTTTAAGGTTTTCTTGTGTGGATTCCATTAACTCAACTTGAAATATGCTGTTAATAGAACACGTATGAGAATTATTTTGGATTCATTCTCGTACTCACATGACAACATGAGCATAGGGAAGTTCAATTTTGCAATTGAGTCCTTGATTGTTTTGGCTTTCTGAAATTCAGTATAAAATAATGAAAGATTGTTAGTTAGAGGTTCATAAGTTCATACTAGGTGTCATTTCCTCACTTAAAAAATATGGAAGGAGTAGATCTTTTATTGACTTTGGTTGGATTCTAGGTCAAAATTTCCTTTTATCTCTTAATAAGTTTGGGTTTTAATTATGGGTAATTATTTGATATATAAGTAGTAGAAAGTTTTTATTTTATAAATTGATTAGAGATTTTGTTATTTAGGTTCCGTTAATTTTATTAAAAATGGTCTTCGAAAAATATTTTTTACATTTTTCTGTGTTTGTTTAATGGAAATCAGCTTCATCAACAGAAAATGGCTTACAGATCAACGAAAAATAAGTCTTTTTTTTGTAAAATGACTTACCTTTTTAAAAAACGTAAGCTATTTTTCTGAAAAAGTTCCTTTATGTGTAATTTTATTTTTATATAAAAATTAACTTAAGTCAAGCTTAATAAATTTTTGTTTTTAAAAATATTTAAAAATAATAAAATATTAATATAAAATATTATAATTTTCAATATTATTAAACATACATATTTAATTATTTATATCTAATCATATAATAAATTATTAATAAGATTTATTATTTTAATAAATTATTTAATATTTTAATTTTATTTTAATAATAAATTTTAAAAATAATAATTTTAAATTGTATTCTTCATATATTAGTGAAAAAATTCAATACTAATATTTTAATAATAAATATTTATTCAATTATAAATATATTAATAATAAAAGTTTTGTAGTATGAAGTTTAAAATATACCATAAGTCTATGTATTCTTCACAAATTTAGAATTTAATCTCTGTACTTTTATTTTAAATCTCTTTACTTTTCAGATTTGAAAATCAAGTTCAATTGTTAACATTGTTAAATTTTTTTGCCAATTTTGTTGATGTCATATTTTTAAATAAAAAATACTTGGTATTCATGTAATTAAAAAATGACGTTATAATGAACATGAATCTAACAAAATATTTTAATAATGCTAACAGTTAAACTTGAATTTTGACATCTAAAATGTAGGACTAATCCAAAAATAACACACGGACTAAATTTCAAATTTACTAAGAGTACAAGGACTTATGACATATTTCAACCTAGTATAAAAATATGAATATTTTAATTATATAAATATGATTATTTGTTTAAATAATGCTTAGCTTCATTCCATACAACTCTAATCTGTCAATATATGTAATTTAAATTAAATTTTAATTAAGCATTATTTTTATTAAGTTTATATATAACATTGATTATTACAAAATATTTTCTTATTATAAATAAATTTTGATTGTTAAAAAGAAATTGTATTCTAATATTTTATAACAAATATATTTATGTCATGTTTGTTTTACAAAGAACAATATAAAATATAAATTTACAGATATAAAATAAACTCAATTAAACAGTGAAAAGATAAGAAAATCTTAAATGTATGTTTATTTCATTGAAAACAACTTTGATGAAATATTTTCTAATATTTTCAAGAAATCTGTCAAACAATAGAAAATATTTTACACAGATTCATTCAAACACTAGAAATTATTAGTTTTTCAGGGAAGTAAGTCATTTTTCAGAATTCATTTTCTGGAAGTCATTTTTAGTAAAACAAACCGAGTCTTATTTTATTTATTTATTATTTTTCTAAATACAATTTAAGGACATCTGGCAAAATTTAACCACGCTTGTAAAATTAAAATTTCACATTGCTAACGTACCAAATAGATATCCTTTAATATTGTGAACAAAAAATAGAAGAAATTGTATGCAAAAATTTCGTGCCGAAATCAAATCTAAAAAATTAGACCAAATAAAAAAAATCATATATGAAATTATGAGTTAAAATATTTGGATAAATCCTTTGATTTTTATCTTCAATATAGCTTCGATCCAAGGATCATTTAGAATTGATATTGGATGGATGCGAGTTGCTTCAAGAGCTGTCGAGACTTGATCTTAAAACTAAGTTTGAAAATATGCTTACTAGAGAATTTGATTTTATTTTATTAGTTTTGATGTCCCAATATTTTGATATAACAACATTTAAAATAAAATTTATATATGATATTTTTTTAAGTCATTTAGTGAAATTTTCATTAAACATTTTCAAAACAATTTTAAGGCTTAACAAATAATATTTAAGAATTTTTTAAGTGTTTTTTAGGCTAGGTGCTATAACTTGGCCAAATGGTGCGGTGCCTAAAAGTCAGTGTGCAAATAGGCACTGAGGTACAACACTCTTTCACCCAAGTTCTGCACCCCACTCAAGAGGTCCCGCACCTTTTTCCAAGAGATATCACACCCTTCTAGTTGGGGTGCAATACCTATGGTTCAATGGTCAAATTTTGAAGAAGGTATCGTAGCCCAAAGGCTAGGTACCGTACCTTGAAGCTTTGTAAGTGCTTTTAAGCCCAAAATTAATGCTTCCAATTGTTAGAATTCATCCCCAACAACCATAAATGTCCACAAACTCATTCCTTGATATAATACAAGTCAAAAACACATCAAGGCATAAAAGACAAACATCCAAGCACAGAAATCAAGAATAAAGCTTCCAATTCTTTATTTCTTCATTTGTTTTGTACATATCTCTTAGGTGCTTATTGTTAGATCATTTTATCATTCTCATTTACATTTTTGAGAAAGCTTAACACTTGTAAACAAACACCTTTGAAAGGTCTTCATTGTTTACATCTTTTCTTCATATTGCAAAAGTTACTTAAGGTTTTTGAGGTATAAAACCTTAAATAATTTGTAAAGGGCTTTAGTTGAGCCTTGTAAAAACTAGAAGGTTCTAGTTAAGCCATAAAAATTAGGGAGAAGGTTGTATCTCAACCTTGTGAAGAAGATAGGAATTGTGAAGGTTATACCTTTTCCTTGAAAGGTAACAATTCAATTATAATTAATTAGAAAATCTTTGGTTGAGGTATACCAAGGTAGTGAAGGTAGGAAACTGGGGACAAACCACAATAAATAGAATTTTTCTACCTTTTCTTCTCGTTCCTCATTATTTAGAAAAGTTTGTAAATAATTTTAAAATACCAATTCAACCCCCTGTTGGTATTTTCGAGCCTAACAGATTTGATTAAATGGTTTTCAAGACTTGATCTTCAATAAATGAAGTTTGCTTTAAGGGTTGTCGAGACTTAACCTTGACAATGTGGTTGGAGAGAGTTTGGATCTGAAGATCTTCAAAACTTGATCTTAGATGATTGAGTCTACTTTAAGGATTATCAAGACTTCATCTTGAAAAACAATTTCTATCCCATTTATATTGGTGCAATTGGATTATGGGGAGCTTTGATCCAAGGGTCATCTAGACTTTATCTTGAAAGGAAGATTCCGCTACAAGGGAAGTGTTAGATTTGGTGCCCTAAGAGTAGTATATTTGTGTATATATTTTTTTCGAACAAATCAGTTTAATAAATTTATCCATAAATTACATTAATATCATTTTATATATTGTCCTTAATGGTTTTTGCATGCGAAGAAAAATGGAAGCAAATATTGGCTCATTGGTTATCTAATGTTAACTAATACTAAGCAGTATTACGTGGTCAGATCGTAATACGGAAAGACAACTTGTATTAGTAGATGAACCTAAACATGTCCCTAGTCTAATAAAAAATGAGCTAACCGATTGAAAGACTAATATGTCGTCTATCAAGTCCAATTAGGGAGATGCTTTGTCTTGAGCATTGAAGCAGATGACTTCCAGAAGATAGAGTCATAGATGTGACTGATTGGATTGACAATACATTGGACATGACCCAAGTAGAATAGATCTTAAATCCATTTATGGATTTATTCACTTGTGATGTTCATAGTGTGACATACATTAATCCTGAGTGGATGATAGACTATGTATGCGTGGCTTGTATACTTTGATGTAAGTAAAAGCCTGAGTTCAAATAGATATGGAACCAAAAGCTAGTATCTTGGGTATATGACTTTTGCAATATGTAGCATCATTCACAATAGTAGAATTCATAGCCCAAAAAATGGGAAAATGACATCCTCTCATTGACATTACATGATTGATGAAAAGTAAAAACATGGTCATGAGTTGTTTGTCTTCGTGACGAATGACTTAATTACTATTTGATAATAATTGACTTTTCATGAAAGAAGATGTAATGGTTATAATGAGATAAAATATGATCATATTGGGAGAACAAATTTATTCCAAACAGATTAATAATATTATATGCCAGTAACACATTTATGACAATGTCATTGGATGAGCACTGATCGAGTAGCTTTCGTAATGATATGTAATTAGTGAGAGCTCAGTCATGATACTATAATGAAATCACTTCATGACTAAATAAGCTAATAATTAATAAGCAAAAAGCTGGAACTTAATTATAAATTATTTGAGCTCAAAGTATATATGTTCAATCGGTCCCTTCGCTAATTCGTTGAAACCAGAAATAAATTGCATAAAGAATCAAATAAACAAAAATTGATGGAAATGATAAAGTTAGATAAATGGATCACATTTAGAAATAAATATATTTTCTCACTAACGATGAAACTGACTTTATTCATTCAGTCTTTAATATAAAAATTAACTATATAACTAAACTTTTAAATCCGAGCTAATTTCACTATCTTCTAATACAAGATTAACAAAACCTAAGTATAACATTTTTAAGCTTTAAACCTAACATCTCTTTAATGAAAATTGGATTTCACTTAATAATTTGAAATTTTAACACATTAGTAGAACATACTAAGTTGAGATAATCATAATTTCACAAAAATCAAATGAAAATATTTACATTTTTGCCTTAGAAATTTGGATCGAATTTGGCTATGGAACAAACCCTTTTTCTTTTTCTTTCTTTTCTTCTTTAACTTCGACAGCAATGATGGAAATGATGAGAACTTCTTTTCTCTCCACTAACTTTATTTATTTATACTTAGATTAATTAGCAGCTAATTAAACTAATGGATGGTGGAAAATGTTCTTATCCACTAACTCATAAAATATTTGTGGTTAATTGAGCATCAAGTCCCTACCTTAATTGCTACTTAGGCCCTCTAGTATTCTATAATTTAGAGCTAAACAATGATTGCACTTTTACAAATTAGTTTTTGTACTATAATTAATCATTTTCTCAATTCAATTACTCAACCATCCATTAATTTATTTTCCAATTATGTATGTAAAATTCTTCTATTTACAATTTCGCCAACTCATTTTATGGAATTTGGTTCGAAAACCATATTTTTTGACACTAGCTAAAATTGGGTCGTTACACATATGATTACCAAATATATGGAATCTTAGGAAATAAATGCATAATGCCAAATTTAGCCTTCGACATTTACATTTTTTTGTTACTTTTGGCCCCCTTTTTTTAGCTAAAGTTGGCGCTCAACATTTTAAAAAGAGTCAAATTTGACTATTAAAAATTTCAAAAAGAGTCGAATTTTTACTTTTAACTGAAATATTGACTAAAACTTTAACTTTTTAAACATGACAACTCTCTTGGCAATCCACATATATTTCTTGCTTTTTGTTTTGAATTTTTTATTTTTTAAATATTTTATAAATTATAAAGTATTTATTGATGTGGCATATAAGACAAAATAGTATAATGTCAACATTAGACTTAGTTCAAGGGTTGGGCTACCTGTCTAGTCCTGAACGCCTGTCTGAAATTTAGGAGGGTTTGGGCAAAAAAATTAGAATCATTTAAAATATGGGTCCGGTTTGGGCTTGAACCTTCAAGGCCCAATCTTGGCCCGACCCATTTTTAAGTTTATAATATTTTATATTATGTTATTTACTATTAATGTAAACATGAGATATACTAAATATATCTATACTAAATATATAATACTACTTTAATGTAAACATTAAAATAATGTTAAGATGACTATATAAAAATTTTCAATAAATAAAAATGTATAAAATTTTTAAATATAAAATATTAAAATAAAATAAAAAATAAATATATTTAGAAAAATAATATGAGCGGGCTAAAATGAGCTTGGGTTAGCCTTTTGCAAATATGGGTAGGTTTGGACAAAATTTTAAACTCATATTTCGAGCCAGGTTTGGGCAAGCCTAAAGTATGTTTATATCATGCTTAGGCTCGGCTCAAACCCAACCCATAAGCATCTCTAATCAACATGAAGTACATGTGGACTACCATACGGGATACCATGTCAATGCCACTAAAAGATTAATATTTTAATCAGTATTTTTGTTAAAAAATTTATTTGTCTCGTTTTGAAATATTAATAACTAAATTTAATTTAAAAAAACTAAATTAATAAAAATATAAACATTAAGTGCTAAATTTGAAAGTATGTAAATAAAAAACACTTCCATGAAAGAGCAAAGTTTCCCAATTTATCCAACTTCATCCTTTTATGAGAAGAATAAAGCTCTTTTACTTCTAATGGAGAGGGTGTGTGTGTCCTTGAATTTACCAAAGAGATGGCTTCAAACTATAAAGATGCCACAATGGAACAAATGCCTTCTAGCACTATTGAAAAGCTTTTCCGCCCCTTCCCAACTCTCATTTGGTGACTTTTCCCATTATAAAATTTAGCCCTTTAAAGCCTCTAAAGGATCAAAATCTTCTCTATAGCCCCCATTAACCTGTAAATAAGAGGATAAGTGTTTTAGCGCACTTAAACCTACGTATTTCTGCATTGATAATAATATCCATGCCAATCGAACTAAGATTCAATCTAAGTTGAGAAGACCTTTAATGGAAGTATTGCATTTATACTTAATATTGGGAAAATATATATATATAAAATTCATGTTAATATACATAAATTAAAAATTAATTATGATACATCCACGATGTAAGTGAAAAAAAAAATCATGTAACAAAGTTATAAAAAGTTGGAAAAAAAAACCAAATGTGATTTTAGTTGAAATGGTAAACTTTGGTTTATGTAGAGGAGTTTTAAGTTTAAATCTTATTATGTACATGTATTTTTCTATATAAAAAAAAAGTGATATTGCCCTCAAAGTAATATTTTTTATTTTATAAAAATAAAAGATTTTTGATAATTTCACAACTGAATTGGGTGACTCCAACTCAGCAAAACACTTAAAAATATAAATATATTATTATCTGTACTATTATTTAAGGATTTTATTAATTTGTATCATTCTTAATCGGGTCATTGACTCATATATGAAATTACATAAATACTCATTCTTTTAAATTATAATTAATTCTATTACAATGATTAGTCTTTTCATACTTTTATATAATCTTTAAATAAAATAATTAAAAATAATAAATCCAAGAATTGAATACATCTTTAGTAACATTTAAATACTCACTTCACCTGTATTCATTATTGAATAAATTTTAAAAGCAAAAAATATTTTTGACATAAAATATTTTCTTTTACCTATATCTTAGGCGTGACAAAATTTAGTACTAATTTTATTAACATATTAGATTAATTCACCTTGATAAACATTGCTGTTTTGAGCATTGCTTTTAGAACAAGTTAAACAGAGAATTAATCAGGATATTTTTTGGAATAAAGAGCTAAATTGATTGATCAGTGATTTGTCGGACCGATTGAATCAATAATTAAATTAATTTTTTCTATTTTATAAATACATATTTTAAAAATTTTAATTTTATTTAATTGAACGGAATAAATCGAAAATCGATAATTTGATCGATTGCACTACTTGTTTGATTATGAAAATATTGTTCTTGTTGGTAAACGCGTGTCAAACACGCGACAATATTTGTGGTAATCTTACAATCATTCCTATGCTTAACCCTTTTAAGACAAATAAAAAGGAATAAAAATTTGAAAAGCTTAAACAAAGGCAAAATTACAGGTCAAAGTCAACATTCCGACGTAATCTCTACCGTTCATTATCCATCCAACGGTCAAAATAAAACCCCATAATTTTTTCTCCACGTATATAAACCCCCATTTCAGTATCGCAAATCCTCTTCAAAGCCCAGTGAGAGAAGCTGCCACCATTTCTCTTTCTAGCAGCTTCTTCTACAAATAATAATAGAAAATCCAGTTCGAAATTCTCATAAAATTAGAGAGATTTGAGAGCTTTAACGATGTATTGTAGGGCACGATTCGCCTCGAGGCTAGCTTCGACGACGGCGGCGGCGGCGGCGTCGTTTTCGCCTTCTGCGTGTAGTAGAGTTTCGTCGCCGATTGCTTCTCCGTCTTCTGCTTCTTCTGTTTCGTTCTGGAACCAGAGGTACCGGTCTTTGAGTTTCTCGTCTTCGCTCAGGTCGCTGAGGTGCTCGGCGCCGCGGCTCCATTGGAGGTCGCCGGAGAGCCTTCGTGATCTGGCGAGGACCTCTGCTCCGGTTGTGGAGAGGTTCCACCGGAGGATCGCTACTACTGGTATATATAGAACTCTTCCGGTTTCGGTTGTTTAAATTCGATTGCTTTTTGTGTGTGTTTTGTTGATTTTGTTATTTAGAAAATTTATATCATAATGGGAGGGAAAAAAAAAAACTAAGTCGCTATTGATTTTGATAGAGAAGTCATTTAGCTCTTCTGTATTTTTTTAAATGAGTAAGGGATATTGGCGGGAAATAGTCTTGTTTGAGAAAAATATAAGATTAGTTCTTAAAGAGGGTTCTTTTTCTTATGCGTTCTATGCAGCTTCTGAGCATCCTTTCAAGGGAGTGATGACAAGCCTTCCCAAGCCTGGGGGTGGAGAATTCGGAAAATTCTATAGTTTGCCGGCTTTGAATGATCCACGAATTGGTATGCTGCCTCAACTCGTACTTCCAATCTACTTTATCTCTATTTGATGTTCGTAGTGGGGTTCTTTTTCTACACTTCACATTAAGTTATAAAGGGTATTCATTTTGACTTCCAATTATGTATCACCGCACAATATGACTAAAATTGTTCTTTTTTCTTCATATTGTAGACCGTCTTCCATACTCGATAAGGATCCTTTTGGAATCTGCTATCCGTAACTGTGACAACTTTCAAGTCACAAAGGATGATGTTGAGAAGATCATTGATTGGGAGAATACATCACCGAAGCAAGTTGAAATCCCCTTCAAGCCTGCTCGTGTTCTCTTACAGGTTTGTTGCATAATATACATGTGAATGCAAATCATATCTGGAAATTAGGATGTGTGTTTCAAATTGTAAGAGTTTCTATTCACTATTCTGTACCAGGATTTTACTGGAGTGCCAGCTGTAGTTGACCTTGCAAGCATGCGGGATGCTATGAAGAATCTTGGCAATGACCCAAAGAAGATTAATCCATTGGTTTGTGATTGACCCTTATGAGCACCTGTTTTGCTATACCTTGCGGCTTTGGTTTCTTAATCAACAGGCGTTGCTATGTGTAATTAAGAAGATTAAATTTGCTTTCAGGTTCCAGTAGACCTTGTCGTTGATCATTCGGTTCAAGTTGATGTTGCAAGATCTGAAAATGCAGTACAAGAAAACATGGAACTTGAATTTAAGAGGAATAAAGAGAGATTTGCTTTCCTTAAATGGGGCTCATCTGCTTTTCATAATATGCTTGTTGTTCCTCCAGGTTCTGGAATTGTTCACCAGGTAAAGACATTTTGCGTCTTACAGTTATACTAGGATTCTTCCTCTATTAGATTTTTTTAGGCCCTTTAAAGTGTCATACTTAGGAACATATAGTAAATTATACGCTGGTTCAATGCCTATCTTTATTTTGTTTACGTTTTACTGCTTTGGAATTGAATGTCTCTTGATGAATTTGCAGGTGAACCTGGAATACCTAGGACGTCTTGTTTTTAACTCTGATGGAATGCTCTACCCTGATAGCGTTGTTGGTACTGATTCACATACAACTATGATAGATGGGTTAGGAGTTGCAGGTTGGGGAGTTGGAGGAATTGAAGCAGAGGCAGCAATGCTTGGCCAGGTAATCTTTGCCTCCTTTTTCTCGTATATTCATGCTTTGTAGATGTTTTTTTCTTGTAGCAGTAGACATATTTACTTTTCTGTTACTATTAGTTATTTGGCTCCTGAAACTTGATGACTCATTTTCTTTTGTAGCTGCTCCTATGTTGATTTGAGTTGAAGTGCTTGCACTATGCATAGTTATCTAGCTGAATGTTTGGTTTTGCTATTTTTTCTAATGCTCTACTTTGCAAAGTTGACAGCCAATGAGCATGGTTTTACCTGGTGTTGTTGGATTCAAGCTATCTGGCAAATTGTGTGATGGTGTCACGGCCACCGACTTGGTTTTGACTGTGACACAGATGTTGAGGAAGCATGGTGTTGTTGGCAAATTTGTTGAGTTTTACGGTTTGTTCTATGATCACAAGTCTATCAACAGAGATATATATATATTTTACCATTATTATCCAATGTACATGCCTTCATCATCATTTATTATTTTTAATTTGCATGTAGGTGAGGGAATGGGTGAATTATCATTGGCTGATCGAGCCACGATAGCTAATATGTCGCCTGAATATGGAGCAACCATGGGCTTTTTCCCTGTAGATCATGTAACACTGCAGTATCTTAAGCTAACTGGTAGAAGTGATGAGACAGTGAGTTCAATTTTCCATGGGTTTCTATATTGTGCTACCTTGCCCAATGTTATACTGGGTGGTTTGACATATGCTTTTTATATATCAGGTATCAATGATAGAAGCTTATTTGCGTGCAAACAAGATGTTTGTCGACTACAATGAGGTAAATTTTCCTCAACTCTTGTTGGTAGCAATACATTTTCTGATGGTATCATCATTCTTGACTCTATTTCCATGAGCAGCCTCAACAAGAAAGAGCATACAGTTCTTTTTTACAGTTGGACCTGGCTGAAGTTGAACCCTGTATCTCAGGGCCGAAGCGGTATGCACATTACCTCTTTTCTTTTAATGCCTCTTTATTATATTTTACTTATCGACAGTTTTCTTTGATGCTTTCTACTAGGCCTCATGACCGAGTTCCTTTGAAAGAAATGAAGGCTGATTGGCATGCATGTCTTGATAACAATGTTGGATTCAAGGTTAGACACAGACAGCTTTACTGCAGTTGGTTCATCAAAAAACCCTTGTTTGATGTTATTCCATGGCGTGTGTTCATTAGAAACAAGTTCAAACTCTGGTAATAGTGTTGGCTTAGGTTTGAATTGCTAGATCCCTTTGTGTAGCCTCAGGCCTAGTAAGCCTCTGTATCTACCTTTACAAAACTTATCATTTTCCATCTTTCATCAGTCTACAAAACTAAAATTTTGAGCACATTTTTATGCATTTACTTATTTGTACATCATGCCTTAATCGTGTAATCCTTGTTGCAGGGTTTTGCTGTGCCAAAGGAAGAGCAGGATAAAGTTGCTAAGTTCACATTCCATGGCCTGCCTGCCGAACTTAGACATGGAAGTGTTGTAATTGCGGCTATCACCAGCTGTACAAACACATCAAACCCTAGTGTCATGCTTGGGGCTGGGCTTGTTGCTAAGAAGGCTTATGAACTAGGTTTGGAGGTTAGTCTTAGCTTCTTGTATGTTTCCTCTGTTTTTAACCATTTAAGGTATCAATGTTTTCTGGGCTTGGAAATTAATGTGTAGGAAGTGAGTTAATTTGGACCGGTATCTTGTGTTTCATAACTCTTGTGAAAATTTGTCCATATTGGGAGTCGTATTGTATTATAGTTGATTACCATTCTCTCATATCAGAATTGGAACTGTAAACTTATGGATCTTGAGTGTGCTTTTTCTTCTCTCTTTATCTCCCCTTTTTTGTGTGTGCGTGTGTTTCAGTTTTCTTCTCTTTCTTTAAGGAAAAAAAAATGGTGAACTTCAACTCTGCTGTAGCTGGAAGACAAGTCTTGCCTGATATCTTAAAATGTACTTTCCATTATTATGCCCCAGGTCAAGCCATGGATTAAAACAAGTCTTGCTCCTGGATCTGGAGTTGTTACAAAGTATTTACTTCAGAGGTATGTTGATTGCATATGATATTTCCTTTAAGAAGTTTAGTCATCCCTATTGTCTCTATCTTATCCCTTTTAAGAAAAAGAAAATGTCTCTGAAAACAGTAATTTCTTGCTCTTGATTTGGTTTTCTATAGTGGGCTGCAAAAATACTTAAATCAACAAGGTTTTAACATTGTTGGTTATGGCTGCACAACTTGTATCGGAAATTCTGGAGAACTTGATGAATCAGTTGCTTCAGCAATTTCGGAAAATGGTAAATTTTATTTCTTGAATGCAAAATCTGCTTCTTCATTTTCTTTTGAAAATTGCCAGCAGTTCTCTTGGTAGTGTTAGGGGGCTTTTTCCAGAAGTGTGAGGATTAATGGATATTTTCCGGTGATATATTTAAAAATTCTATCCAATTTTCTTACTAGTTAAATTTCATCAACTTGCTAAAATGTGCTAATATTTTCAGTTCTAGATTTTTTAGGCCAATCCTTATTTCATTTTAAATCATGTTTTAGTTCACATCCTGATTTATTTATTCCGCATGAGTCTTCTAAAATTGAAGTTTTACTCCCATTGGTTCCTTTTGGTTTTCTCTTATAATTCACCTTCACTAATTTTCAGCACCTGCTTTTACTTGTTTCTAGTTTACCTCTGTCTTTGTTCCTTGCCCAATGTAATTTATCTTCACTAACAAATACCTCGGTCACTATTTCAGATATCATTGCTGCAGCCGTTCTTTCTGGGAATAGAAACTTTGAAGGTCGTGTTCATCCCCTAACCAGAGCTAACTACCTTGCTTCACCTCCATTAGTAGTTGCCTATGCCCTTGCTGGCACGGTAATGTATACTTTGCATTCTTATTGGTATTAATGAAAATGCAGCGTCTAATACATTTTCTTACTTTTGGATTAGTCATGCCACAATATTTTAGACAATTTAGTTTGATACTATTCATGCAATGGTCTTCCAAAAATTGGGCACTGCAGATTTTCTCTTTTGTTACTAGGCCTTTCAATATTTTTCCAACACTATTCTATGTGAAAAGTTCTATTTATCAAACTTGATTTCAAGTCCGTGATGCATCATGGATCCAAGATCACAAATTTAATTTTGGAAGTTGATATAATAATATGATAATAATAGTGGTTTACGAGGATGCTCATTTTTTCTCTTGTGAAGAGCAAGTCCAGGTTGATATTGTGTTAGCGGCATCGTTAGGTCCTTATTTCCGTATTTTCAGGTTGATATTGATTTCGAGAAAGAGCCTATAGGGACAGGAAAATCTGGTAAAAGTATATATTTCAAGGATATATGGCCTAGCAATGATGAGATCGCACAGGTAAATAATCTGTGAAGTCACTTGAAAGTTGACAGTGTTGCATACTATTTTGAGCCCAAATGACGTGGAATTTTGTAACGTGACAGGTTGTTCAATCTAGTGTGTTACCTGATATGTTCAAGAGCACCTATGAAGCCATCACAAAGGGCAATCTGATGTGGAATCAACTTTCCGCCCCTGCTTCCACGCTTTATTCTTGGGATCCAAACTCAACATACATTCACGAGCCTCCATATTTCAAACACATGACTGTAGAACCACCAGGCCTGCATGGAGTGAAAGATGCCTATTGCTTGCTCAATTTTGGTGACAGTATTACCACCGATCACATCTCTCCTGCAGGTAGCATCCAAAAGGATAGCCCTGCTGCTAAGTTTCTTCTTGAGCGTGGGGTGGACAAAAAGGACTTCAATTCCTATGGTAGTCGTCGAGGCAATGATGAAGTGATGGCAAGGGGCACCTTTGCCAATATCCGCATTGTCAACAAGCTCCTGAAGGGAGAAGCTGGTCCGAAGACTATTCATGTTCCGACAGGAGAAAAGCTTTATGTATATGATGCAGCAATGGTGAGTTTTAACGTTGCTATTTAAAAATCCGTTGCTTCCACTTAGACTGCGATTACTAATGGAATATATTATCAACTTACAGAGGTACAAGGCTGCTGGGCAAGACACGATAGTCTTAGCTGGAGCAGAGTATGGAAGTGGCAGCTCAAGAGATTGGGCTGCCAAGGGCCCAATGTTACTGGTACGGGCATTGGCTCACTAATTCTTGATATTGGAATATCGATTATCTCTTTTAACTCGTACATCCCAAACGGTTTTTCTGCTTTGTTCAGGGCGTGAAAGCAGTTATCGCCAAGAGCTTTGAGAGAATCCATCGAAGTAATCTGGTTGGTATGGGAATCATTCCTCTTTGTTTCAAGCCTGGTGAGGACGCTGATTTTTTAGGATTAACTGGCCATGAACGTTATTCAATTGACCTTCCAAATAAAATCAGTGAGATAAGGCCCAGCCAAGATGTTACAGTCACAACTGACACTGGCAAGTCGTTCACGTGTACTGTTCGCTTCGATACTGAGGTATGCCGATATTGTTGGAAAGAGAAAAGAGTTCAGGTCAACCCCTTTTTATTCATTGTTTTTAATATTCCCGAAAAATTGTCTGCAGGTGGAATTGGCATACTTTGATCACGGTGGCATTCTTCCATTTGTTATCCGTAACCTAAACAAAGAGTAGACAATTTGGGTTCAAGTTAGTAGTCTCTTCACTTTGCTATCTGCTTTGATTGGTTTTGACAGTGGTATCGATTCGGTCGACAGTCAATAACTAGTATTGGTATCTCAATGTTCTCTATACGACCTGTTTTTCGTAATATTTCGTTTGTAATATCTGGCGTGATTCATTTTGAGATCGAACCAATTTGAAGAGTTAGAAATGAAATCTAGTCTGTTTCCGAGTACTTCTTCAAGATCTTTTTGTTTTTATACCTGTTACTAGGGTTATTCAAGTCTGTTTGTGGTATCCATAACCAGCATTCTTTAAAATTTGATTTTCATTTATGACATTAAGATCCTCAAAATTTTAACGTTGGATGTATGCGTTCTTATGTTCGTTTGTTTGTTTTTAAATTTGTTCGTTCTTATTCGTTTATTTAAAATTATATATGTTTATTTTTGTTTGTTTAAGTTAAACAAACATATTCATGAATGTGTAATTGAACATGTTCACAATTAATGTTCATGAATAATTAATAAACAAATAAATAAACATAAGTATATACATCAAATATTAATATTTATAGTTATATTATAAATAAAAAATAAGCACAAAAATTATAATAATTTTATTAATATATAATAATGAAACAAGTTTTGAATGATTTATTAAACGAATTTTTAATGAATGATAAATGAGCTTGTCTATAAACATAAACGAACTGAACAAGATTTGTTTGTGCTCAATATATTTAATAAACTATTCTCAAAATCTTGAATAAAAACTAATTTTTTTTATGATCGTTTATAGCCCCATGCACTGGTAAAAGATATATTGTGCTTTCAATGATAGACACCAGATTAAATCTTAAAAATAATATTATTGGGAGAGATAGGCATATATCTCAAATATGAACCGTAAAACAAGCATGAAGAATAATAAAAAATAAAGCGCAATTTGTAACATTCCTTTTGTTATGTACAATGGTTATTTTTTGAAAGTTGAATAATTGAATTGAAACTTGAGTGATTGTTTTGTCAGTTATACTAAAGTTAAGTGATTGTTGGTGTAATTTACCCTTTAAAAAATCATAAATTTTTCTAAAAAAATTCTAAAAAATATATAAAGAAAGTTTAAAAAATAAAAAATTTTTAGAATAATAATTTTGAGGACTTAAATAAGTTAATTTATAATTTAAGTTTATTGTAATAAAGTATTTATTATTATTATTATTTTTTTTACTTTGAATTTTTTTAAATTTATGTTCTATACATTTAATTAATTATATTGTAACAAAATTTTAAATTTTAAATTTAACATGTTTAATTTTTTTAATTTAACTTAAACAATTTCACTCGATTTGGCTCGACTTGAATTTTATTTCATTTGACTCGATTCGAAAAAAATTCAAATCGAGTTAAAATGATAAAATAAGATTCACGAATTCGATTAATAGGAAAATTTTTTACTCGATTCAATCAATCACTCACTCCTATGCATAGATATTAAAGTACTATAATCATACTAATATATACAAAATATAATGTATTTCTTTCAATGCGATTATCTTTTGATTAAAGTAAAGAAATTGGAGGGTCCAATCATTCCACCTGTTTTCCACTTTCTTGTGTTTTCCATCTCTTTTGTCTCCTCTATTCGTTGCCTTCAACTCCATTCCCTGTTAACCCCAATTATACACAATCCATCTCCATTCCTTTCCCTCAATCTCCCCTTCCTTCTTCATCTCTCTCTTTGATTTCTTTGTCCCAATTCCACCATGTCTGTCTTTGGAGAGGCTGCTCTTTCTGCCTTTTTGGAGCTGTTGTCTGCCAAGTTGCTTGACTCTGTACTCAACTTTGTGGCCGATCACCGGCAAGTCCACCAGCAACTCAAGCTGTGGCAATCCATATTCCCCGAGATCAAAGCAGTGTTGAACCATGCAGAGGAGAAGCAGATCAAGGACGAGGGTGTGAAGAATTGGTTGGGCGATCTCCAAGACTTAGCTTACGATGTGGATGACATCTTGGACGCGTTCGCTTACCAAGAGTTACGTCTCAAGCTCCAAAAAACTCAAGCACAAGCCAGCTCTAGTAAGGTACGGAAACTCATTCCAACTTGCTGTACTGGAGGTCATTTCTCTCCAATTGCTTTTATGTTCAATGCTAAGATGATTTCAAAGATAAAAGCAATCACCGATAGACTGAATAGTTTGAACACTCGAAGAAGTAATTTGGGGTTGAGTGAGATCATGTCTCAAGGCGCAACTTCCAAGGGAAACAAACCCAGGCTGCAACCAACTTCCTTGATGGATGGAGCTGTGGAGTATGTTGGTAGAGCCAATGAGAAGCAAGAAATGCTTGAGTTGCTCAAAAGTAACAATTCCGATGGAGTTTGTGTCCTTTCCATCGTTGGCATGGGAGGGATGGGGAAAACAACTCTTGCTCAGCTTGTTTACAATGATCTCAGCATTAAGGAGTCTTTTGATCACAGGTCCTGGATATGCGTTTCTGATGACTTTGATGCTGTTAACATAACAAAGACGGTTTTAAGATCCCTCGATGCTGACTCACATGATGAGAATGACTTGAACTTGCTTCAAGTCAAGTTGAAGGAGAAGTTATCCGGAAAAAGGATGTTGCTTGTTTTAGATGACATTTGGAACGAGAGCTACGGTGATTGGACCATCTTACGGGCTCCATTTGGAGCAGGAACCAAGATTATTGTAACAACTCGACTCCAAAAGGTTTCATCTAATATGGATTCGGTGAAAGCGTTTTACTTGGATAAACTCTCGCATCATCATTGTTTATCCATATTTGCTCAGCATGCATTGAAAGCAAGAAACTTTGATGGGCATCTCCAATTTAAAGAAATTGGAGAGAACATAGTGAGAAGGTGCAACGGCTTACCTTTGGCAGCAAAAGCCATTGGAAGCTTATTACGCACAGTTACGGATCATAGTGAATGGGAAAAAGTATATGAGAGCGAGATATGGGACGTACCAGAAGATCCATGTGGCTTAATTCCAGCTTTGCGATTAAGCTACCATTATCTTCCTCCTCATCTGAAACGATGCTTTGCATACTGCTCCATATTTCCTAAAGATTATGAATTTGAAGAAGAAGAGATAATCTTGTTATGGAGAGCAGAAGGTTTCTTGCAATCAAAAGCTAAAATTCAAGGCAAAGGTCTTGGAAACCAATATTTTCAAGATCTAGTCTCAAGGTCATTTTTTCAAAGATCTAGTGTGTTGGCACCATTTTTGGATGAAAAACGGGGTCGACTTGGGTTTTGATGAAAACGAAAAAAACGGGAGTCGCCACCAATCCTTTTTGGGGTGTGATTGGGTCACCTTGGAAAGAGGTTGTTTTTAATAAATAATTTGATCTTATTAAAACAACGGTTTTGGTCTACGAAATTTAGGAAACGGGTTCGGGAGTCGGTTACGTACGAGGAAGGGTTAGCACCCTCGTAACGCCCAGAAATTGGTACCTAGTTGATTATCTAATGTCTTGATGTCGAAAATTGAGAACTTGAAAGAATTAAAAAATACGATCCTAGCATTAAAGTTTTGGAAAAAGAAATATATTTCACGTTAATCGAGGAAGAGAATCATATCCAGTAAGTTAGAATACAATGTCTCAAACTCCCGATACGCGAATAAAAAAATGCTTATTTAAAAGATATTTTAGCCATCTCGGATTTAAAATGAGATCACGACCAGTAAGTTAGGACGCGACTCTTTTTAAGATCCCGGGATCATTTAAAATTTGAGCTTGAAAAGATTCGTGCATTTAGATTTATCGAGAAAAACGAAACCCAGTAAGTTAGGGCACGATTTTCTCGGTTCCAAACACGAAATGTTATTTTTTGAAAAAAATAAATTTTGTTATATCGAGTAAAAATAAAGCACAAAATCATAGTGAAAGCAAATTACATTATTTATGCATAGCAAGATCATAATGAACATGAAAATATAAAAACGATGCAAACAATAGCAATTAATTTGAACGATCAAATTTATAACATACAAAATAACACAATATATAAAAAAAACGAATAAATTTAAATCATCCATTCAAAATAATGACAAAAATGAAATAAATAAGTAGCAAACACAATTAAGTATAAAAAGATATATATAGACATGAGCTAAAATATGTGTATACATGAATTAATGAAATATACAAAGTATATTTTAATAAAATAAATTAATATACGTATATATAAAAAACATGTACATATATGTAGATGTATAAAACTAATGGAATACGAAAATAAAGAAATACGTATAAAAAGTAAGTGTATATATATTGTAAAGTAAAAGAAAAATATATATGTACAAATTAAAGTTTTAAAATATGAAAATATACATATGTATACAAATAAATACGTTAATTTATACATGTTGAAAATATATTGAAAAGGTGTATGTATGTGGATTTTAAAAATATATAAAAGAGTATATTTTAAACTATAAAGATTATATATAAATATGTATATATTTATAAGAATGAAAACATGTATATAGATCTATAGGTATGTACATAAGTTATAAAATGTATGAAAATATATAAGTATATATTATTATAAGAATAATGCATGTATGTCATGCAAATATATGCATATACATATATACGTACCAAAGGTTTAAATAAAATAAATAAAAATAAATAGGAAGAAATAATAATAATAATGATAATAATAATAATAATAATAAACTCAATAATAAATAAAATGATAGGATTAAACTAAAAACAAAACAAAATACCAGGGGAGAAATCAAAATAAGATAAGGCCACAAGATCGATTTGCGATGCGCGCAGAAGAAGGGGGATCGATTGAGCAATTTTCCCCAACCTTATGCGCATGTGCTCCGCACTGGACTAAATCGAAACGCATAAAAAGCAAGTGGCCAAATTTAAAAATTTGAATGGGACCAGATCGCGCCATATTGCATGAGCGGAGGGACCGCATGTGCAAATAGTCCCTCCGAGCCTGAACGCGCGGATCTTAGACCCATTAAGGACGGGTTTTCGGGTCTTATAAAAATAACAGGAAAGAAAAAAAAAACTAAAACCTACATCGTTTTTTTTAAAAAACAGAGACACCCTCTGGTTCTCTCCCTCTGCCACAGCCCCTAAACCCAGGCCACCGTCTCCGCCTCCAAGGCCAGTGGCCGGAGTTACGCGAGAACGGCCCATCTGCCTTCTCTTTTTGAAGCGTCCCCGAAGGCTAAGCCTTCTCAGCCACAAGATCAAAAGGAAGAGGGATGAGATGCCCCTTTCGGTTTGAATCCAACGACGGCGAGGGTGGGGCTCCGTCGCTAGCCCGTCGAAGCAAAAGGTACTTCCTTTCCCTTTTAGTTCCGTTTGTTTTATTGAACAGTTGCAGAGAAAAAAGAGTAATAAATGAAGACTAAAGTGAATAAGAAACCAGAACAGAGCAAAACG